>NC_057798.1:388321632-388632243 GCF_018294505.1 Triticum aestivum | reverse complement strand
TTTTCTTTATTTTTTTAAATAAAACAAAAACAAAAAATAAAACGTTATCTATAAATATTTTATATAGGGTATATATATACCAAAATGATCAGGGGAATATTCCCTTTCATTTGAACATTTTTCCAAAGGCAAAATCCAAACTTTATAAAAATCCATTTTTTTCAAATTCAAATAAAATTCAGATTTGAATCCAAATCCTTTGGCATTGTTTCCTCTGATGTTTTTGGAGTGTCATGTTTGCTCCTCTCATACTTTTGATCAAGTATTTATCAGGCTTAGTTTTTGAAATGTTTCCCACATGCCAAGGTTTGAAATTCAAATTCAAAACTCAAAATTCTCTGAAACTTCAAATGGCATTCAATTCAAACAGGATGCATAGGATGCTTAGCTATAATTGTAAAACATTCCAAATAGGAAATTTGGGATGTTACAAACCTACCCACCTTAAGATGAATCTCGCCCTCGAGATTCGGGTTGGCTAGCAAATAGGTGCGGATGGTCTCGACGAAGATCTTCTTCGCGTTCCCAGGTGGCTTCTTCCTCGGTGTGGTGACTCCACAGCACCTTGCAAAACTTGATGACCTTGCTGCGGGTGACTCTGCTTGCAGTCTCGAGAATACGGACGGGTTTCTCCTTGTAAGTCAGATCACTATCAAGCTGTATGGCCTCTAGGGGCACTGTGTCTCTCAACGGAACATCGGCCATGTCGGCAGGACACTTCTTCAGCTGAGAAACATGGAAGACATCATGAACTCCGGACAATCCTTCCGGCAATTCCAACTTGTACGCAACCTCTCCATGACGTTCGAGGATTTTGTATGGGCCAATGAATCGGGGTGCTAACTTTCCTTTGACTCCAAACCTCTTGATCCCACGAAGTGGAGACACACGAAGATATGCTCGGTCTCCGACTTCGTAAGTTACCTCCTTGCGCTTACTGTCGGCATAACTCTTCTGTCGCGACTGTGCTATCTTGAGTCTGTCTCGAATCAGCTTGACTTTCTCTTCGGAATCCCTGATAAGGTCGGAACCGAAAAGTGATCGATCTCCAACACTATCCCACAGCAATGGTGTTCTGCACCTCCTTCCGTATAGAGCTTCGAAAGGGGCCATCTTCAAACTGGATTGATAACTGTTGTTGTACGAGAACTCTGCGTATGGCAGATTATCATCCCAGCTAGACCCATAGTCTAGCACGCAAGCTCTCAACATGTCCTCCAGAATCTGGTTGACTCTCTCGGTCTGTCCATCTGTCTGCGGATGAAAAGCTGTACTGAATTCCAGCCTTGTACCCAAAGTTTCATGCAACTGCTTCCAAAACTTTAAGGTAAACTGTGTTCCTCTATCAGACACGATTTTCCTCGGAACTCCATGCAGACATACGATCCTGGTCATGTATATCTTGGCCAACTTAGCACTGGTATAGGTAGTCTTCACGGGAATGAAGTGAGCTACCTTGGTCAAACGATCAACCACTACCCAGATGGAATCATAACCTGAACGGGTCCTGGGTAATCCTGTGATGAAATCCATACCAAGTTTCTCCCATTTCCAATCGGGAATCGGCAAAGGTTGAAGTAACCCTGCTGGCTTCTGATGTTCTGCCTTCACTCGTTGACAAACATCGCATACGGCTACATACTCGGCAATTTCCTTCTTCATACCTGTCCACCAGAAACTTTGCTTCAAATCCAGGTACATCTTGGTGTTGCCGGGGTGAATCGAGTACGGTGAATCATGAGCCTCCTGAAGAATTAGCTTCCTGAGTTCGGGATCATTGGGCACATAAATACGATCCTCAAACCATATAGTTCCGTGTTCATCCTTACGGAATCCTTTAGCTTTTCCTTCCTCCATCTTTTGCTTTATCTCATCAATTCCCTTGTCCGACTTCTGGGCTTCACGAATCCTTTCGGCCAAAGTGGACTGTACTTCCAGAGTTGCCACAAATCCTCTCGGAACTATCTCCAGTCGGAGATCTCTGAGGTCATCGACTAACTCCTGGGGTAATCCTCCTGCTGTAAGAGTATTCACATAACTCTTACGACTCAAAGCATCTGCTACAACATTAGCTTTACCGGGGTGGTAATGCAATCTCATGTCATAGTCCTTTATCAATTCTAGCCATCTCCTCTGCCTGAGATTCAATTCCTTCTGTGTGAAAATATACTTCAAGCTCTTGTGATCTGTGTAAACATCACAACGGTTTCCGATGAGGAAATGTCTCCAGGTCTTGAGTGCATGCACTACGGCTGCTAACTCCAAATCATGTGTGGCATAATTCAGCTCGTGTGGTCGTAGCTGTCTGGAGGTATAAGCTACAACTTTTCCTTCCTGCATGAGTACTCCTCCGAGTCCCTGACGAGAAGCGTCACAATATACCTGGTAATCCTTGTGTATGTCCGGCAAAATCAGTACTGGGGCTGTAACCAAACGTTTCTTCAATTCCTGAAAACTGGCTTCACAAGCCTCGGTCCAAACATACTTGGCTTCCTTCTTCAACAGCTCAGTCATGGGCTTGGCAATCTTCGAGAAATTCTCAATAAACCTCCGATAATATCCTGCGAGTCCGAGAAAACTGCGGATCTCCTTGACTGTGGTGGGTGACTGCCAATCGGTGACTGATACAACCTTGGTGGGGTCAACTGCTATTCCTTCTCCTGAAATAACATGTCCGAGGAATCCGACTTCCTTCAGCCAGAATTCACATTTACTGAACTTGGCATACAACTGATGTTCTCGAAGTTTCTCCAGAACTAGACGCAAATGTTCCTTATGCTCTTCCTCGCTCTTGGAGAAAATCAGTATATCATCGATGAACACCACGACAAACTTGTCCAGATATTCCATAAATACCTTGTTCATCAAATTCACGAAGTATGCAGGAGCATTAGTCAATCCAAACGACATGACGGTATACTCATATAAACCATACCTGGTAGTGAATGCTGTTTTGGGTATATCCTTTTCACGGATCTTCAACTGATGATACCCTGATCGAAGATCGATCTTGGAGAATACCTTGGCTCCAACTAGCTGATCAAATAGATCATTAATCATCGGTAGAGGGTACTTGTTCTTGATGGTCACGTCGTTCAACGAACGATAATCAACAACCATTCTCAAGGTTCCATCCTTCTTCTCTACCAAAAGAACTGGGGCTCCCCAAGGTGATGAGCTTGGCCGAATATATCCCTTCTCCAACAGCTCATTAATTTGGTTCTTGATCTCCTTCAAATCGTTCGGTGGCATCCGATAAGGTCTCTTGGATATTGGGGCTGTGCCGGGCAACAACTCAATCAGAAATTCAATGTCCCTGTCCGGTGGCATTCCTGGTAATTCCTCCGGAAACACATCGGGAAAGTCTTGCACTACTGGCACTTCCTCCTGAACAACTCCCGTGAGGGAATGCACCTGATTCTTCATCTGGCTATGCCTGGCTACATACTTGATCCTCTTCTGCTCCGGGGTGGTGAGCAGAATCGACTTGCGGGCACAGTCTATGTTCCCTTCAAACTTCGTCAACCAATCCATGCCTAGGATTACATCCAAGGTCTGGGTTTCCAACACTATGAGGTCTGCGGGAAATTTATGGTTCCCGATGTTGAGGGTTGCATGACAGCCTAAGCCTGCCATCATTTCTCCTCCTGCAGAACTGACGCGAAGGGGGCTTCTAAGGGTTTTAGTGGGCAACCCGTACTTTTCCACAACTACCCTTGATATGAATGAATGTGTTGCACCAGAATCAAAGAGTACCAATACTGAACGTGAATTCAATAAAAACTTACCAACCACAGTGTCTGGCTGATCATAGACGTCCTCCACGTCGATGTGGTTCACCTGAGCACGAGGGAACGGATTGGGCTTCTTCGCTGAGCCTCCATTGCCATTTCCATTCCTCTGCTTGGCCTCCGGGCAGTCGGTGGCGTAGTGCCCTGTCTTCTGGCACTTGAAACAGGTGATGTGGCTCAGATCCTTCGGAGCCGGGGCAGAACGATGCTGGTTGCCATTGCCTGACTTGTTGTCCTGGTGACGGTTGTTCCCATTTCCTCCATGGTTATGACCTCCATGGTTATGATGGGTGTGCCCTCCTGAGTATGGTGCATAACGGGGCTTCTGCTGAGCTCCGGAGTTGTGTTTCCCCTGGCTGTACTTCCGCTTGTGGCTTTCTATCTGCTGCTGCTTGCCTTCAAGAATGGTGGCCTTGTCTACCAGCTCCTGGTAGTTGTTGAAGGTAGCCACAATGAGCTGCATGCTCAGTTCATCATTGAGTCCCTCGAGGAACTTCTCCTGCTTGGCGGCATCTGTGGCCACATCATCAGGGGCATAGCGAGCAAGCTTGCTGAATTCATCCACGTACTGTGCCACAGTATGGTTCCCCTGGCGTAAGTTGCGGAACTCACGCTTCTTCAGACTCATGGCTCCAGCTGAGACATGAGCAGTGCGGAAGGCCTGCTGGAACTGATCCCATGTGATAGCACCAATGGGATAAGTGGCGGTGTAGTTCTCCCACCAAGAAGCTGCAGGTCCATCAAGTTGATGTGCGGCAAAGCGCACCTTCTCAGCATCAGTGCATCCAACGGTGACTAGCTCTCTTCCGACTTTGCGGAGCCAATCATCAGCCACAATTGGCTCAGTGCTACTAGAGAACACTGGCGGATTCAACCTCAGAAATCGAGTCAAGTTGTCCACAGTGGGTGGTGGCGGTGGATTGTTGGCGGTGTTGTTCTGATTCTGAATAAGGAGCTGCATCAGTGCATTCTGCTGCTGGAGCAGCTGGGTGAGCTCCGGCGGGAAACCAGTGTCACGTCTCGGAGGCATCTGGTGTTTTGGAGTGGATGAGAAATTAGAATAGAACAATGGTCTATGAGGAATAACACTACCCATATGAATGCACAATCATATAACACACCAATCATTTATTCATTCCATTCAAACATGGTTCAATCTCGATTACAAAAGCTCATGACTAATCGAAGGAAAAACATCGGCCTAACTGATCGTCGAAAAAGTAAAAGATAACATGGTGGTCGACTAAAAAGTCTTCATCAGTGGCGCCTCCTCTTGGGGTTTCCTTCAGTGGTACTCCCTTCAAAATCCTGATCATTGCTCATGAGGGGTCCTTCATCTCCACTCGGATAAAGGTCCTCTCCCAAGTCCATCTTTTCCTCTATCGCGGCAAGCTTCATCTTCAGGTCGTCGACTATCTCCATGAAGTCCGTGATTTCTTCCTCATGGTCAAGGAAGTCTGCGCGTGCCTTCTCCTCCAGTTCCAGTTCGCGGAACAAAAGCTTCCGGTGTGTCTTCGAGTTACGGCGAGTCTGAATCTCTCATTTCCTGAGAAGACACTCCAAGTCCTGGATGTACGAGAGAGTGGAATCGTCCTCAATGGTACGGATGATATCTCCATTCCTTGCCCTGCGAGAAACCATGGCGAGGTCTGAGTGATCGAGCTCGGCCCTGTACTCCTCTCGGAGATGTCCAAGTGCTCGATAGATCGCCACGTCCCTTCCGATGATCCAGTTGAACTCGGTGAACTCAAAGTTGATAGGCTCCGTGTGTCCTCCAAAGGTTCTCCCTGGGATATGCACTTCAATCCTGTAGCGGGTGTCCGTCGGAAGTGTATTGGTTGGCTTCCCGGTGATCGAGGGCAGAGCTATCTTCAGCTTCTTTACCATCTGGACCAGCTTCCTGCCGAAGGGCATCGTCTCATCGGGCTAGCAAAACTCCGGTAGCAAAACTGGGGTGAACTCGGCGGCCATCTAGAATGTTGCAAAGGGGAGAAGAGTCAGAATAGAACAGGGGAGAGTTTACGGAATGAAAAGGATTTAAAGTAAATGGTCTCTGCTAATGGCTTTCCGATCCTAGGGGTTACGATCCTACGGTCAGCGTGTGCTCTGATACCATCTCTGTAGCGACCTGACCCAAAATCGGTCAAATCTCTGTGTCTGTACCATCCCAAGATCATGCTGGTACTCACAGTACATCGATAAAGTAATCAAAGTTCAATCACACCTGAATTTTATTACACGATTCTCATATAGAGTCTTTATTACAAGGGAATAAATTCGGCTCAAGGCCAACTCATGAGAAATAAGCTACTAATGCTGCGGAAGCGTCGAAGGTAAAGCGAGTCCATCCGACTCCAAAGGGCAATCGCCAAGCGCGGAGCGTAGCCTCACTCCTGATCGGAATATACCTCTGCAACATAAGACATTGCAGCCATGTAGGTCAGCTTTTGGAATAAGCTGGCAAGTCATGAAGAATAACAATAATAAAGTTACTACACTATATGCATTTTGGCTGTGGAGCTCTAAGTTTCATCATTTTGCGTAAAGCCAATTTTATCCTACTACAGTGGACTTGTTTGCAAATTACTACAAATTGTTGGTAGTTATTGAGATGGTTCCGCCAACCAATATCTCGTTCCCAAATTATTAAGTCATAAACCCCTCAAATTAATTCATTAGTTTCAGTGTTGAGAATTCCGAATACTTCCAAGTTCCAGAGGCTCAAATGTCCGTAACCGGGGACACGGCTAATCGATTAGATCTTTAAACTTTGCAGAGGTTTGCGCACTTTCCCCGCAAGAATCATTCCCTCCTTTTAAAGTCTTCGCACTTCATGGTGTTTGAAGACGGGACGAATGAAACAGGGTCTTCCGAAGAGTTCTTCTGGCTACTGCCGGTACCCATCCAATCCTACCGTTCTTCTACATCTCGTAGTACCGTCCAGCCAGCGTCACTACTAGGGTCAACCCAGCCAGAGCCCATAATGGCTTGCGGCTGCACAGGTAAGCTTCCGGTCATGGGGCATCCATCCTTCTCTTCGTGGCTGGGTGAAGCTTTCCGCAGGATGTCATGGCGCTTCTCCATGCATCCCGGCCACCACTGGGTGCTCCAGGGTGCCCGTCAACCGTCCTCCACCCAGTAGTGATTTTCCGAAGTCCTTCTTGATCATTGTAGTTCATGGGGTTGTCATCATCATTGACTCTCACATCTTGCTTATGAATTTCACTCAACCCAAAACCCGTCTACGAGCATAGCAAAATAAACTACTTCGTCCCGGGGTCATGGTAACAAGGGGATTGGTTCATCCTACCACGTGATACTACTCAAGTTTAATGACTTCAAGATTTCACTACTGCATGCGTGGTGGAGTGGTGACAATTCTAATGCACAAAAACATAGGTATAGAAATAACATGATCAAGACTTGCCTTGCTAATGATCCTCGTAAGTTAAAGAGTCGTAGTAGCAAGCTTCGCACTCCGGAAACTCTACCGAGACAAACAATGAACACAATAAGCAAAACAATAGGATCACATAACACAACATAACAAAAGTAACCTAACACAACAAAGCAACCAAAACCAAATCCAAAGGAAAACTCAAAGAAAAATCACTCAAAGTTTCCCTACTTCAACCATAGCAAAAAAAATTAGTTTTTATATAATAAAAATTCCTTAATATAACCTAATCATGGTTTTAAGTTAACTTAACAGAAAAGGTTTCACTAAGCAACTAGGAGCAAAAAAGAATTAATTAAAAAGCTATTATAAAACTCATTTTAGGTCTAATCCAATTTCTATTAAGAAAAAAATTTAAAAAAACTTTTATTAATTATAAATAAAAGTTCAACTATTAGGATGACAGAAACTAACCTAGAATAACTAATCACAAGTTAAAAATAAATTAATTTACTAATTAATTTAATAGGAAAACAGGAACTAGTTAATTAATTAGGATTAATAGGATTCTGCTTTAAACTAATTATTTATTAATCCTAAAATACCAAAGTTAATTTCTAGGGTTTGGCAATGACAAAATAAAGTTGGGTCAAAAGGAATCATGCAAAAAAATAATTTTTCTAACTAAAGTTATAGCAGATTTACTATTCTGACTAAAACTAAAATAAAGCCATTTTAATTATTTTTAACATAGCTAAATATATATTATACAGAAACTATAGAAAATTTGCAATCCAACAAAAAAAGAATCATCTAAAAAATATTAAACAGAATAAAAGATATACATTTTTGAAAACAGAAACTATTCGGCTAAAACAGAAAATTCAAACTAAAAAGAAAAAGGCCTAATGGGCCTATACTGTGCACTAGGCGTAACTTAGTCTAAACGGGCCTAGGTTTAAACTAAACGAACCGGCCTAAAAATAGAAACCTAAACTAAAACTAAATCGATCGGAACCGGCCGGTTTTATGAATAAAACCTAACCCTTCGGGGTTTCTAATCCTAGCCCTAGATCTAGGATCGGACGGGGGAGGGCGATGCCGGTGACTTATCGGACTCCGGCGACGGCGGCGGCGGCGGCGAGAGTGCGTCGGGGCGTCCGGGCGTCGGCGAGCTCCGGCGACTCGTCGGGGAGATGCGGACGAGGTCGGGGAGGGGTTCGGTGGTGTTGGGGGTGGTCGGGGAGGACTAGGGCGTCGGCGGCGAGTAAAATGGCGGCGGCGGCGGCTCGGGTTTCCGGCGAGCTCGTGAGGGAGAGGGAGAGGGGGTCCGGCGAGGCTAGGGGGGGAATGGGGTGCGGAGGGGCTAGGCTTTATAGCCTGGGGGTCCGGCGAGCTTCGGAAGGGGATCGGGGCGATCGGGGGATCCCAGATCCTTCGGGATCCGGTCGATCTCCGGCGAGGTCGTGGCGTGGGCGAGGGGTTGGGGAAGACGGGGCGGGTGGAGCTGGGCTGGCCTGGCTCGGCTGGCCTGTTGGCTGAGTGGGCCGGCTGGCTTGGGCCAGGCGGGGAGGGGAGGGGTGCGGCGCTGGCTGGGCCTGGGGTGGCCTGGCTGGCGCCCCGGGGGGTTTTTCTTTATTTTTTTAAATAAAACAAAAACAAAAAATAAAACGTTATCTATAAATATTTTATATAGGGTATATATATACCAAAATGATCAGGGGAATATTCCCTTTCATTTGAACATTTTTCCAAAGGCAAAATCCAAACTTTATAAAAATCCATTTTTTTCAAATTCAAATAAAATTCAGATTTGAATCCAAATCCTTTGGCATTGTTTCCTCTGATGTTTTTGGAGTGTCATGTTTGCTCCTCTCATACTTTTGATCAAGTATTTATCAGGCTTAGTTTTTGAAATGTTTCCCACATGCCAAGGTTTGAAATTCAAATTCAAAACTCAAAATTCTCTGAAACTTCAAATGGCATTCAATTCAAACAGGATGCATAGGATGCTTAGCTATAATTGTAAAACATTCCAAATAGGAAATTTGGGATGTTACAGACTAATCAACGGGCTATGGAGATGCCCATCAATTGATGTCAATGCTAGGAGTAGGGATTGTCATGCAACGGATGCACTAAGAGCTATAAGTGTATGAAAGCTCAAACTGAAACTAAGTGGGTGTGCATCCAACTTGCTTGCTCATGAAGACCTAGGGCATTTGAGGAACCCCATCGTTGGAATATACAAGCCAAGTTCTATAATTAAAAATTCCCACTAGTATATGAAAGTGACAACATAGGAGACTCTCTATATGAAGAACATGGTGCTACTTTGAAGCACAAGTTTGGAAAAAGGATAGTAACATTGCCTCTTTTCTTTTCTTCTTTTTTTTTCTTTTTTTTTCTTTTTTGGGTGGGCGTCTTTGGCCCCCTTTTTTTATTTAGGCTTCTTTGGCCTCTCTTTTTTTTCTTTTTTTTTCATGGGGCAATGCTCTATAATGATGATCATCACACTTTTATATACTTACAACTCGATACTAGAACAAACATATGACTCTATATGAATGCTTCCGGCGGTGTACCGGGATGTGCAATAATCTAGCGTAGCAATGACATCAAAAAATGGACAAGCCATGAAAACATCATGCTAGCTATCTTACGATCATGCAAAGCAATATGACAATGAATGCTCAAGTCATGTATATGATGATGATGGAAGTTGCATGGCAATATATCTCGGAATGGCTATGGAAATGCCATGATAGGTAGGTATGGTGGCTGTTTTGAGGAAGATGTAAGGAGGCTTATGTGTGATAGAGCGTATCGTATCACGGGGTTTGGATGCACCAGCGAAGTTTGCACCAACTCTGGAGGTGAGAAAGGGCAATGCATGGTACCAAAGAGGCTAGCAATGATGGAAGGGTGAGAGTGCGTATAATCCATGGACTGAACATTAGTCATAAAGAACTCACATACTTATTGCAAACATTTATTAGCCCTTGAAACAAAGTACTACGCGCATGCTCCTAGGGGGGAGGTTGGTAGGAGTTAACCATCGCGTGCCCCTGACCTTCACACAAAGATAAACAACCAAAATACAATGCGCGCCAATTTGGTTACATAGTTATTAGACCATATATGCATGCTTCGGGAATCACAAACCTTAACACCAATATCCTTACTAAACACAACCATCTACTAGTACCTCCCACATATTATTACCTCTGTATCGCAAAACTATTGCAAGGAATCAAACATATCATATTCAGTGATCCACAAGTTTATGTAGGATTTTATGACTAACCATGTGATTGACCAATTCCTGTCATCTCTCTAAATTGATATAAGTGAAGCAAGAGGGTTTAATTCTTTCTAAAAAAGATATGCCCATGCTCTAACAAATATAAGTGAAGCAAAAGAGCATTCTACAAATGGCGGTTTTCTATGTGAAGAGAAACAGGCAATCCAGACTTCAAATGATATAAGTTAAGCACATGAAGCATTCTATAAAGCCATACTCAAAAGATTTAAGTGAAGTGCAATGAGCATTCTATAAATCAACCAAGGACTATCTCATACCAGCATGATGCATAAAATAAAATTGAAAACTAAATGCAAAAGACGCTCCAAGACTTGCATATATCGCATGAACGAAACGAATACGAAAACATACTGATACTTGTTGAAGAAAGAGGGGATGCCTTCCAGGGCATCCCCAAGCTTAGATGCTTGAGTCTCCTTGAATGTTTACTTGGGGTGCCTCGGGCATCCCCAAGCTTGAGCTCTTGCCTCTCTTCCTTTTCCTCATATCGAGTCATCCTCGATCAAACACTTCATCCACACAAAACTTCAACAGAAAATTCGGTAAGATTCGTTAGTATAATAAAGCAAATCACTGCTCTAAGTATTGTAGCAAACCAATTCATATTTTTTTTCATTGTGTATACTGTAATATAGCTTTTCCATGGCTTAATCCACTGATATAAATTGATAGATTCATCAAAACAAGCAAACTATGCATCAAAAATAAAATCTGTCAAAAACAGAACAGTCTGTAGCAATCTGAACATTCACCATACTTATGGTACTCAAACAATTCTACCAAAATTAGGAAAAATAAACAATTTGTACAGAAAGACAGTGCAAAAAAATCAGAAGCGTTTGACGTTCCAATTAAAAATGTAAAATCGCACACTACAGCCAAAGTTTCTGTCCTGCACCATGCAAACCAACAAGCATTGTAAACATCCTAAAGGCAAACCTTGGCACATTATTTTTATAATACAATGGAATTATACAACGGGATAATTATTTTTGATGAAAAGTTTCTGTAATCAAGATTCACAAAGTTTCCGTGAGCATGAACAAGGTTCAAGGCTAGCTCCCACTTCAACAATGCTTGTCTTTCTCACTTTCACTTTCCTTTTTGAAAAGTTTTTATGTTCCCCTCTTTTTTTAGACTATATAAAAGCACTCAATAGAAATAAATGACTCTCTAAAACTTCCGGGTTGTCTCCCTGGCAGCGCTTTCTTTAAAGCCATTAAGCTAGGCATATAGTGCTCAAGTAATGGATCCACCCGGATCCCAAGGTATATCAAAGCCAATTTTAATTAACAATGATTTGTAATTTAGTAGTGAGCACAAAGTAACATATATCAAGCAACAACGAAGTCTAACTCTCTTCCTATGCATCGGCATGTCATAAAAGAACAATTCATGTACACATAGTAAAGGCCAATGCATAGTATAAGCATTTTCTTGCAATCGAACGTAAGCCTCAAGTCGTCTATTAGAGTTTTGACGTGTCTTGTTTTTATAACCACGTCGTCCACATATGCCTCCACTGTTTTGCCGATTTGCTTTTCCAGGCATGTTTGAATCATGCGTTGATAGGTCGCACCGGCATTTTTAAGACCGAAAGGCATAGTGTTGAAGCAGAAAGGACCATATGGTGTTATGAAGGCCGTTGCAGCTTGGTCGGACTCTGCCATCTTTATTTGATGGTATCCGAAGTATGCGTCGAGGAAACATAGTGAGTCGTGTCGCGGTGGCGTCGATGATTTGGTCGATGCGAGGGAGGGGGAAGGGATCCTTGGGGCAAGCCTTGTTGAGGTATTTGAAGTCGACGCATAGGCGCCAGGATTTGTCCTTCTTCGGTACCATTACCAGATTTGTCAGCCAATCCGGATGCTTGATATCTCTGATGAATCCGGCCTCAAGTAGCTTGGCTAGCTCTTCACCCATGGCTTGCCATTTGGGCTCTGAGAAGCGCCTAAGAGTCTGTTTGACAGGCTTGTATCCTTTCAGTATATTGAGGCTATGTTTGGCCAGTCTGTGTGGGATGCCCGACATGTCCGAAGGATGCCAGGCGAAAATGTCCCAATTCTCGCGTAGGAAGTCTCGTAGTGCGGCGTCCATTGTGGGGCTCAACTTTGTCCCGATGGTAGATGTCTTCGTGGGGTCCGTTGGATGGACCTGGAATTTGACTATCTCATCTGCGGGTTTAAATGAGGTGGACTTGGGGCGCTTGTCGAGTATCACGTCGTCCCTGTCCACGGTGGCGCGCGGCGTTGTTAGTTCTTCAGCTGCTAGAGCTTTGGATAATGCTTCTAGGGCTAGTGCTGTAGTTTTATTTTCAGCGCGAAGTGCGACGTCCGGATCACTGGCTAGAGTGATGATTCCATTGGGCCCATGCATTTTAAGCTTCATGTACCTGTAATGGGGTATAGCTTGAAAGCTCGTGAATGCGTCCCACCCTAAAAGGGCGTGGTATCCGCTACTGAAAGGAGCCACTTGGAATGTGATTTCTTCGGACCTGTAATTCTCCGGAGTGCCGAATACTACATCGAGTGTGATTTTTCCCGCACACCGTGCCTCCCGACTAGGGATGATTCCCCTGAAGGTTGTGCCGCTTTGCTCAATGCGACTTTTATCAATTTCCATCTTGTTGAGTGGTTCTTCATAGATCAAGTTTAATCCGCTTCCGCTGTCCATGAGTACTTTAGTGAGCCGAAAGCCGTCCACGATTGGGCTAAGGATCAAAGCGGCTGGTGCCCGGACTGTTTGGAATTGAGGTTCATCACTGGCACTGAAAGTTATAGCAGTGTCATTCCATGGATGTATTTTTGCCACGTGGCAGATTTCAGCAAAATTTCGATGAGCTCGCTTGCACCTATTATTTGAGGCAAAAGTCTCGAAGACTGTCAGTACCGCATTGTTGTCTTTGGTGGGACGTTGTTCTTCTTTATGGCTTACAAGAAGATCCTCGCCACTTTTTGCTACCTGCCGGAGTGTCTAACATGCTCTAAGGCTATGCGTTGGTGTAGTGTCCGGTGTGCTGTGGAGTTTACATGGCCCATTGAGCCATTCTTCCAATACGGTTCCACGCCCTGGGGTGGGCTTTGGTTTCTTGGGGATTGGATCGGTTAACTTACGAGAGTTCGCCCGTTTAGCTCAGACAAAGGTTTTAGTGAGAGCCAGACTATTCCAAAATTCTGTTTGGATTTTTTAGGCGCCTTCCATCGCACAGTACTTCTGTACTATGGCTGCTAAGTCAGCAAAGTGTACTATGTCACGGTGACTTATAGCATCAAGGATCCCTTTGTTCATGCAGTTTTTGCAGAAAAGTGAGATTGCGTCTTCCTCACGACAGTCCTTGACCTTGTTTAGCACAAGGAGGAATCTGGCCCAGTAGCGATGTACTGTCTCTTGGGGCTCTTGTCTGATATGGGAGAGACGATTTAAGTCCGGGTGGGTGGGCATAGCTGAATCTGGATTCTGATCCGATCTAACGCCCAGGGGCAGAGGAGCTTCCGGGCTTGATAGCTCGGGATCCGGGGTGCTGCCCGATTGTTCCGGCTCGATACCCGATTCTAAGTCCGGGGTCTGGGTCATGTCCTCCCGCGAGCGGGTGTGCGACTCAGAGAGCTCGGTAATCTGGACATAATTCATCCTCAAAATAGAGGGATAATCCATGTGTGGCTCTTCCACTACCGCTATCTCGTGGGTGACCGGTGGGGATTTAATATCCCTTTGGTCGGGTTTAAGCCCAATCCGGTCATAGTCTGTAGCGACTTCCAAAGCGGCAATGCGATCCAAGAGCTCATTAAGGGAAGAGAGCTCTATTGGATCCATCTGTTCGGCGAGTTCCGAATTGACGTGGAGGCTATTCGTGATGACCCGAGAGGTCATCGTCGGTGTGGCGGTCGATCGGGCGGCCATGACGAAGCCACCTACTCGAAGAGTTTGGCCTACAGTCAGCGCTCCCCCAGAGATGATGTTGTCCTTGACAACGAGACGGGCCATCGAGCCTTGCAGCGACGACACAGAAGAACTCTCAATGAAAGCACCAATGTCGGTGTCAGAATCGGCGGATCTCGGGTAGGGGGTCCCGATCTGTGCGTCTAAGGCTAATGGTAACAGGAGGCAAGGGACACGGGGTTTTACCCAGGTTCGGGCCCTCTTGATGGAGGTAAAACCCTACTTCCTGCTTGATTGATATTGATGATATGAGTATTACAAGAGTTGATCTACCACGAGATCGTAGAGGCTAAACCCTAGAAGCTAGCCTATGATGATTATGATTGTCCCTCTAGGGACTAAACCCTCCGGTTTATATAGACACCGGAGGGGGCTAGGGTTTACATGGAGTCGGTTACAAAGAAGGAGATCTATTATCCGGATCGCCAAGCTTGTCTTCCACGCAAAGGAGAGTCCCATCCGGACACGGGACGAAGTCCTGAGTCTTGTATCTTCACGGTCCAACAGTCCGGCCAAAGTATATAGTCCGGCTGTCCGGATACCCCCTAATCCAGGACTCCCTCAGCAGACACCCCTTCACCCTTGCCCATTGCCTCTCCCAACTCCTCCCATGTTCCTCTGGTAAGCGCTTGGTGAAGCCCTGCCAGTATTCCACTGCTACCACCACCACCATACCGTTGTGCTGGTTTCAATCTCATCTACCTCCTCTCTCTCGCTTACTGGATCGGGAAGGAGAGGATGCCATCGAGCTGAACGTGTGCTAAACTCGAAGATGTCGTTCGTTTGGCACTAGATCAGATTGAATCGTGATTGGATCGTGAAGAGTACGACTACATCAACCGTGTTATGACACTAATGCTTTCGGTCAACAATGGTATGTAGACACACTCCTCTATCATTGCTATACATCTCCTAGATTAGATCTTGGGTGTTCAAAGGATTTTTTTTATTTTCATGCTTCGTTCCCCAGCAGGGAACTTCTAATGGTGTTGCAACCTTTAGCACGCCTTCCGACGCGAAGCCTGCATGCAGTAACGAAGGGACCTCCCGTACTGGGTCGGTCGATGGCATGGCGGGTTGCCCCGCACTAATTTGAACGCCATGATTCATTTACGTTGTGCTCTAATTGTTTGCAATACCATTTATATTGAACTTCAAGGGATTACTTTCGTTCCAGCATTCGCTTAATGATAGGAATAGTCATATAAGTCGGGGCTTCTATTGGATAGTGTATGTTCGCCATTTCTTCCTTTTTTTCAAGGATTGATAATGTTCGTAACATGCCGTAGTGTATCACTCGAACCAAAAGTAGCAGTGTATCACTCGGTGAAGAGTAAATAAAAGGTAAGAACCCAAAAATGATACTAATATTGGTTCGCTAGTTAGATTAGTAAATGCTAATTTCATTGATAAATCTGATTTCTTCGAATTTCCTTTCCTTTCCTTTAGGGTGAAAAAACGTCTCCCGTTACTATGGGGAAGTCACCGAGAAAACTCGGATGAGGTAGGAAGGAAGTCAAAAGTGATGCTTACAGGTTGTATGACAATTGCTTCTTTTCTGGTACTACATACATATTTTCTTTAACAACTACCATACAAGCGCCTGCTTTGATTAGGCTTATTGTAAGTTTGTTTGAAGCTCCGGAGTCTAGTCTACCAATGAATGATATGGTGTGTCCTCCCCTCTAAGGTCTCGGTTGGATAATCGACTCTCATGACCCACATAGAGGGTTTTTCCCAACCGTTCATTCCTCTCGGCTATTAAATAAATTCAAATGATAACGCTCACACGTGTGGCGCAAAGCAATTCCGCCCACACTTTTATGACGGCAACTTTAAATACAAAAGGATGGCAACTTTATTTGTGAAGCATGTCAACTTTCTGTTTGGATTATAAGTTTCAGTTTTTTGAGATTTGTTGTTTTTTTTCGAATGACAACTTTAATGTAAAAAACGTGTGGGTGTGTTACTGCATTGCGTGTGACACTTATTGTCGTAAATGAATACTTTAAAACAGACTTCACTGGTCCCACGCCAAGGGACAGGGATCCACGGTCCGATTCTACTCCACGCGCCACGTAGTCTCGTGTTCAGACTACCACTGGTCCTGGCGAATTCCCCATCCGAACCCCGACTCCGGCCGCCATGAACTGCGTCCCCACCTTCTCCCGCCGCCACCGCCGCTGGATCGTCTGTGCGGGCGCTGCTGGTGGTGCTTACCTGATCTACCACCACCCAGCCGTCGCCGCCCGCCGCCGCCGCATCTCCCGCATGGCCTCGGCTCTCTCGTCCCTGGCCGATGCCGTCGCCGCCGTCGCCTCCGACCTCGCGTCCTTTCTCCAATCAGACTCGGACTCACTGCCTACCACTCTCACGCAACTATCCAAGCTCGCCTCCTCCCACGAGGCTACCGCCTCCGCCTCCGCGCTCTCCGGGGCCCTCACCGCCGGCGTGCTCCGCGGCTACGCCTCCGCCACCAGTCCAGCTTCCGGAGGCGAGGTAGCGTTTTCGGATCGTCTTGTTGAGAAGCTGTTCTCCCCAGCCGGCGAGCGGCTCGTCTCAGCCGTGGCGGGCAGCTTCGGGCGCGACATCGTGCTCGCCTGTTATTCTGTCCCAGCCGATCCTTCAGGATCGGCGGGATCATCGCCGGCGAGCTGGGTAGACGTGGTCACCAGTGGGAGTTGCCGTAGGGCGATCCGAAGCTGGGTGGAGGTCTTCACGGCCACCGCCGTGGGCGTCTTCATTGACAAGACCATCCACATCAACACCTACGATCAGATCTGCGCCGCTGCCACAAACCCGGCCTACGACTCCAAGCTGCAAAAGCTTCTGGTGGCACTCTGCAGTGCTTCCGTCGAGACGTTGGTGAAGACCTCCCACGGCGTACTCTCCAATGGCAATGGAAATGCTCACAGTGGCAATGGTGAGGTTGGGGAAGGATGGACAGAAACGGTCTCGAGTGCGCTTGCTGTTCCAAGCAACCGGAAGCTTGTTCTGGATCTGACGGGCAGGGCGACATTCGAGGCCGTGCGGTCTTTCCTTGAGTTTGTGCTGTGGAGGCTGCATGATGCTGCAAGGGCTGGCGGCGATGCCACAGCGAGGGCTGGATTGTGTGTCTTGAGGTATATGAGCGAAAGGTCCATGGTTGTCGCTGCAATCTGCATAGTATTGTGCTTGCATGTGTTGAACCGCACATGGCTCTCGGCACCGGCTTGAGCTCGAGCTTTACTTGAGTAGAGAATATACTGAAACTGAAGTTCAGAAAGGGGGAGGGGCAACAGAAACAATATGTTTGATCACTTGTAAATATATTTGTTGTGTAACAATTTGACCCTGCATACAGTTTATAGAAATTTCTGGCAGTGTAACTTTGCCTGCTTATTTCTAATTCTGTTGGTCAGTTATATTTCCACTGTGTAAATATGTGATTGTAGTGAGATGGTGATTCTATTTTGTTACAATACTGTAGCACAATTTTAAAATCTGCTCGGATCAGCAAGTTAAGTTTTCAACGGAAGTTTAGAAGATTTTGATCGTCTAGGTAATCTCACCTGTTTCGTACATGATCCGTTTTATCCAATTGCTTGCTCAACTTGCTTATCCTTATCGACATTCAGAATGTTCCTTTTTGTGTGTGCCAACAGATTGATCGAGTAAATATCAGTATAAATTTTGCGTTTCTTCATTTACTCTGTATGTACTGAAGAATCACTGAAGAACAATCAGACAAAGGTGTTAATGCTCCATGGCCTGCCTCTAGTTCGCTTTTTGAGGAATTCTTCCGTTTCTTCCCGTATTCGTATAATTATTGCACGGGGAAATTATCTGTTGATTCATTGGTTAAAAGTGACGATCCTTGTTTGGGAGTGCTGGAAGGGTTCTGTATCCAGAGTAACTCCGTAATGGTTTTGCTAATTCTTAGTCGACTGAAATTTAACTAAGTCCTGGTCGACTCATAAAGGGATACATGATGCAAGGAGAGGCCGGTTTTCCTGGTTTCTTTTTTTACTTTAGTCCTTAATCCCCTTATGTCTATTAACCTACGTTTTTGTGTTAAGTTCAAAAAAAAAAACTACATTCTTGTGTTCCTCCCTCTCGATGCCGCCGCCTGTCATGTTTCCTCCGCACGTGTTCCTGCCTTGCGCCGCCGCCTATCGTTGTTCCGTCGCCTCTCTTCCTCTGCCTTGACTGTCAGTTCCCTCCCTCCCGTCGCCAGTCGGTTAGTTCGTTGCCTCCGTCAAATTTTTCTCTCACAAATATGATAGGGTGCATATCTTTTCATTGATAGGAAGGAAAAGGGTACAAGGTGCCAACTCAAGGTCTTGTGCACATGAGGCAAGACGTTGAGCCGCAGAGCGTTGGTGACGGGTTGCTCAGCCCTGGTGACGTTGAACCTCCGACAATTTCACTTTTCATTTTCAGTTTCCTATTATATTTCTAGGAGAGGATGTTTTATGGGGTAAAAATGGGTGGGCTTTCAACTCGATCAAAACATCAACTGAATCAGTTCCTAGGTTGATCTATGTACTATATGGTTGTCTAGAGCTAGGAAAATACAGAGGAGTAATTTCACAAAAGACCAAGGAAATTCAAAAGAAAAATTGAAAATTGGGGTCAAACCTGGGTGCCCAATGTACTCCCGTATGATGGAAAAATGCCAGAAAATGTATCCTCGGCGAAAAAAATACAGTATAACCTACGATCTATCCAAGCATTTTTTTTCTATACAAAGAAACTTTTGCCTTTTTTTTACTGAGAATACGTTTCCTGGTATATTTTTCACGAAACTTCACACGGGAGTAGACTGGGCACCCAGGTTTGATATCCCAAAATTCCAGTTTTTTGAATTTGCATGCTTTATTTATTGAGCTTCTTTGCGTATTTTTATTCACTACCGCCAGGTACGTTTCATGTCTTATTTGATTTATTCTTCTCCTTTGAAGCTTTGAAGGATCTTAGTAAACCTGATAGGTAGTATGTCGCACTACCCAAAAAAGACACATCCAAGATGATACGTGTTTATCATAGTAAGTCATGTTTTTTTCATCCATGTATATCTATGATGTTTTATGATAGAATTAAGATAGTCATACTTATGTTGTCGTAGATATGTTCCTTGAAAATATTCGTCGTTTTATCATGGAAGTGTGCTCTTCCATGACAGTAAATGTCGCGCCATGGAAGTGCTTCATCAAGGGTAGCCAACATGTTGCAACCTCCCAAATGGGTCGTCGTCAAGCTAATGGGTGCGGGTTCTGGATCCGATACCCGTTAACGATGTGGCCAACTATCGATCCTCGATGTGACGGCTTCCTATTGGCCGATGGAGCAAATCCCAATCTTGAACAATTGGATCCCTTGACATACTTTTCTGATGAAACTGAAAGTTACTATTATGATCACCCTATTATGGATAATGTTTGGCAACCCCAAAGTAACCTTCAGGTATGAAGGTCCATGATGTTCTTATGGTCTAAGGACATGAGTATACATTAACACATAATATGGTAATACTGATAACATAGTGCCGATGGGATCCCGTAGTATATCATAAGTTGTGTATGTCCAACACCATTGCTCTGCTAACAATGTGCTCCCATTATTGCAGACATCCTTGTACTTGAACGATGCCCTATGATCAAGAAAACATGACCATCATACAATACATGAGATAGGCTTACAAGTGAGACAAGGGATGCAGTTGGTGTTTATGTCTTCACACATGCAACCGAGTCTTCCTGTGTGATGGTACGGGAAACAACCAACACCCTTGGTAGGGTGGGGAACGTGGTGAAAAGTACCAAAAGGGAGTTTGTACACGGGGGTTACAATATTGATCAATGAGTAAATGGTAATGGTTAGCCCTAGCCTCACCTTATATAGAAGACGAGAGCTAGGGTTTACACAGTGCCTAACCGATCTAACGTCGTCGACATCTTGGCTTGCACGCCAAGATAATCTTTTAGCCTTGAGCCGGGCCACCACCTCCTAGCCCTAGGCACTGACGCCGGCCCACCACCAGGCTTCCCAACTGATGGGCTACAACCGGCGTGTATTGCACTGTCAGTAGCCCCCAAGCATGACTGGAGGGGCGTCCCTATGTCTCCCCTTCAACGAGTCCACCTTCGCACTTTCTTAAGGGGCGACCGAGATGGTTCGGCCGATGCGCACGGCAAGCCATATGCTCTTTTTCAGGAGGGGTTTCTTCTGTTTTCTGTCTTCGTTTTTTGCTTTATTTTTGTACTTTTGTTTATACTTTAAAATATCTACATATATATAATACAAAAACACTCTACAAAACACATTTGAAAAAATGTTGAACAAGTATTAAAAAAATGTTGAATAAGTATTTGAAAAATGTTAATCAAGCATTCGGAAAAATGTTGAATGTAAATAGAAAACATTGTTGACCATGTATTAAAAAATGCTGATTTTTTTATCATGTATATAAAAATGTTAATCAAGTATTTAGAGAAAAATGTTGAACAGGTATTTGAGAAATGTTAAATGTTTACAGAAAAAATGTTGAACATACATTAAAAAATGATGAAAAAATTTGATCATATATATAAAAATGTTAATCAAGCATTTGAAAAAAACTGTTGAACAAGTATTTGAAAAATGAGAATCAAGCATTTGGAAAATGTTAAATGTGCATAGAAAAAATGTTGATCATGTATTAAAAAAATGTTGATTTTTATCATGTATATAAAAATATTAATCAAGAATTAATGTTGATCAAGCATTTGGAAAAATGTTAAATGCGTATAGAAAAAATGTTGACCATATATTAAAAAAAAATCTTGAACTTGTATTTGGAAAATGGTAATCAAGAATTTTAAAAAATGTTGACCATGTATTCAAAGAATGATAATCTGGTATTTGAAGAAACTGATGAAAAACAAGAAAGAAAGAAAGAAAGAAAACTGAAGAAAATTGAAGAAAAATAAATAAATAAAAAGCAAAGTGAAAACTAAGAAAGATTTGAAGAAAACCAAAGAAAGGCAACGAAAAAGAAAAAAAATCCCCAAAATGATTAATCCGCTTGTTCCCCAGACGCCTTGCCTTGTTTAGGTACATAAACCAAGGAAAGGTAACTAAAACACTAAAAGTGGATCTCGGGACCCACTATAGCACCCCCAGCGGGTATACTGAGATGTGGACCCTGGAATACCGCCAAGGGTCGTGAGTGGTCCTTGGGAATAAAGCTTTAAGGATAGATATCGGCATAAAAGACCTTAGAATTCAAACCCTCGCACCGACGGCCTTTAAATACGATGGCATTGGATTGTTTTTTTGTAAAGGGTCGTGTCAAAAGATGCCCTGATGGTCTGAAACGTGTTGTTATGTGGGTCCATACATAGATGCATAAATGAAGAAGCTGAGCATTGGAAGTTAATAAAAGGACTTCGGATCCTGAGAAAACCTTAGATATGTTGTCAAATTAGAAGATCAAACTCGCCTACGAAGCCGAAGACTAGAAAGGACAGAGTTATCCCAAGAAGTTTAGGGGCTACTAACTGTGTCCTGGATTAGGGGGTGCACATCATGTTGTCCTGCCATTTATGGGTCGAGCCGAGGACCGCCGAGAATCGAGGATTGGTTGTATCCACTATGGCCCCCGGTGTAGTCTAGATGGAGCCCTTTGAAGACTTGGTGTATGCTTCAAGGCATATTCAAATATTCGGCATTTCTACCTCTAGATGCAACCGACCATGTGTAACCCTAAATACCCTTGATGCCTATTTAAGCCGAGGGGTTTAATTTATAGAGGCAATGTTTTTAGAGGTTAGAGTCTACACATATGATCCCGAGGTAGATCATCATGTACTTTGTACCCCATCTGTTAAGGCATATCTCTCTCTATGTAGTTTTGGTGATTGATGACAACACGTTTGCGGACTAATCGTGTGCTTTGAGCATTTCAGAGATTCATCCTTTGGCACGAGACGATTCCTTCCCCTCGGAGTTTTAATCAAGACGGTGTAGCTCTTTCGTTTCTGTTTTGGTGGACTTGTTTCGTAGGAGTCACCGTACTATCAAGAGGGGGTCCGCTTTGGTAAGGCTAGGGTGGAATCAACACGTACACATCCTTTTCGCACCCACAGAGCCTTCCCGCTTCGATGGAGGTTTCCTTTCCTTTCTATGAGTGTGATTTGGTCCCAGCGGTAGTACCGAGGTGCCCAGCGGTAGTACCGCTCAAGAGCCACAGGCGACAGTAGTACCGCATGTGGGTCCTCAGCCGTAGTACCGCTGCGGTACCGGGCTCCTACCGCGTCGACTCGAGGGGGTCACCTCTCGTGTCAGATTGTGCGGCACTAAGCAGCGGCAGTAGAAGCGGTAGTACCGCTCGAGAGCGATAGTACCGCCCTACCACCGTGGCAGTACCGCACAGGGTCCGATTCCTGCTCATACGCTAGCCCTCCAAGACTGCACGGCAGTACCGCGAGGGGGAGCGGTAGTACCGCTGGTCCCAGCGGTAGTACCGCTGCCCCCTGCGGTAGTACCGCCCTCTGCGGGGCTGTTTTGGGGGGTAACGGTTGGATTGTTCCCTCCTCTATAAAAGGAGGTCTTATTCTCCAAAGTTGACCTACCTCTTCCCCCAAAAGCTCCATTGTTGCTCCAAGCTCCATTTTCGCCCGATCTCTCTTCCTAGCTAATCAAACTTGTTGATTTCCTCGGGATTGGTTGAGAAGGCCCCGATCTACACTTCCACCAAGAGAAATTTGATTCCCCCCACTAATCTCTAGCGGATCTTGTTACTCTCGGGTGTTTGAGCACCCTAGACGGTTGAGGTCACCGCGGAGCCATAGTCCATTGCGGTGAAGCTTCGTGGTGTTGTTGGGAGCCTCCAATTAAGTTGTGGAGATTGCCCCAACCTTCTTTGTAAAGGTTCGGTCACCGCCTTCAAGGGCACCAATAGTGGAATCACGGCATCTCGCATTGTGTGAGGGCGTGAGGAGAATACGGTGGCCCTAGTGGCTTCTTGGGGAGCATTATGCCTCCACACCGCTCCAACAGAGACGTACTTCCCCTTAAAAGAAAGGAACTTTGGTAACACATCCTCGCCTTCACCGGCTCCACTCTTGGTTATCTCGTGCCTTTACTTGTGCAAACTTATTTGTGTTGTATCCCTTGCTTGCTTGTGTGCTTGTTGTTGTTGCATCATATAGGTTGCTCACCTAGTTGCATATCTAGATAACCTACTTTGATGCAAAAGTTTAATTTGGTAAAGAAAAGCTAAAAATTGTTAGTTGCCTATTCACCCCCCTCTAGTCAACTATATCGATCCTTTCAATTGGTATCAGAGCCTCATCTCTTTATTAAGGACTTTGCTGTCCGAAGAGTATGGTTAACACTGTAGACGGTGGGGAGGAGCACTCCGGTGTGAATCCGAGCTCGTCTACGGCCGACGGGGGAACCGCGGTCTCTCGTGAGGAATTCAATGTGGCTTTGGACACATTGAAAACCTCCATGACAACCGAGGTTGAAAGCATGTTTAATAAATTCTTAGAAGGACTTAAACTATCTACCTCGCCGATGAAAGTGGGTGATCCCACTAACAAGGTGACGGATGCTAACTCCGATAAGGGGGAAGCTACTAGTGAAAAGGGTCCTTCTACTAGTGGTAGAAATGGCACCGGCATCTTTGCCCATGTGGAACCTTCAATTTATGGAGGACCGATTCCCTCTACTCATTTAAATTATGCCGGCCCTCCTCCTAAGATTGTGAAAAATGAAGATTTTGATGCTTGGGTCTATCGCTTTAAGCGTCATTTAAAACATGTTAATACTAATCTTTGGAGAATTATTGAAGAAGATCTCTATCCGCATGACCCAAGCAACTTCACTCCAAGAGAAGATGCGGATAATCAATTCAACGAGAATGCTCTCTTCATCATTCAAGATGCAATTCCACCCGAAGACATTGCTCATATCCGACCATTCACCATGGCCAAGGAAGAATGGCACCATGTTGTTTCCCTCTACAAGGGAAGCGCTAGCATTCAACGCTCCAACTATGAAGTGGTGCAAGATGAAGCCGATGAGTTTGCAATGAATGAAGATGAAGAACCTCATGTGCTTTACCGGAGATTGACCACTCTCGCGATATTACTCTGAGATCATGGGAGTAAGGATACGGATGACAATTGGATCAAGCGCAAGTTCCTCAAGGCCATGATTCCCTACCACAAGGCCATGTCCTCCGTCATCCGTCAAAGACCGGACTTCCACTCCTTGTCCTCAAATGAAGTGTTGGATGAGTTTGTGGCAATGAGGATCTTGGACAAGACCACCGACAATGCGGTGTTGCGTTCTCAAAGAGCAAAGAAGCCCAACCTTGCCTTGAAGGCCAAGGTTATTGTGGAAGAAGAGGAAGAAGAGGAAGATGAGGAGAGCAACCCCGAAGATATAAAATATGATTACCATGAGCACATGGCTCTTGCTTCAAGGCAATTTTGGAGCAAGAAGAACACAAGGCCCAACTTCAACAAGAACAACTCAAGTGGTTTCAAGGGCAAGCAACGTGTGAGAACATGTTACAATTGTGGCAACGTGAGCCACTTTGTTGTGTATTGCCCTTACGAGAAGCGGGAAGACAATGGTGGCAAGCTCATACGAAAAGACAAAGCCAAGTCCTTCCCCAACAAGAACAACTTCAACAAAAAGACTCCTACTCGAGGGTTGGTGGTTCAAGAAGAATACCATGAGGATGACGATGAAGAAGAAGATGGTGAAGCAATGACCATGGCCTCCGTTGCCATTGCCACAACTCCACGGGTGTCTCTCTTTGATTCACCCAACGAGAACATCACCGCCAAGTGCCTCATGGCTAAAGCCTCTAACAAGGTAACTCCCAACATCAAAACCACCATCATTACTAATCCCTCCTTGACGGATTGCATTGATGAAAGTGAGGGGTCTAATGAGGAAGTGAATGAATTTGAGTCTTTTATGAGTAAGCTCAAGGGCAAATCCAAGAAGCACTTCATTGCTCTCTTGGAACAACTTGGTGAAGCCAATGACATGATCGAGGCTCATGAAGAAACCATCTCTAAGATGGAAGGTCATAGTCGTGACTATGCCGATGAGATATCGGATCTCTCTAATGCTATTGAGGAAGAGCGTGGGCATCGTTTGGCTCTTGAGGAGTCACACAACGATGACCATGCTAAATTAAAGAAAGATCTTGATCATGCTCTTGTTGTATCTCGTATGCTAAATTTTGAGAAGGCTAAACTTGGGGTTGACCGTGCTAGACTCAAGGAGGAGTTTGATTTACTCGACAAGGCCCACAAGGTCTTGAAGGGTGCTCATGCTAGCCTCAAGGAGTATCATGATCAACTCCAAGTGAAGCTAACCAAGGAAAAAGCAACATTTCCTCATATGGTATTAATTGATAATGCAAATGCCACTAACCCGTGTTGTGAGCATGTGCATCTTGTGGAGGAGAATGCCAAGTTGAAGGAGCAACTTGAGAAAGGCCTTGTGACGTGCATACAAGGTGAGAAGAACCTCAATAACCTTTTGAGCAATCAAAAGGAAGTTGTGGCCAAGGAGGGAGTTGGGTTCGCACCCAAGCCCAAGAACAAGAAGAAGAACGACAAGACCAAACGACCTCCCCCTCTCAAGCAAAATTTTGTGAAGGAGTGAGAGAGTACTCCTAAGGAGAAGAAGAACAATGTGAAGGGTGGTGATGTCAAAAAGGGCAATGCCACTCCTTCCAACAAAGCTGGCGACTTTAACCCTCTTATGTGTTGTGCCGTGCTAGTGATGGGCATGTTTATGCTAAATTTGTTGGTTCTCCTTATGAGTACATTGAATGGTCTATTTGGGTTCCTAAGACCCTTGTTACTAACATCAAAGGACCCATTACAAAATGGGTACCTAAAACCAAGCATTGATCTCTTGTGGGTGTTTGCTTCCGATGGGGGATCTGAAGGAAATATGCCCTAGAGGCAATAATAAAGTTATTATTTATTTCCTTATTTCATGATAAATGTTTATTATTCATGCTAGAATTGTATTAACCAGAAACATAATACATGTGTGAATACATAGACAAACAGAGTGTCACTAGTATGCCTCTACTTGACTAGGTTGTTAATTAAAGATGGTTATATTTCCTAACCATAGACATGAGTTGTCATTTGATTAACGGGATCACATCATTAGGACAATGATGTGATTGACTTGACCCATTCCGTTAGCTTAGCACTTGATCGTTTAGTATTCTGCTATTGCTTTCTTCATGACTTATACATGTTCCTATGACTATGAGATTATGCAACTCCCGTTTACCAGAGGAACAGTTTGTGTGCTACCAAACGTCACAACGTAACTGGGTGATTATGAAGGTGCTCTACATGTGTCTCCAAAGGTACTTGTTGGGTTGGCGTATTTCGAGATTAGGATTTATCACTCCGATTATCGGAGAGGTATCTCTGGGCCCACTCGGTAATGCACATCACTATAAGCCTTGCAAGCATTGTAACTAATGAGTTAGTTACGGGATGATGTATTACAGAACGAGTAAAGAGACTTGCCGGTAACGAGATTGAACTAGGTATTGAGATACCGACGATCGAATCTCGGGCAAGTAACATACCGATGACAAAGGGAACAACGTATGTGTTATGCGGTTTGACCGATAAAGATCTTCGTAGAATATGTGGGAGCCAATATGAGCATCTAGTTTCCGCTATTGGTTATTGACCGGAGACGTGTCTCGGTCATGTTTACATAGTTCTCGAACCCGTAGGGTCCGCACGCTTAAAGTTCGATGACGGTTATATTATGAGTTTATGTGTTTTGATGTACCGAAGGTTGTCCGGAGTCTCGGATGTGATCACGGACATGATGAGGAGTCTCGAAATGGTCGAGACGTAAAGATCAATATATTGGACGACTATGTTTGGACACCGGAATGGTTCTGGGAGATTTCGAGCATATACCGGAGTACCGGGGGTTACCGGAACCCCTCGAGGAAGCTATTGAGCCTTATGGGCCTTAGTGGAGAAGAGAGAGGGCAGCCAGGAGGTGGTGGACGCCCCCCCCTTGCCCGAGTCTGAATTGGACAAGGGAAGGGGGCGGCGGCCCCCCTCTCCTTCCTTCTCTCCACCTCCTCCTTCCCCCTTATCCTTCTTGGAATAGGAAAGGGGGGGGACAAACCTACTTGGAGTAGGATTGCCCCCCCTAGGGCGCGCCTCTCCCCTTGGTCGGCCCTCTCCTCCCCCCCTTTATATACGGAGGAAGGGGGCACCCCATAGACACAACAATTGAGCTCTTGGATCTCTTAGCCGTGTGCGGTGCCCCCCTCCACCATAATCCACCTCAATAATATCATAGCACTGCTTAGGCGTAGCACTGCATCGGTAGAACATCATCATCGTCACCACGCTGTCATGCTGACGGAACTCTCCCTCAAAGCTCGACTGGATCAGAGTTCGAGGGACGTCATCGAGTTGAACGTGTGCTGAACTCGGAGGTGTCGTGCGTTCGGTACTTGATCGGTCGGATCGTGAAGACGTACGACTACATCAACTGCGTTATGCTAACGCTTCCGCTTTCGGTCTACGAGGGTACGTGGACACACTCTCCCCTCTCGTTGCTATGCATCACCATGATCTTGCGTGTGCGTAGGAAAATTTTGAAATTACTACGTTTCCCAACAGTGGCATCAGAGCCAGGTTTATGCGTAGATGTTATATGCACGAGTAGAACACAGTGAGTTGTGGGCGATACAAGTCATACTGCTTACCAATATGTCACACTTTGGTTCAGCGGTATTGTTGGATGAAGCGGCTCGGACCGACATTACGCGTACGCTTACATGAGACTGGTTTTACCGCCATGCTTTGCACACAGGTGACTAGCGGGTGTCAGTTTCTCCAACTTTAGTTGAACCGAGTGTGGCTACGCCCGGTCCTTGAGAAGGTTAAAACAGCACTAACTTGACGAACTATCGTTGTGGTTTTGATGCGTAGGTAAGAACGGTTCTTGCTCAGCCTGTAGCAGCCATGTAAAACTTGCAACAACAAAGTAGAGGACGTCTAACTTGTTTTTGCAGGGCATCTTGTGATGTGATATGGTCAAGGCATGATGCTATATTTTATTGTATGAGATGATCATGTTTTTTAACCGAGTTATCGGCAACTGGCAGGAGCCATATGGTTGTCGCTTTATTGTATGCAATGCAATCGTCCTGTAATTGCTTTACTTTATCACTAAGAGGTAGCGATAGTCGTAGAAGCAATAGTTGGCAAGACGACAACAATGCTACGATGGAGATCAAGGTGTCGCGCCGGTGATGATGGTGATCATGACGGTGCTTCGGAGATGGAGATCACAAGCACAAGATGATGATGGCCATATCATATCACTTATATTGATTGCATGTGATGTTTATCTTTTATGCATCTTATCTTGGTTTTATTGACGGTATCATTATAAGAAGATCTCTCACTAAATTTCAAGATAAAAGTGTTCTCCCTGAGTATGCACCATTGCCAAAGTTCGTCGTGCCCAGACACCACGTGATGATCGGGTGTGATAAGCTCTACGTCCATCTACAACGGGTGCAAGCCAGTTTTGCACACGCAGAATACTCAGGTTAAACTTGACGAGCCTAGCATATGCAGGTATGGCCTCGGAACACTGGAGACTGAAAGGTCGAGCGTGAATCATATAGTAGATATGATCAACATAGTGATGTTCACCATTGAAAACTACTCCATCTCACGTGATGATCGGACATGGTTTAGTTGATTTGGATCACGTGATCACTTAGATGATTAGAGGGATGTCTATCTAAGTGGGAGTTCTTAAGTAATATGATTAATTGAACTTTAATTTATCATGAACTTAGTCCTGATAGTATTTTGCAAATAATGTTGTAGATCAATAGCTCGTGTTGTTGTTTCCCTATGTTTTTATATGTGTTCCTAGAGAAAACTAAGTTGAAAGATGTTAGTAGCAATGATGCGGATTGGATCCGTGATCTGAGGTTTATCCTCATTGCTGCACAGAAGAATTATGTCCTTGATGCACCGCTAGGTGACAGACCTATTGCAGGAGCAGATGCAGACGTTATGAATGTTTGGCTAGCTCAATATGATGACTACTTGATAGTTTAGTGCACCATGCTTAACGGCTTATAATCGGGACTTCAAAGACGTTTTGAACGTCATGGACCATATGAGATGTTCCAGGAGTTGAAGTTAATATTTCAAGCAAATACCCGAGTTGGAAGATATGAAGTCTCCTACAAGTTCTATAGCTAAAAGATGGAGGAGAATTGCTCAACTAGTGAGCATGTGCTCAGATTGTCTGGGTACTACAATCGCTTGAATCAAGTGGGAGTTAATCTTCCAGATAAGATAGTGATTGACAGAGTTCTCTAGTCACCATCACCAAGTTACTAGAACTTCATGATGAACTATAGTATGCAAGGGATGACGAAAACGATTCCCGAGCTCTTCGTGATGTTGAAATCGATGAAGGTAGAAATCAAGAAAGAGCATCAAGTGTTGATGATTGACAAGACCACTAGTTTCAAGAAAAGGGCAAAGGGAAAGAAAGGGAGACTTCAAGTAGAATGGCAAGCAAGTTGTCACTCCCGTGAAGAAGCCCAAAGCTGGACCAAAGCCTGAAACTGAGTGCTTCTACTGCAAAGGAAATGGTCACTGGAAGCAGAAATACCCTGAATATTTGGTGGATAAGTAGGATGGAAAAGTGAACAAGGGTATATTTGATATACAGGTTATTGATGTGTGCCTTACTAGTGTTTATAGTAGCCCATGGGTATTTGATACTTGTTCGGTTGCTAAAAATTAGTAACTCGAAACAGGAGTTACAGAATAAACATAGACTAGTTGAGGGTGAAGTGACGATGTGTGTTGGAAGTGGTTCCAAGATTGATATGATCATCATCGCACACTCCCTATACTTTCAGGATTAGTGTTAAACCTAAATAAATGTTATTTGGCGTTTGCGTTGAGCATGAATATGATTTGATCATGTTTATTGCAATACGGTTATTCATTTGAAGTCAAAGAATAATTGTTGTTCTGTTTACATGAATAAAACCTTCGATGGTCAGACACCCAATAAAAATAGTTTGTTGGATCTCGATCATAGTGATACACATATTCATAATATTGATGCCAAAAGATGCAAAGTTGATAATGATAGTGCAACTTATTTGTGGCACTACCGTTTGGGTCATATCGGTGTAAAGCGCATGAAGAAACTCCATGAAGATGGATTTTTGGAATCACTTGGTTATGAATCATTTGATGCTTGTGAACCGTGCCTTTTGGGCAAGATGACTAAAAACTCCGTTCTCCAGAACAATGGAATGAGCTACAGACTTATTGGAAATAATACATACCGATGTATGTGGTCCAATGAGTGTTGATGCTCGTGGCGGGTATCGTTATTTTTCTGACCTTCACAGATGATTTGAGAAGATATGGGTATATCTACTTAATGAAACACAAGTCTGAAACATTTGAAAAGTTCAAAGAATTTCAGAGTGAAGTGGAAAATCATCGTAACAAGAAAATAAAATTTCTACGATCTAATCGTGGAGGAGAATATTTGAGTTACGAGTTTGGCCTTCATTTAAAACAATGTGGAATAGTTTCATAGCTCATGCCACCTGGAACACCACGACATTATGGTGTGTCTGAACATCGTAATCGCAATTTATTGGATATGGTGCGATCTATGATGTATCTTACCGATTTACCACTATTTTTTTGGGGTTTTGCATTAGAGACAGTTGCATTCACTTTAAATAGAGCACCATCAAAATCCGTTGAGACGACGCGTTATGAACTGTGGTTTGGCAAGAAACCAAAGTTGTCGTTTCTTAAAGTTTGGGGCTGCGATGCTTATGTGAAAAAGTTTCAACCTGATAAGCTCGAACCCAAATCGGAGAAGTGCATCTTCATAGAATACCCAAAGGAAACTGTTGGGTACAGCTTCAATCACAGATCCGAAGGCAAAATATTCGTTGCTAAGATGGATCCTTTCTAGAGAAGGAGTTTCTCTCGAAAGAAGTGAGTGGGAGGAAAGTAGAACTTGATGAGGTAACTGTACCTACTCCCTTATTGGAAAGTAGTTCATCACAGAAATCTGTTCCTGTGATTCCTACACCAATTAGTGAGGAAGCTAATGATGATGATCATGTAACTTCAGATCAAGTTACTACCGAACCTCATAGGTCAACCAGAGTAAGATCCGCACCAGAGTGGTACGGTAATCTTGTTCTGGAGGTCATGTAACTTGACCATGGCGAACCTACGAACTATGAGGAAGCGATGATGAGCCCAGATTCCGCGAAATGGCTTGAGGCCATGAAATCTGAGATGGGATCCATGTATGAGAACAAAGTGTGGACTTTGGTTGACTTGCTTGATGATCGCCAAGCCATTGAGAATAAATGGATCTTCAAGAGAAAGACAGACGCTGATAGTAGTGTTACTATCTACAAAAGCTCGAATTGTCGCAAAAAGGTTTTCGACAAGTTCAAGGTGTTGACTACGATGAGATTTGCTCACTTGTAACGATGCTTAAGTCTGTCCGAATCATGTTAGCAAATTACCGCATTTTATGAAATCTGGCAAATGGATAAACAAAATTGCATTCCTTAATGGATTTATTAAAGAAGAGTTGTATATGATACAACCAGAAGGTTTTGTCGATCCTCAAGGTGCTAACAAAATATACAAGCTCCAGCGATCCATCTATGGACTGGTGCAAGCATCTCGGAGTTGGAATATACGCTTTGATAAGTTGATCAAAGCATATAGTTTTAATATAGACTTGCGGTGAAGCCTGTATTTACAAGAAAGTGAGTGGGAGCACTACAACATTTCTGATAAGTATATCTGAATGACATATTATTGATCGGAAATAATGTAGAATTATTCTGCAAAGCATAAAGGAGTGTTTGAAAGGAGTTTTTCAAAGAAAGACCTCGGTGAAGCTGCTTACATATTGAGCATCAAGATCCATAGAGATAGATCAAGACGCTTGATAAGCTTTTTCAATCAGTACTTACCTTGACAAGATTTTGAAGTAGTTCAAAATGGAACAGTCAAAGAAAGAGTTCTTGCCTGTGTTACAAGGTGTGAAATTGAGTGAGACTCAAAGCCCGACCACGGCAGAAGACAGAAAGAGAATGAAAGTCATTCCCTATGCCTCAGCCATAGGTTCTATAAAGTATGTCATGTTGTGTACCAGATCTATTGTATACCCTACACTGATTTTGGGCAAGGGAGTACAATAGTGATCTAGGAGTAGATCACTGAACAGCGGTCAAAATTATCCTTAGTGGAATAAGGATATGTTTCTCGATTATGGAGATGACAAAAGGTTCGTCGTAAAGGGTTACGTCGATACAAGTTTTGGCACTAATCTAGATGACTCTTAAGTCTTAATCTGGATACATATTGAAAGTGGGAGCAATTAGCTAAAGTAGCTTCGTACAGAGCATTGTAGACATAGAAATTTGCAAAATACATAGGGATCTGAATTTGGCAGACCCATTGACTAAACTTCTCTCACAAGCAAAACATGATCACACCTTAGTACTGTTTGGGTGTTAAATCACATAAACGATGTGAACTAGATTACTGACTCTAGTAAAGCCTTTGAGTGTTGGTCACATAGTGATATGAACTATGGGTGTTAATCACATGGTGATGTGAACTATTCTTAAATCACATGGCGATGTGAGCTAGATTATTGACTCTGGTGCAAGTGGGAGACTGAAGGAAATATGCCCTAGAGGCAATAATAAAGTTATTATTTATTTCCTTATTTCATGATAAATGTTTATTATTCATGCTAGAATTGTATTAACCGGAAACATAATACATGTGTGAATACATAGACAAGCAAAGTGTCACTAGTATGCCTCTACTTGACTAGCTCGTTAATTAAAGATGGTTATGTTTCCTAACCATAGAGAGTTGTCATTTGATTAACGGGATCACACCATTAGGACAATGATGCGATTGACTTGACCCATTCCGTTAGCTTAGCACTTGATCGTTTAGTATTCTGCTATTGCTTTCTTTATGACTTATACATGTTCCTATGACTATGAGATTATGCAACTCCTGTTTACCGGAGGAGCACTTTGTGTGCTACCAAACGTCACAACGTAACTGGGTGATTATAAAGGTGCTCTACAGGTGTCTCCAAAGGTACTTGTTGGGTTGGCGTATTTCGAGATTAGGATTTGTCACTCCGATTGTCGGAGAGGTATCTCTGGGCCCACTCGGTAATGCACATCACTATAAGCCTTGCAAGCATTGTAACTAATGAGTTAGTTATGGGATGATGTATTACGCAACGAGTAAAGAGACTTGTCGGTAATGAGATTGAACTAGGTATTGAGATACCGACGATCGGGTCTCGGGCAAGTAACATACCGATGACAAAGGGAACAACGTATGTTGTTATGCAGTTTGACCGATAAAGATATTCGTAAAATATGTGGGAGCCAATATGAGCATCCAGGTTCCGCTATTGGTTATTGACTGGAGACGTGTCTCGATCATGTCTACATAGTTCTCGAACCCGTAGGGTCCGCACGCTTAAAGTTTGATGACGGTTATATTATGAGTTTATGTGTTTTGATGTACCGAAGGTAGTTCGGAGTCCCGGATGTGATCGCGGACATGACGAGGAGTCTCGAAATGGTCGAGACATTAAGATCAATATATTGGACGACTATGTTTGGACACCGGAATGGTTCTGGGAGATTTCGGGCATATACCGTAGTACCGAGGGTTACCGGAACCCCCCAGGGAAGCTATTGCGCCTTATGGGCCTTAGTGGAGAAGAGAGAGGGCAGCCAGGAGGTGGCGCACGCCCCCCCCCTTGCCCCAGTCCAAATTGGACAAGGGAAGGGGGCAGCGCCCCCCTCTCCTTCCTTCCCCCTTCTCCTTCTTGGAATAGGAGGGGGGGGCAAACCAACTTGAAGTAGGATTGCCCCCCTAGGGCGCGCCTCTCCCCTTGGCCGGCCCTCTCCTCCTCCCCCCTTTATATACGGAGGAAGGGGGCACCCCATAGACACAACAATTGATATCTTGGATCTCTTAGCCATGTGCGGTGCCCCCTCCACCATAATCCACCTCGATAATATCATAGCAGTGCTTAGGCGAAGCCCTGCGTCGGTAGAACATCATCATCGTCACCACACCGTCATGCTGACGAAACTCTCCCTCGAAGGTCGGCTGGATCGGAGTTCGAGGGACGTCATTGAGTTGAACATGTGCTGAACTCGGAGGTGCCGTGCGTTCGGTACTTGATTGGTCGGATCATGAAGAAGTACGACTACATCAACCGCGTTATGCTAACGCTTCCGCTTTCGGTCTATGAGGGTACATGGACACACTCTCCCCTCTCATTGCTATGCATCACCATGATCTTGCATGTGCGTAGGAATTTTTTTGAAATTACTACGTTTCCCAATAGGATCATGGTTGCTCGATAGTGGAGCAACAAATCATATGACCGTAAGCAAGGACTTGGTGGTGGACGTGCACAAGATCACTTCTATGCCCACCAACATCGAGTGGGGTGATGCCTCGTCTTCTAAGGTATTGGGTCTTGGCAAGGTTGTCATTTCTCATGATCTAACGATCGAGAAAGTCATGCTTGTTGAGTCCCTTGCTTACAATCTACTTTCCGTTCTTCAACTTGCACTGATGGGCTTTGCCACTTTATTTGATATTGATACCATGGCCCTATTGTGGAGCAAGACTCTTAAAGTAGCCTTTGTTGGGCATGTTGAGAACGGTCTTTATGTGATTAACTTTTTGGAGCGACCCACTAAGACCGCGACATGCCTAATGGCTAAAGTTGATGTGGGATGGCTTTGGCATCGCCGTTTAGCCCATGTCAATATGAGATCTTTGCAAAGTCTTCTCAAGGGGGACCATGTCCGTGGACTAACAAATGTTAGTTTTGCCAAAGATCATACTTGCAGTGCTTGTATCGAAGGAAAGCTACATGAGAAGGCTCACCCTCCCATGACTATCAACTACTCGAAGAGACCCTTGGAGCTCCTTCACATGGATCTCTTTGGGCCGCTATCCTTTGATAGTCTACTCGAAGGTAGAAAGTGTTGCTTAGTGATTGTGGATGATTATTCAAGATATACCTGGGTATATTTCTTCAAGAGGAAGAGTGAGACTCAACAAACTGTCATCGACTTTGCAAATGAATCTCAACATCAACATGATGCAAAGATCTTGACAATAAGGAGTGACAATGGCACCGAGTTCAAGAACTACCCCTTGGATGAGTTTCTGAGTGATGAGGGGATCAAGCATCAATATTATGCACCTTATACCCCTCAACAAAATAGTGTCGTGGAGAGGAAGAACCGGACGTTGATGGATGCGGCAAGGAACATGATGGCGGAGTTCAAGTCTCCATACAACTTTTGGGCCGAAGCCATCAACACAGCATGTCATGCATCCAATCGGCTCTATCTCCGCAAAGGCTTGAACAAGACTCCTTATGAAATACTTACCAGTAACAAGCCTAACCTCAAGTACTTCCGGGTGTTCGGGTGTAAGTGTTTCATTCTCAAGAAAGGTGTCCGTTTGTCTAAATTTGAGGCTAGAGCTCATGAGGGCATATTTGTTGGTTATGCTACAAACTCTCATGCTTACCGTGTCCTCAAAAAGTCCACTGGACTCATTGAGGAGACGTGTAATGTGGAGTTTGACGAGAATAACGGCTCCCAAGTGGAGCAAAGTGGTATTTGTGATGTAGGTGATAAAATTCCTCCCCAAGCCATAAGAAGAATGGGTGTTGGTCATATCCTACCCATTGAGGAACCCCTTGTGGCCGAAGGAGAAGGACAATGCTCCACTCAAGTGGAGCCATCACCAACCCAAGACCCACACGCTTCCGAAGAACAAAGTGAAGGCCCTCAACCTCATGAACAAGATTAAGGGCAAGATCAACCTCAAGATGGTGGTGAACCACCAAATGATGCCCAAGGTCAAGTTCTCCCCTTCGAGCAAGTTCAAGATCAAGAGCAAGCTCAAGATCAAGAACAAGCTCAAGACAGCGCTCAAGATGATCAAGTTACCCCTCCTCTTTTCACATCCGAGGAGGAATTAGAGCGTCGTGCCGTGAAGATTGCTTCCAAGCTCACTACCAAAGGTCATCTCATGGAGAATGTGGTTAGAAGCCTAAGAAAGGGGGTAAGCACTCATAGAAAATTAGCAAACTATTGTGAACATCACGCATTTGTCTCTTGTGTTGAACGCCAAAAGGTCTATGAGGTGCTCGAAGATCCGGATTGGCTCAATGCCATGCATGAAGAACTCAACAACTTCGAGTACAACAAGGTGTGGAGATTGGTGCCAAGACCATCGGGGAACCACAGTGTCATTGGAACCAAGTGGATATTCAAAAACAAGCAAGATGCTCAAGGGATCATTGTTCACAACAAGGCAAGGTTGGTAGCACAAGGCTACTCCCAAGTCGAGGGTATCGACTATGGTGAAACCTTTGCTCCCGTTGCTCGCCTTGAATCCATTCGTTTGTTGATTGCTTATGCTTCTCATCATAATTTTAAGTTGCAACAAATGGATGTGAAGAGTGCTTTTATTAATGGTCCTATTAATGAGTTGGTATTGTTGGAAATATGCCCTAGAGGCAATAATAAATTAGTTATTATTATATTTCCTTGGTCATGATAATTGTTTATTACCCATGCTATAATTGTATTGATAGGAAACTCAGATGCATGTGTGGGTACATAAACAACACCATGTCCCTAGTAAGCCTCTAGTTGACTAGCTCGTTGATCAACAGATGGTTATGGTTTCCTGACCATGGACATTGGATGTCATTGATAACGGGATCAAATCATTTGGAGAATGATGTGATGGACAAAACCCAATGCTAAGCCTAGCACAAAGATCGTAGTTCGTATGCTAAAGCTTTTCTAATGTCAAGTATCATTTCCTTAGACCATGAGATTGTGCAACTCCTGGATACTGTAGGAATGCTTTGGGTGCACCAAACGTCACAACGTAACTGGGTGGCTATAAAGGTGCACTACGGGTATCTCCCAAAGTGTCTGTTGGGTTGACACGAATCGAGACTGGGATTTGTCACTCCGTGTAAACGGAGAGGTATGTTTGGGCCACTCGGTAGGACATCATCATAATGTGCACAATGTGACCAAGGGGTTGATCACGGGATGATGTGTTACGGAATGAGTAAAGAGACTTGCCGGTAACGAGATTGAACAAGGTATCGGGATACCAACGATCGAATCTCGGGCAAGTACAATACCGCTAGACAAAGGGAATTGTATACGGGATTGATCGAATCCTCGACATCGTAGTTCATCCGATGAGATCATCGTGGAACATGTGGGAGCCAACATGGGTATCCAGATCCCGCTGTTGGTTATTGACCGGAGAACGTCTCGGTCATGTCTGCATGGTTCCCGAACCCGTAGGGTCTACACACTTAAGGTTCGATGATGCTAGGGTTATAAAGGAAGTTTGTATGTGGTTACCGAATGTTGTTCGGAGTCCCGGATGAGATGCCGGACATCACGAGGAGTTCCGAAATGGTCCGAAGGTAAAGATTTATATATGGGAAGTCCTGTTTTGGTCACCGGAAAAGTTTCGGGTTTTATCGGTAATGTACCGGGACCACCGGGAGGGTCCCGGGGGTCCACCAAGTGGGGCCACCATCCCCGGAGGGCTGCATGGGCCAAGTGTGGGAGGGGACCAGCCCCAGGTGGGCTGGTGCGCCCCCCCACAAGGGCCCAAGGCGCCTAGGGTTTGGGGAGGGGGGCGCACCCACCTAACTTGGGGGGCAAGTTTCCCCTCTTCCCCCCTTGGCCGCCCCTCAGATGGGATCTTGGGCTGGCCGCCGCCCCTAGGGTGGAACCCTAGGTGGGGGCGCAGACCCCCTCCCCCCCTATATATAGTGGAGGCAAAGGAGCATCTCAACACATGAAGTTCTTCTCCTGTTGGCGCAGCCCTACCTCTCTTTCTCCTCCTCTCCCGTGGTGCTTGGCGAAGCCCTGCAGGATTGCCACGCTCCTCCAACACCACCATGCCATTGTGCTGCTGCTGGATGGGGTCTTCGTCAACCTCTCCCTCTCTCCTTGCTGGATCAAGGCATGGGAGACGTCACCAGGCTGTACGTGTGTTGAACGCAGAGGTGCCGTCCGTTCGGCACTAGGATCTCCGGTGATTTGGATCACGACGAGTACGACTCCTTCAACCCCGTTCTCTTGAACGCTTCCGCTTAGAGATCTACAAGGGTATGTAGATGCACTCTCCTTCCCCTTGTTGCTGGTTTCTCCATAGATAGATCTTGGTGACAAGTAGGAAAATTTTGAATTTCTGCTACGATCCCCAACAGTGGCATCATGAGCTAGGTCTATTGCGTAGATTCTTTGCATGAGTAGAACACAAAGTAGTTGTGGGCGTTGATTTTGTTCAATATGCTTACCGTTACTAGTCCAATCTTGTTTCGACGGTATTGTGGGATGAAGCGGCCCGGACCGACCTTACACGTACACTTACGCGAAACAGGTTCCACCGACTGACATGCACTTGTTGCATCAGGTGGCTAGCGGGTGCCAGTCTCTCCCACTTTAGTCGGATCGGATTCAATGAAAAGGGTCCTTATGAAGGGTAAATAGCAATTGACATATCACGTTGTGGTTTTTGCGTAGGTAAGAAACGTTCTTGCTAGAAACCCATAGCAGCCACGTAAAACATGCAAACAACAATTAGAGGACGTCTAACTTGTTTTTGCAGGGTATGCTATGTGATGTGATATGGCCAAGAAGAATGTGATGAATGATATGTGATGTATGAGATTGATCATGTTCTTGTAATAGGATTCATGACTTGCATGTCGATGAGTATGACAACCGGCAGGAGCCATAGGAGTTGTCTTAATTTATTGTATGACCTGCGTGTCATTAAACAATGCCATGTAATTACTTTACTTTATTGCTAACCGGTAGCCATAGTAGTAGAAGTAATAGTTGGTGAGACAACTTCATGAAGACACGATGATGGAGATCATGGTGTCATGCCGGTGACGATGATAATCATGGAGCCCCGAAGATGGAGATCAAAAGGAGCAAAATGATATTGGCCATATCATGTCACTATTTGATTGCATGTCATGTTTATCATGTTTATGCATCTTATTTGCTTAGAACGACAGTAGTAAATAAGATGATCCCTCATTAAAATTTCAAGAAAGTGTTCCCCCTAACTGTGCACCGTTGCGAAAGTTCGTCATTTCGAAGCACCACGTGATGATCGGGTGTGATAGATTCTAACGTTCACATACAACGGGTGTAAGCCAGATTTACACACGCGAACCACTTAGGTTGACTTGACGAGCCTAGCATGTACAGACATGGCCTTGGAACACAAGAGACCGAAAGGTCGAGCATGAGTCGTATGGTGGATACGATCAACATGAAGATGTTCACCGATGATGACTAGTCCGTCTCACGTGATGATCATGTTGGGGAACGTTGCAGAAAATTAAAAATTTTCCTACGGTTTCACCAAGATCCATCTATGAGTTCATCTAGCAACGAGTCATGGGAGAGTGATTGCATCTACATACCACTTGTAGATCGCGTGCGGAAGCGTTCAATGGAACGGGGTTGATGGAGTCGTACTCGCCGTGATTCAGATCACCGATGACCTAGTGCCGAACGGACATCACCTCCGCGTTCAACACACGTACGGAGCGGATGACGTCTCCTACTTCTTGATCCAGCAAGGGGGAAGGAGAGGTTGATGAAGATCCAGCAGCACGACGGCGTGGTGGTGGATGCAGCAGAACTCCGGCAGGGCTTCGCTAAGCAACTACGGGACGAGGAGGAGGTGTTGCAGGGAGGAGGGAGGCGCCAGGGCTTATGGGTGCGGCTGCCCCTCCCTCCCTCCCTTTATATAGGGGCAAGGGAGAGGGGGGGCGCAGCCTTGCCCCTTCCTCCAAGGAAGGGGTGCGGCCAAGAGGGGGGGAGGAGTCCATCCTCCCCAAGGCACCTCGGAGGTGCCTTCCCCCTTTAGGACTCTCCCCTCTCCAAGTCTTCTAGGCGCATGGGCCTGTTGGGGCTGGTGCCCTTGGCCCACATAGGCCAAGGAGCACCCCCTACAGCCCATGTGCCCCCCCCCGGGGCAGGTGGACCCCCCCGGTGGACCCCCGGACCCCTTTCGGCACTCCCGGTACAATACCGATAAAGTGCGAAACTTTTCCGGCGACCAAAATAAGACTTCCTATATATAAATCTTTACCTCCGGACCATTCCGGAACTCCTCGTGACGTCCTGGATCTCATCCGGGACTCCGAACAACATTCGGTATGCTGCATACTCATATTCATACAACCCTAGCGTCACCGAACCTTAAGTGTGTAGACCCTACGGGTTCGGGAGACATGTAGACATGACCGAGACGGCTCTCGGGCAATAACCAACAGCGGGATCTGGATACCCATGTTGGCTCCCACATGCTCCTCGATGATGTCATCGGATGAACCGTGATGTCGAGGATTCGATCAAACCCCGTATACAATTCCCTTTGTCAATCGGTACGTTACATGCCCGAGACTCGATCGTCGGTATCCCAATACCTCGTTCAGTCTCGTTACCGGCAAGTCACTTTACTCATACCGTAATGCATGATCCCGTGACCAAACACTTGGTCACTTTGAGCTCATTGTGATGATGCATTACCGAGTGGGCCCAGAGATACCTCTCCGTCATACGGAGTGACAAATCCCAGTCTCGATCTGTGTCAACCCAACAGACACTTTCGGAGATACCTGTAGTGCACCTTTATAGTCACCCAGTTACGTTGTGACGTTTGGTACACCCAAAGTACTCTTACGGTATCCGGGAGTTACACGATCTCATGGTCTAAGGAAGAGATACTTGACATTGAAAAAGCTCTAGCAAAACGAACTACACAATCTTGTGCTATGCTTAAGATTGGGTCTTGTCCATCACATCATTCTCCTAATGATGTGATCCCGTTATCAACGACATCCAATGTCCATAGCCAGGAAACCATGACTATCTATTGATCACAACGAGCCAGTCAACTAGAGGCTCACTAGGGACATATTGAGGTCTATGTATTCACACGTGTATTATGATTTCCGGATAATACAATTATAGCATGAATAAAAGACAACTATCATGAACAAAGAAATATAATAATAATCCTTTTATTATTGCCTCTAGGGCATATTTCCAACAGTCTCCCACTTGCACTAGAGTCAATAATCTAGTTACATTGTGATGAATCGAACACCCATAGAGTTCTGGTGCTGATCATGTTTTGCTCGCGAGAGATGTTTAGTCAATGGATCTGCGACATTCAGATCCGTATGTACTTTGCAAATTTCTATGTCTCCATCTTGAACATTTTCACGGATGGAGTTGAAACGACGCTTGATGTGCCTGGTCTTCTTGTGAAACCTGGGCTCCTTTGCAAGGGCAATAGCTCCAGTGTTGTCACAGAAGAGTTTGATCGGCCCCGACGCATTGGGTATGACTCCTAGGTCGGTGATGAACTCCTTCACCCAAATAGCTTCATGCGCTGCCTCCGAGGCTGCCATGTACTCCGCTTCACATGTAGATCCCGCCACGACGCTCTGCTTGCAGCTGCACCAGCTTACTGCTCCACCATTCAACATATACACGTATCCGGTTTGTGACTTAGAGTCATCCAGATCTGTGTCGAAGCTAGCATCGACGTAACCCTTTACGACGAGCTCTTCGTCACCTCCATAAACGAGAAACATGTCCTTTGTCCTTTTTAGGTACTTCAGGATATTCTTGACCGCTGTCCAGTGTTCCTTGCCGGGATTACTTTGGTACCTACCTACCAAACTTACGGCAAGGTTTACATCAGGTCTGGTACACAGCATGGCATACATAATAGATCCTATGGCTGAAGCATAGGGGATGACACTCATCTCTTCTTTATCTTTTGCCGTGGTCGGGCATTGAGCTGAGCTCAATCTCACACCTTGCAATACAGGCAAGAACCCTTTCTTGGACTGATCCATTTTGAACTTCTTCAAAATCTTATCAAGGTATGTGCTTTGTGAAAGACCTATGAGGCGTCTTGATCTATTTCTATAGATCTTGATGCCTAATATATAAGCAGCTTCTCCAAGGTCCTTCATTGAAAAACACTTATTCAAGTAGGCCTTAATGCTGTCCAAGAATTCTATATCATTTCCCATCAAAAGTATGTCATCTACATATAATATGAGAAATGCTACAGAGCTCCCACTCACTTTCTTGTAAACGCAGGCTTCTCCATAAGTCTGCATAAACCCAAACGCTTTGATCATCTCATCAAAGCGAATGTTCCAACTCCGAGATGCTTGCACCAGCCCATAAATGGATCGCTGGAGCTTGCATACTTTGCTAGCATTCTCAGGATCGACAAAACCCTCCAGCTGCATCATATACAGTTCTTCCTTAAGATAACCGTTAAGGAATGTCGTTTTGACGTCCATCTGCCATATCTCATAATCATAGTATGCGGCAATTGCTAACATGATTCGGACGGACTTAAGCTTCGCTACGGGAGAGAAAGTCTCATCGTAGTCAATCCCTTGAACTTGCTGATAACCCTTAGCAACAAGTCGAGCTTTATAGATGGTAACATTACCATCTGCATCCGTCTTCTTCTTAAAGATCCATTTGTTTTCTATCGCTCGCCGATCATCGGGCAAGTCAGTCAAAGTCCATACTTTGTTTTCATACATGGATTATATCTCGGATTTCATGGCTTCTAGCCATTTATTGGAATCTGGACCCGCCATCGCTTCTTCATAGTTCGAAGGTTCACCGTTGTCTAACAACATGATTTCTAGGACATGGTTGCCGTACCACTCTGGTGCGGAACGTGTCCTTGTGGACCTACGAAGTTCAGTAGCAACTTGATCCGAAGTACCTTGATCATCATCATTATTTCCCTCTTCAGTTGGTGTAGGCATCACAGGAACATTTTCCTGAGCTGCACTACTTTCCGGTTCAAGAGGTAGTACTTCATCGAGTTCTACTTTCCTCCCACTTACTCCTTTCGAGAGAAACTCTTTTTCCAGAAAGGATCCGTTCTTGGCAACAAAGATCTTGCCCTCGGATCTTAAGTAGAAGGTATACCCAATAGTTTCCTTAGGGTATCCTATGAAGACGCATTTTTCTGACTTGGGTTCGAGCTTTTCGGGTTGAAGTTTCTTGACATAAGCATCGCATCCCCAAACTTTTAGAAACGACAGCTTAGGTTTCTTCCCAAGCCATAATTCATACGGTGTCGTCTCAACGGATTTAGACGGTGCCCTATTTAAAGTGAATGTAGCTGTCTCTAGAACGTATCCCCAAAATGATAGCGGTAAATCGGTAAGAGACATCATAGACCGCACCATATCCAATAGAGTGCGATTACGACATTCGGACACACTGTTACGCTGAGGTGTTCCAGGCGGCGTGAGTTGTGAAACGATTCCACATTTTCTTAAGTGTGTACCAAATTCGTGACTTAAGTATTCTCCTCCACGATCCGATCGTAGGAATTTTATCTTTCGGTCACGTTGATTCTCTACCTCATTCTGAAATTCCTTGAACTTTTCAAAGGTCTCAGACTTGTGTTTCATCAAGTAGACATACCCATATCTACTCAAGTCATCAGTGAGAGTGAGAACATAATGATATCCTCCGCGAGCCTCAACACTCATTGGACCGCACACATCGGTATGTATGATTTCCAATAAGTTGGTTGCTCGCTCCATTGTTCTGGAGAACGGAGTCTTGGTCATTTTGCCCATGAGGCATGGTTCGCATGTGTCAAATGATTCATAATTGAGAGACTCTAAAAGTCCATCAGCATGGAGCTTCTTCATGCGCTTGACACCAATGTGACCAAGGCGGTAGTGCCACAAGTATGTGGGACTATCATTATCAACTTTACATCTTTTGGCATCCACACTATGAACATGTGTAATATTACGCTCGAGATTCATTAAGAATAAACCATTGACCATCAGAGCATGACCATAAAACATATCTCTCATATAAATCGAACAACCATTATTCTCAGACTTAAATGAGTAGCCATCTCGTATTAAACGAGATCCATATACAATGTTCATGCTCAAACTTGGCACTAAATAACAATTATTAAGGTTCAAAACTAATCCCGTGGGTAAATGTAGAGGCAGCGTGCCGACGGCGATCACATCGACTCTGGAACCATTCCCGACGCGCATCGTCACCTCGTCCTTCGCCAGTCTCCGCTTATTCCGCAGCCCCTGCTGTGAGTTACAAATATGAGCAACGGCACCGGTATCAAATACCCAGGAGTTACTACGAGTACTGGTAAGGTACACATCAATTACATGTATATTGAATATACCTTTAGTGTTGCCGGCCTTCTTATCCGCTAAGTATTTGGGGCAGTTCCGCTTCCAGTGACCCTTCCCCTTGCAATAAAAGCACTCAGTCTCAGGTTTGGGTCCATTCTTTGACTTCTTCCCGGTAACTTGCTTACCAGGCGCGGCAACCTCCTTGCCGTCCTTCTTGAAGTTCTTCTTACCCTTGCCCTTCTTGAACTTAGTGGTCTTATTGACCATCAACACTTGATGTTCTTTCTTGATTTCAACCTCTGCTGACTTCAGCATGGAAAATACTTCAGGAATGGTCTTTACCATCCCCTGCATATTGTAGTTCATCACAAAGCTCTTGTAGCTTGGTGGGAGCGACTGGAGAATTCTGTCAATGACCGCCTCATCAGGGAGGTTAATATTCAGCTGGGTCATACGGTTGTGCAACCCAGACATCTTGAGCATGTGCTCACTGACAGAACTATTTTCCTCCATCTTACAACTATAGAACTTGTCAGAGATGTCATATCTCTCGACCCGGGCGTGGGCTTGAAAAACTAGTTTCAGCTCCTCGAACATCTCATATGCTCCGTGATGCTCAAAACGCTTTTGGAGCCCCGGTTCTAAGCTGTAAAGCATGCCGCACTGAACGAGGGAGTAATCATCAACACGAGACTGCCAAGCATTCATAATGTCTTGGTTCTCTGGGACGGGAGCGTCACCTAGTGGTCCTTCTAGGACATATTGTTTCCTGGCAGCTATGAGGATGATCCTCAGGTTCCGGACCCAGTCCGTATAGTTGCTGCCATCATCTTTCAGCATGGTTTTCTCTAGGAACGCGTTGAAGTTCATGTTGACATGAGCGTTGGCCATTTGATCTACAAGACATATTATGCAAAAAGGTTTTAGACTAAGTTCATGATAATTAAGTTCATCCAATCAAATTTTAATGAACTCCCACTCAGATTAGACATCCCTCTAGTCATCTAAGTGTTATACGATCCGAGTCGACTAGGCCGTGTCCGATCATCACGTGAGACGGACTAGTCATCATCGGTGAACATTCTCATGTTGATCGTATCTTCCATACGACTCGTGTTCGACCTTTCGGTCTCCGTGTTCCGAGGCCATGTCTGTACATGCTAGGCTCATCAAGTTAACCCTAAGTGTTTTTGCATGTGTAAAACTGTCTTACACCCGTTGTATGTGAACGTAAGGATCTATCACACCCGATCATCACGTGGTGCTTCGAAACGACGAACTTTAGCAACGGTGCACAGTTAGGGGGAACACTTTCTTGAAATTGTTATAGGGGATCATCTTATTTACTACCATCGTTCTAAGTAAAAAAGATGCATAAACATAATAAACATCACATGCAATTATATAAAGTAGTGACATGATATGGCCAATATCATATAGCTCCTTTGATCTTCATCTTCGGGGCTCCATGATCATCTTGTCACCGGCATGACACCATGATCTCCATCATCATGATCTCCATCATTGTGTCTTCATGAAGTTGTCACGCCAACGACTACTTCTACTTCTATGACTAATGCGTTTAGCAATAAAGTAAAGTAGTTTACATGGCGTTCTTCAATGACACGCAGGTCATACAAAATAAAGACAACTCCTATGGCTCCTGCCGGTTGTCATACTCATCGACATGCAAGTCATGATTCCTATTACAAGAACATGATCTCATACATCACAATATATCATTCATCATTCATCACAACTTCTGGCCATATCACATCACATGACAATTGCTACAAAAACAAGTTAGGCGTCCTCTAATTGTTGTTGCATCTTTTACGTGGCTGCAATTGGGTTCTAGCAAGAACGTTTTCTTACCTACGAATAACCACAACGTGATCTTGTCAACTTCTATTTACCCTTCATAAGGACCCTTTTCATTGAATCCACTTCAACTAAAGTGGGAGAGACAGACACCCGCCAGCCACCTTATGCAACTAGTGCATGTTAGTCGGTGGAACCGGTCTCACGTAAGCGTACGTGTAAGGTTGGTCCGGGCCGCTTCATCCCACAATACCGCTGAGGCAAGATAAGACTAGTAGCGGCAAGCAAGTTGACAAGATCTACGCCCACAACAAAATTGTGTTCTACTCGTGCAATAGAGAACTATGTATAGACCTAGCTCATGATGCCACTGTTGGGGAACGTTGCAGAAAATTAAAATTTTTCCTACGGTTTCACCAAGATCCATCTATGAGTTCATCTAGCAACGAGTCATGGGAGAGTGATTGCATCTACATACCACTTGTAGATCGCGTGCGGAAGCGTTCAATGGAACGGGGTTGATGGAGTCGTACTTGCCGTGATTCAGATCACCGATGACCTAGTGCCGAACGGACAGCACCTCCGCGTTCAACACACGTATGGAGCGGATGACGTCTCCTCCTTCTTGATCCAGCAAGGGGGAAGGAGAGGTTGATGAAGATCCAGCAGCACGACGGCGTGGTGGTGGATGCAGCAGAACTCCGGCAGGGCTTCGCTAAGCAACTACGGGAGGAGGAGGAGGTGTTGCAGGGAGGAGGGAGGCGCCAGGGCTTATGGGTGCGGCTGCCCCTCCCTCCCTCCCTTTATATAGGGGCAAGGGAGAGGGGGGGCGCAGCCTTGCCCCTTCCTCCAAGGAAGGGGTGCGGCCAAGAGGGGGGGAGGAGTCCATCCTCCCCAAGGCACCTCGAAGGTGCCTTCCCCCTTTAGGACTCTCCCCTCTCCAAGTCTTCTAGGCGCATGGGCCTGTTGGGGCTGGTGCCCTTGGCCCACATAGGCCAAGGTGCACCCCCTACAGCCCATGTGGCCCCCCCGGGGCAGGTGGACCCCCCCGGTGGACCCCCGTACCCCTTTCGGCACTCCCGGTACAATACCGATAAAGTGCGAAACTTTTCCGGCGACCAAAATAAGACTTCCTATATATAAATCTTTACCTCTGGACCATTCCAGAACTCCTCGTGACGTCCGGGATCTCATCCGGGACTCCGAACAACATTTGGTATGCTGCATACTCATATTCATACAACCCTAGCGTCACCGAACCTTAAGTGTGTAGACCCTACGGGTTCGGGAGACACGTAGACATGACCGAGACGGCTCTCGGGCAATAACCAACAGCGGGATCTGGATACCCATGTTGGCTCCCACATGCTCCTCGATGATGTCATCGGATGAACCATGATGTCGAGGATTCGATCAAACCCCGTATACAATTCCCTTTGTCAATCGGTACGTTACATGCCCGAGACTCGATCGTCGGTATCCCAATACCTCGTTCAGTCTCGTTACCGGCAAGTCACTTTACTCATACCGTAATGCATGATCCCGTGACCAAACACTTGGTCACTTTGAGCTCATTGTGATGATGCATTACCGAGTGGGCCCAGAGATACCTCTCCGTCATACGGAGTGACAAATCCCAGTCTCGATCCGTGTCAACCCAACAGACACTTTCGGAGATACCTGTAGTGCACCTTTATAGTCACCCAGTTACGTTGTGACGTTTGGTACACCCAAAGTACTCTTACGGTATCCGGAGTTACACGATCTCATGGTCTAAGGAAGAGATACTTGACATTGAAAAAGCTCTAGCAAAACAAACTACACGATCTTGTGCTATGCTTAAGATTGGGTCTTGTCCATCACATCATTCTCCTAATGATGTGATCCCGTTATCAACGACATCCAATGTCCATAGCCAGGAAACCATGACTATCTATTGATCACAACGAGCCAGTCAACTAGAGGCTCACTAGGGACATATTGAGGTCTATGTATTCACACGTGTATTATGATTTCCGGATAATACAGTTATAGCATGAATAAAAGACAACTATCATGAACAAAGAAATATAATAATAATCCTTTTATTATTGCCTCTAGGGCATATTTCCAACAGATCGGACACGGCCTAGTTGACTTGGATCATGTAATCATTTAGATGACTAGAGGGATGTCTATCTGAGTGGGAGTTCATAAGACGAACTTAATTATCCTGAACATAGTCAAAGACCCTTTGCAAATTATGTCATAGCTCACGCTTTAGTTCTACTGTTTTAGATATGTTCCTAGAGAAAATATAGTTGAAAGTTGACAGTAGCGATTATGCGGACAGTAGAAAGCTTATGTCCTTAATGCACCGCTCAGTGTGCTAAACCCCAAACATCGTCTGTGGATGTTGCGAACATCGGACATACACGTTTTGATAACTACGTGATAGTTCAGTTAAACGGTTTAGAGTTGAGGCACCAAAGACGTTTTTGAAACGTTGCGGAACATATGAGATGTTTCGAGAGCTGAAATTGGGATTTCAGGCTCGTGCCCACGTCAGGAGATATAAGACCTCCGACGATTTTCTTAGCCCGCAAACTAAGGGAGAAAAGCTCAATTGTTGAGCTTGTACTCATATTGTCTGAGTACAACAATCACTTGAATCGAGTGGGAGTTGCTCTTCCAGATGAGATAGTGATGTTTCTCCAAAGTCATTGCCACCAAGCTACTAGAGCTTCGTGATGAACTATAACATATCAGGGATAGATATGATGATCCTTGAAGTATTCGCGATGTTTGACACCGCGAAAGTAGAAGTCAAGTAGGAGCATCAATTGTTGATGGTTAGTAAAACCACTAATTTCAAGAAGGGCAAGGGCAAGAAGGGATACTTCATGAAACGGCAAAACAGTTGCTGCTCTAGTGAAAACCCAAGGTTGAACCCAAACCCGAGACTAAGTGCTTCTATAATGAGAGGAACGGACACTAAAGCAGAACCACCCTAGATACTTGGTAGATAAGAAGGCAGGCAAGGTCGACGGAAGTATATTGGATATACATTATGTTAATGTGTACTTTACTAGTACTCCTAGTAGCACCAGGGTATTGGATACCGGTTCGGTTGCTAAGCGTTAGTAACTCGAAATAAAAGCTACGGAATAAAAGGAGACTAGCTAAAGGTGAGCTGACGATATGTGTTGGAAGTGTTTCCAAGGTTGATATGATCAAGCATCGCACGCTCCCTCTACCATCGAGATTGGTGTTTGCATTGAGCATAGACATGATTGGATTATGTCTATCGCAATACGGTTATTCATTTAAGGAGAATAATGGTTACTCTGGTTTTTGAATAATACCTTCAATGGTATTGCACCTAAAATGAATGGTTTATTGAATCTCGATTGTAGTGATACACATGTTCATGCCAAAAGATACAAGATAGTAATGATAGTACCACCTACTTGTGGCACTGCCATGTAAGTCATAAAACGCATGAAGAAGCTCCATGTTGATGGATCTTTGGACTCACTCGTTTTTGAAAAGTTTGAGACATGCAAACCATGTCTATTGGTATGTACGCATGAAGAAACTCCATGCAGATGGATCGTTTGGACTCACTTGATTTTGAATCACCTGAGACATGCAAATCATACCACATGGGCAAGATGACTGAAAGCCTCGTTTTCAGTAAAATGGAACAGGAAAGCAACTTGTTGGAAGTAATACATTTTGATGTGTGTAGTCCAATGAGTGCTGAGGCACGCAGTGCATATCATTATGTTCTTACTTCACGGGTGATTTGAGTAGATACTAAGTATATTTACTTGATGAAATGCAAGTCTGAATTATTGAATGGTTCAAGTAATTTCAGAGTGAAGTTGAAGATCGTCGTGACAAGAGGATAAAATGTCTATGATATGATCATAGAGATGAGTATCTGAGTTATGAGTTTGGTATGCAATTGAGACATTGTGGAAATCGTTTCACAACTAATACCGCCTAGAACACCATAGTGTGATGGTGTGTCCGAACATCATAGTTGCACCCTATTGGATATGGTGCGTACCATGATGTCTCTTATTGAATTACCAATATAGTTCATGGGTTAGGCATTAGAGACAACCGCACTCACTTTAATAGGGCACCACGTAATTCCTTGAGATGACACCGTTTGAACTATGGTTTGGAGAAACCTAAGTTGTCGTTTCTTGAAAGTTTGGGGCTGCGACGCTTATGTGAAAAGTTTCAGGTTGATAAGCTCGAACCCAAAGCGGATAAAATGCATCTTCATAGGACACCCAAAATAGTTGGGTATACCTCCTAATTCAGATCTGAAAGCAATAGGGATTGTTTCTTGAATCGGGTCCTTTCTCGAGGAAAAGTTTCTCTCAAAAGAATTAAGTGGGAGGATGGTGGAGACTTGATGAGGTTATTGAACCGTCACTTCAACTAGTGTATGTAGCAGGGCACAGGAAGTTGTTCCTGTGGCACCTACACCAATTGAAGTAGAAGCTTATGATAGTGATCATGAAGTTTTGGATCAAGTCACTACCGTACCTCGTAGGGTGACAAGGATGCGTACTACTTCAGAGTGGTACAGTAATCCTGTCTTGTAGGTCATGTTGCTAGACAACAATGAATCTACGAGCTATGGGGAAGCGATGGTGGGCCCATATTCCGACAAATGGTTAGAAGCCATGAAATCCGAGATAGGATCCATGTATCAGAACAAAGCATGGACTTTGGTGGACTTGCCCGATGATCGGCAAGCCATTGAGATAAATGGATCTTTAAGAAGAAGACGGACGTGGACGGTAATGTCACCGTCTATGAAGCTCGACTTGTGGCGAAGAGTTCTTCACAAGTTCAAGGAGTTGACTACGATGAGATTTTCTCATCCGTAGCGATGCTTAAGTCCGTCAGAATCATGTTAGCATTAGCTGCATTTATGAAATCTGGCAGATGGATGTCAAAACAAGTTTCCTTACCTTTTCGTAAGGAAAGGTTGTATGTGATACAATCAGAAAGGTTTTGTCGATCCTAAGAATGCTAAAAGGTATGCTAGCTCCAGCGATCCTTCCATGGACTGGAGTAAGCATCTCGGAGTTGGAATATACACTTTGATAAGATGATGAAAGATTTTGGGTTTATACAAAGTTTATGAGAAACTTGTATTTCCAAAGAAGTGAGTGGGAGCACTATAGAATTTCTGATGAGTATATGTTGTTGACATATTGTTGATCAGAAATGATGTAGAATTTCTAGAAAGCATATAGGGTTGTTTGAAAAGTATTTTTCAATGGAAAACCTAGATTAGGCTACTTGAACAATAAGCATCAAGATCTATAAGATAGATCAAAATGTTTAATAATACTTTCAAATGAGCACATACCTTGACATAATCTTGAAGGTGTTCAAGATGGATCAGTCAAAGAAGGAGTTCTTGCCAGAGTTGTAAGGTATGAAGTTAAGAGTTAAAGCTCGACCACGGCAAAAGAGAGAGAAAGGACGAAGGTCGTCCCCTATGCTTCAGACATAGGCACTATAGTATGCTATGCTGTGTACCGCACCGGAAGTGTGCCTTGCCATGAGTCAGTCAAGGGGTACAAGAATGATCCAGGAATGGGGATCATTGGACAACGGTCAAAATTGTCCTTGGAGTAAATAAAGGACATGTTTCTCGATTATGGAGGTGATAAAGAGTTCGGCGTAAAGGGTTATGTCGATGCAAGCTTTAACACCTATCTGAAAGACTCTGAGTAGCAAACCGGATACGTATAGTGGAGCAACCATTTGGAATAGCTCCAAGTGGAGCGTGGAAGCAACATTTACAATATGACATAGAGAATTGCGAAATACATACGAATCTGAAAGTTGCAGACCCGTTGACTAAAACCTCTCTCACTAGCAAAACATGATCAAACCCCAGAACTCATTGGGTCTTAATCACATGGTGATGTGAACTAGTTTAGTGACACTAGTGAACTCTTTGGATGTTGGTCACATGGCGATGTGACCTATCAGTGTTAATCACATGGCGATGTGAACTAGATTATTGACTCTAGTGCAAGTGGGAGACTGTTGGAAATATGCCCTAGAGGCAATAATAAATTAGTTATTATTATATTTCCTTGTTCATGATAATTGTTTATTATCCATGCTATAATTGTATTGATAGGAAACTCAGATGCATGTGTGGGTACATAAACAACACCATGTCCCTAGTAAGCCTCTAGTTGACTAGCTCGTTGATCAACAGATGGTTACGGTTTCCTGACCATGGACATTGGATGTCGTTGATAACGGGATCACATCATTTGGAGAATGATGTGATGGACAAGACCCAATCCTAAGCCTAGCACAAAGATCGTAGTTCGTATGCTAAAGCTTTTTTAATGTCAAGTATCATTTCCTTAGACGATGAGATTGTGCAACTCCCGGATACCGTAGGAATGCTTTGGGTGCACCAAACGTCACAACATAACTAGGTGGATATAAAGGTGCACTACGGGTATCTCCCAAAGTGTCTGTTGGGTTGGCACGAATCGAGACTGGGATTTGTCACTCCGTGTAAACGGAGAGGTATCTCTGGGCCCACTCGGTAGGACATCATCATAATGTGCACAATGTGACCAAGGGGTTGATCACGGGATGATGTGTTACGAAATGAGTAAAGAGACTTGCCGGTAACGAGATTGAACAAGGTATCGGGATACCGACGATCGAATCTCGGGCAAGTACAATACCGCTAGACAAAGGGAATTGTATACGGGATTGATCGAATCCTCGACATCGTGGTTCATCCGATGAGATCATCGTGGAACATGTGGGAGCCAACATGGGTATCCAGATCCCGCTGTTGGTTATTGACCGGAGAACGTCTCGGTCATGTCTGCATGGTTCCCGAACCCGTAGGGTCTACACACTTAAGGTTCGATGACGCTAGGGTTATAAAGGAAGTTTGTATGTGGTTACCGAATGTTGTTCGGAGTCCCGGATGAGATCCCGGACGTCATGAGGAGTTCCGAAATGGTCCGGAGGTAAAGATTTATATATGGGAAGTCCTGTTTTGGTCACTGGAAGAGTTTCGGGTTTTATCGGTAACGTACCGGGACCACCGGGAGGGTCCCGGGGGTCTACCAAGTGGGGCCACCATCCCCGGAGGGCTGCATGGGCCAAGTGTGGGAGGGGACCAGCCCCAGGTGGGCTGGTGCGCCCCCCACAAGGGCCCAAGGCGCCTAGGGTTTGGGAAGGGGGGCGCACCCACCTAACTTGGGGGGCAAGTTTCCCCTCTTCCCCCCTTGGCCGCACCTCAGATGGGATCTTGGGCTGGCCGCCGCCCCTAGGGTGGAACCCTAGGTGGGGGCGCAGCCCCCCTCTCCCCCTATATATAGTGGAGGCAAAGGAGCATCCCAACACAAGAGTTCTTCTCCTGTTGGCGTAGCCCTACCTCTCTTTCTCCTCCTCTCCCGCGATGCTTGGCGACGCCCTGTAGGATTGCCATGCTCCTCCATCACCACCACGCCGTTTTGCTGCTGCTGGGTGGGGTCTTCCTCAACCTTTCCCTCTCTCCTTGCTGGATCAAGGCATGGGAGACGTCACCGGGCTGTACGTGTGTTGAACACGGAGGTGCCGTCCGTTTGACACTAGGATCTCCGGTGATTTGGATCACGACGAGTACGACTCCTTCAACCCCGTTCTCTTGAACACTTCCGCTTAGCGATCTACAAGGGTATGTAGATGCACTCTCCTTCCCCTCGTTGCTGGTTTCTCCATAGATAGATCTTGGTGACATGTAGGAAAATTTTGAATTTCTGCTACGATCCCCAACAGGTATATGTCAAGCAACCCCTCGGGTTCGAGGATCCCTACTTCCCCGATCATGTGTATCAACTCGATAAGGGACTCTATGGCCTCAAGCAAGCCCCATGTGCGTGGTATGACCACCTTACCGAGTTGTTGCAAGATCGTGGATTTGAAGTCCGGCAAATCGATCCCACTCTTTTTACTAAGAAGGTCAAAGGGGAGTTGTTTGTGTGCCAACTATATGTTGATGATATTATCTTTGGTTCTCCTAACAAAGCTTTCAATGAGGAATTTGCTGCTCTCATGACCTCTAAGTTCAAGATGTCTTCGATGGGAGAGTTGAAGTTCTTCCTCGGTCTCGATATCAAGCAAAGAAGAGAAGGTGCTTTCATCAACCAAGCCAAATACACTCAAGACATGCTAAAAAGATTCAAGCCAAGTGATGTCAAGCCGGCTTCCACTCCAATGCCCACCAAGTGCCAACTTGACATTGATCCCAATGGTAAAGCGGTGGATCAAAAGGTATATCGCTCCATGATTGGCTCCTTACTTTACCTTTGTGCATCTAGACCGGATATCATGTTGAGTGTGGGAATTTGTGCATGATTTCAAGCCGCACCTAAGGAAAGCCACTTTGTGGCGGTCAAGTGAATTTCGATATTTGGCTCATACCCCAAACTTTGGCTTATGGTACCCAAGAGGAGCCAGCCTTGATCTTTTGGGCTATACAGATTCAGATTAGGCCGGAGACAAAGTGGATAGGAAGTCCACCTCAGGAGGGTGCCAATTACTTAGTTGCTCCTTATTGAGTTGGTCTTCCAAGAAGAAAAGTTGTGTATCTCTCTCGTCCACCGAAGCAGAGTATGTGGCTGCCGGTAGTTGTTGTGCTCAATTCCTATGGATGAGGAAAACTTTGAAGGATTATGGTGTCACTTGTGACGAAGTGCCTCTTTGGTGTGACAATGAAAGTGCCATCAAGATCTCTCTCAACCCGGTGCAACACTTCAAGACGAAGCATATTGAGATTCGGTACCACTTCATTCGGGATCACATTAGGCGAAGGGAGATCAAGCTCAAGTATGTCAACACTCATGATAACCTTGCAGATATTTTCACAAAGCCCTTGGATGAAGCAAGATTTCATGAGTTAAGGCATGAGCTAAATATCATTGATTAGAGCAATGTGGCTTGAACCCTTGCACACCCCACCATACGCATTATGCTTTCTTGTCTAGGTGTAGGCATGGACATAGGGGGAGTGTTGTTCTCTCAATGAACTTTCCCTCCCCCCATTATGCATAAACTAATCAAACTCTTTCACATTAGCCATTTTTTATGGTACTTGTGCTTCAAAGATGAGTTCTGGTCATGGGCCCAAGGTTAAAATCTTCGCGGCGCCATACCTCCGGACTCAAACATAGGTGACCTCGGCCACCGCCCTCTCTTGGAGAGGAGTGTGCTTCTCGTCTTCCTTGTATTTGTTTTGTGTGTGTGTTTTGCTCTCTTTTCTCGTTGATTTCTTTTCTTGAGCTAAGCCTTTTTGGGCTAGTCCTTTTGCGGCTGAGCGGTACAACCACTAGGTGCGCGGTACTACTGCTGATGATCATCAAGCGGTACTACCGCCCACCCCAGCGGCACTACCGCTCTGGGGCGGCCGATGTGGGGTTATGTTGGGGCAGGGGGAGTTGCCTTTCTCCCCCATACCCATTCGCTCCACTCGCTCGCCTTCTTCGTCGCTCCAGCGACATCTCGCCGCAGGAGGGCTTGGGCAGGCCACCGTCTTCGTGCCTCCCCTCTCTAGTTCCTTCGGTGGAATCGATCCCCACCGCGTCCTCTTGCCATGGATGCCGGTATTGCCCCCGTTCCCATTCTCTCTTTGCCTAGATGTCACATCTAGTTGTTAGGGGCAATAGGCATTGCTTTTCTCGATTTTTGGCTAAGTCGAGGCTTGAGTAGGATGGAGATGGCATCTAGACCATTTGGATTGATGTTTGGTAGGATTATTTTTGAATTTGGCATCACCGGTAGTGCCGGATCTGTCCACGGCAGTAGGGAACCGTTGTTCCCTGTCTAGAGCGGTACTACCGCTCATCTGGCGCGGTACTACCGCTCGAGCGGTACTGCCACGGTTGGGTCGCGGTACTACCGCTGGATGCCCAATTCCATCATTCTCCTACCACTTTTTGATTGATGTTGTTTTGTTTGGAGGCTTATGCTCTTTCTTTCGTGTTGTTTTTTCTGTTCGTGTGTTTGGTTCCAGGTGATGAACATCCTAAGCAGCAAGTTCGCCGTGTCAACCCCGGATGTTCAACGTCAAAGCGCTACCGCACCTCTGAGATAGCTAGTGCTTCCTCAAGTACTCAACCTCCGCCTCAACTCAAGAAGAAGCCTGCCAACAAGCCGAAGCCGAGGGGCAATACTGTGACTGAGATGACTGCCAAAGAATTCTGGGAAAGGCGTCGCCGCAACCCCTATGCGAAAGACCAAGAACCCACTTTGGTCAACTGCCCGTTCTGGAACCGTTTTCAGTTTGCCATCTACTTTGATGTGATCAAGGCTAAGAAGAATCTCTATGTTGATGTGCACTCCATCGACACGGATGCTATGGAAAAGGACCCTGAGTACTTTGGCGAAGCCCTTCAGATGTGCTCTCAGCTGAACATTCTCAGAATCATGCAGTTCAACAAGGATTTTGATGCAGATTTGGTGGCTCAATTCTTTGCCACTGTCCATCTTGGGACTGATGAAGAAAGGACTCTAACTTGGATGAAAAATGGCAAGTTGCTTTCTGTCAAGTGGAAGGCCTTCATGGAATTACTTGGGGTGGAAGATCACGGGCTTGAGACTCCAGTCGGCTTCCGCTCTCACCGCAATGCAACCTCCACTCACAAGCAAGCTCTCTAGCCCTACTATACTGTGAAGATTCACCCCGTGACTGAGAAGGAAACCTATGAGCTGCCTGCCTTTCTGGACATCCTTCATCGCATTTTTCGAGAGACTTTCTTCCCTCGTATCGGGAATCTGGATATGGTCCACTCCTATCTCGTGGACATGCTTCTCTTCTGCCAGCATGAGAAGGAAGAAAACACTGTGGAGTCCCTGGACATTTCCCATGTTATGTGGTCTGAACTTCTCTCTGCCGTTTCTAAGCGCAAGTGCCCGATCTATGGTCCGTTTATCATGTTGCTCATTGAGAAGGCCTGGGCACATGTCTATCCTAGGGTGCTGCTGGAAACTGGAGAGTTGGTTTCTCGTGAGATCAAGTGTCTGAGGAAGAAGGACAATTGGGGCACCCGGCTCCTAAGTCTGGAGGTCCATCTCATGCTGCTAACATGGAGACCGAGGGCGAGGCTGAGGCCGATGATGATGAGGACTATGAGCCCTCTGGAGTGGAGCCCTCTTGGGTAAAGAAGATTAAGCGCAAGATGAAGAAACTCTTCTGCATGGAGTCTCATGGCCAGTACATGTATCATGTCTCTGAGAAGAAGGCCTGCAGCCGTCACAAGGAGCTCATGCGTCAGTTGGGTGCAACTGTTAACAACAGATCTGAGTGGAGGATCACTGATGAGGAGGAGTGGGTTCAGCAGCACTGCCCATGGACCAATTCAGACACCGAGCAGTTTCCTACCGATGACGGCGATGCAGACGATCCCGCTGGGATGTGATGTTCGAGATCCTCAGTTTGCTATCACCTGGAGCCGTAGCAATGCTCTTTGCCTTTTTGGTGTCTCGTTGCCAAAGGGGGAGAGAGTCTAGGGATTTATGTTGTTGTTGCCGAGTTGCGAGTGTGTCTTTGTGGTTTGTTGTGTCGTTGCCGAGTTGTGTCTTTTCTCTCATCGTTTGCTTTGTTTGGTTTTGTGCCTGTGAGATCTAGTTCCAGTCATATAGTGTGAGACATATGCTACCTTATCCATTATTATCTACGTCCATCAAGTACTTTGGTAATTTGTGAGTTGCATGCTTATCCTGTTATATACCCTGCTCACACGCACCCATCTGCTTAGGTTGTTGGACTATAATATATAGGGGGAGTGTTGATCCTAATGTGTGTGCCTTGCATTCCAAAGGCACCATTTATTAGGTACACACATTCAGGGGGAGCCCGTCTATATTTTGTAGTTCTGAGTTTATCTTTACTTTCTTGTCCTATCTCTGTGCAAATCCCTGGTTGTCATCAATCCACTAAAAAGGGGGAGATTGTTAAGGCATATCTCTCTCTATGTAGTTTTGGTGATTGATGACGACACGTTTGCGGACTAATTGTGTGCTTTGAGCATTTCAGAGATTCATCCTTTGGCACGAGACGATTCCTTTCCCTCGGAGTTTTAATCAAGACGGTGTAGCTCTTCCATTTCTGTTTTGGTGGACTTGTTTCGTAGGAGTCACCGTACTATCAAGAGGGGGTCCGCTTTGGTAAGGCTAGGGTGGAATCAACACGTACACATCATTTTCGCACCCACTGAGCCTTCCCGCTTCGATGGAGGTTTCCTTCCCTTTCTATGAGTGTGATTTGGTCCCAGCGGTAGTACCGCGGTGCCTAGCGGTAGTACCACTCAAGAGCCACAGGCGGCAGTACTGCTCTGCAGTGGTAGTACCGCCTGTGTGTCCTCAGCTGTAGTACCGCTGCGGTACCAGGCTCCTACCGCGTCGACTCGAGGGGGTCGCCTCTCATGTCGGATTGTGCGGCACTAAGCAACGACAGTAGAAGCGGTAGTACCGCTCGAGAGCGGTAGTACCGCCCTACCACTGTGGCAGTACCGCACTGGGTCCGATTCCTGCTCATACGCTAGCCCTCCCAGACAGCACGGCAGTACCGCACTGGGTCCGATTCCTGCTCATACGCTAGCCCTCCCAGACAGCACGGCAGTACCGCAAGGGGGAGCGGTAGTACCGCTGCCCCCTGCGGCAGTACCGCCCTCTGCGGGGCTGTTTTGGGGGGTAATGGTTGGATTGTTCCCCCCTCTATAAAAGGAGGTCTTCTTCTTCAAAGTTGACCTACCTCTTCCCCCAATAGCTCCATTGTTGTTCCAAGCTCCACTTTCGCCCGATCTCTCTTCCTAGCCAATCAAACTTGTTGATTTGCTCGGGATTGGTTGAGAAGGCCCCGATCTACACTTTCACCAAGAGAAATTTGATTCCCCCCACTAATCCCTAGCGGATCTTGTTACTCTTGGGTGTTTGAGCACCCTAGACGGTTGAGGTCACCGCGGAGCCATAGTCCATTGTGGTGAAGCTTCGTGGTGTTGTTGGGAGCCTCCAATTAAGTTGTGGAGATTGCCCCAACCTTGTTTGTAAAGGTTCGGTCGCCGCCTTCAAGGGCACCAATAGTGGAATCACGGCATCTCGCATTGTGTGAGGGCGTGAGGAGAACATGGTGACCTTAGTGGCTTCTTGGGGAGCATTGTGCCTCCACACCGCTCCAACAGAGACGTACTTCCCCTTAAAAGGAAGGAACTTTGGTAACATATCCTCGCCTTCATCGGCTCCACTCTTGGTTATCTCGTACCTTTACTTGTGCAAGCTTATTTGTGTTATATCCCTTGCTTGCTTGTGTGCTTGTTGTTGTTGCATCATATAGGTTGCTCACCTAGTTGCATATCTAGACAACCTACTTTGATGTAAAAGTTTAATTTGGTAAAGAAAAGCTAAAAACTATTAGTTGCCTATTCACCCCCCCCCCCTCTAGTCAACTATATCGATCCTTTCACCATCCACAATCAATATAACAAGAGCAGGAAGTAGGATTTTACCTCTTCAAGAACGCCCGAACCTAGGTAAATATTGTGTCTCTTGTCTTCGTGTTACCATCGTGCCAAGATCACCACCTCAGGACCCCTTACCCGAGATCCGTCAATTTCAGTACCGACACCCCCTCTAGACCTACTTTTGATCCTACAGTCTTGGGCTAAAACGTGAAATAGAGAAGGTTTACTTATTCAACATCGAATAAAATGGGAAAAATAATATATCCAAATAATTTTTTTGATTAATCCAGTATGATGCTCGATGCTTATGAGATGAATACGATGGAAAATAAATAAAATAACAAACAATTCTAGTTTGGGGTATACCCTGGGCTCATGTTGTTTGAATTGTCAAGGAACCGGAAATTACATCAAAGCATTAGTTAGCACTCATGGTAAGAGCTTTCCTTGCGCAAATGTGCATCATTTAATTTGCTTTGAGGCCAATGTAGAGAAGCTTGAAGTCCTGGTAAGAGTCAAATATATTCTTTTAACTCATGCAGGATATAAAAACCATCCACTCTCGGTTGGCGAAGTCATTCCAGAGATCAATTAGGCTACAGTAGTCTACTTTTGCAAAATAATTTTCTGAAAGCCCCTTGGTTTGCAGATCACGTACAAAGCTTTGTGGGGGCACAACCAGCAGAGCTCCTGATCACATCAAACGCTCACCTCCTCGCCTGCGCCAGCACTAGTGGGTCGGGCCAGTAACAGGAGTGCATGTAGCGCTCCGTAGTGTTTGCGTTGTACTTGTTTTCTGGGTGTAAGCACAATTAATTTATTTCACCAGATTTTGTAATAAATACTTTCAAAAAACTAGAAAATTGTTCATGAATTCAAAAAATCTACACGAATTTGAAAAACATTCCCTCACAAAGAAGTTTCCTATTATGAAAAAGGCTTGCAAATTTTAAAATGGTTATGAATTCAATTTTTTAATGATTCTGAAGAATACCTGAGAACTATAAATATGTTTGTGACTTTGAAAAAGTTCATAAATTTTAGAAAAGTTCGTGAATTGCAAAAATGCCAATGAATACTAAATATGTTAGCGAATCTAAAACAATCTTCCTAATTTCAAAACATGTTCACAAAATCAAAAATAATTGTGAATTGAAAAATGCACGCAAATTCAAAAAATATTCACGAATTCACAAAATGCACGAATTTTAAAAATCTTGATCAATTCATAAAAATACACAAGTTCATTAAATGTTCCTAATTTTAAAAAATGTTCACTTATTTGAAAAGTGTTTGTGATTTCAAAAACAACTCAAGTATTTAGAAAATGTTTGTAAATTGAAAGCAGTGCTCGCAAATTCAGAAAATGTTCACGGGTTCAAAAAGGTTTTAAATTTCAAATAATTGTTCCTGAATTATTATTATTTTACAAATTGCAAAAAAGATTGCAATTTTCACTAATGATCGTGAACTCAATTTGTGAATTTTTCAAAATTTTGATAATTTGAAATTTTTTGGAAAATTTTCAAAATACTGTCGATTTAAAAAAACTTCCCAAATTTGAAAACAATTCACGAATTAAAAAAGTTTGTGATCCGAACAATAGTTGAATTTAAAAAATGACCATCAGTTAAAAAAATGTTTATGTATTTCAAGGGGAAATGGAAACACAAATTAAATAGAAAAACCTGAAGAAACCCGAAAGAATAAATATAGAAAAATAATTATAATTGGTTCTGTAACCTTCCCAAAACTAATGGGAAACACATAGAAAAATAGTTGAACTGGGCTGGTCCAATAAAGTGTGTGCTATTCTTATGTTTGGTCAGTATTCATCGTCCTATGCGGGGAATAGGATTTTCCCACAATGATCACCCCCAAACTCTCCATGACATTGAACCTGCCTTGGTCCATGGAAGTTGAGTGAGCCATCAAAATTGCAATCCTATCTGCTGCCCACTGCGGAACATTGTCATTGAATCATACAGGGGACGACCGACTGACCACTTGATATTTTTTTAAATGCAAACACCCCGATTTTGGGAGGGAGGATCCTGACCGGTTTTTCAGGACCTTTCTCAACCAAATTTTCTTTATGGGTTTTCGGTATCTAGGTTTTTCTTTCTCTTCATCTTCTTTTTTCGGGTTTTGTTTACTTTTCTCTTTTTTGTTGTTTCAAAAATCTTCTAAAATTATTTGGGATTTTAAAAATTGATCATGTTCCCAAAAAAATTGTTTTCATTAAATTTTCATAATTCCAAAATTCTGTTTGAGTTTTGTAAATTTTTTCACGTATTATAATTTATTTTAGGAATTTCGATTAAAAATCATTTAAATAATCTATTCAATTTTTTTAAAATGCTGGTGTTTTTGTCAAAAAGTTCCCAAATTCATATTTTGAACAAATTTCAAATTGTTCCTATTATTAAAAAACTTTCAAGATTTTTTATTAAAATCACATTTTGAAAAATTTATTAGAGATAAATAAAGTTCCCGTTTTTAAATTTTGTTCACATATTCAAAAACCAGTTCGCTACATTGAACATGATGCTACATTGTCGGTCCTCTGCAGTAGATCAGCTCAGCGCGGTGCAGCGGTCACTACAGTCGTTCAGATCACTATAGTACTTGCTTTCCGTGGCTTCGCTACTGTTCGTGCATTAGCAGACCCATGTAGAAGAACCACTGTGCGGCAGTCTCCTATTTGATGCAAGAGGTCCATCAAAAGGAGAGCTCCTCGTTGGCACCTTATGCGCCAGTTTTGCATGGCGGCACTCACGTGCAAGCTTGCTTGGGCCGGCTCATTTGAAAATTTCGTCAGATTTGAAATTTCATTGATTTTGAAAAAAATCATGCTTTTTAAAAAAAGTTCTTGCATTTTTTAAAAAGTTCACGGATTTGAAGAAATTTCATCGATTTTGAAAAATAAGTCATATTTGAAAAAAAATCATCAATTTTGAAGAAAAAGGTACAAGAATTTTCGAAAAGATAGTACTTCCATTTGTCATTGTCGTCTTTCGAAAGCGAACTCTTATCTGGTTGCACTCTGTTTCTCCTATCGACGAGAAGTGCTCGGTTCGGATAACTTATGTTTCCGTGCCGGGACTATTATGTCAAGCAGTACACAGAGTAACTCTCTCTTTCTTTTGACTGCCTCGTGGACGGACGAAAGAAGGGAAGTTGCAGAAGGGGGTAGTGAAGGCTCGCCAAGTAGAAGGCCCCACCGCTTCAGTCCTGTGTTGCCTGACTACAACTAACGCAAGAGGGATTCCTGCGACTAACGCTAGAGCAAAAACACCAGTCACTATCTGAATGACTAAAAAAATACCTGCTAACGAACCGAACCCCCGCCAATAACTAAGATTGCTCGGGGTTGGATAATCTATCAAATGTTGGTTAAGTGTGGAAGTCTTGCAGACCAGATAGCCTCAGATCAAAACCTAATAAATGTACTTGGGGTTGATCATATTTTTTGGGCAATAAGTATTCAGGAATTTGAGCGCTTATGTAGCTAAAAACTCTGCCACCACTTGAATACTTGATTCGTTAAGGTCGTCACCCTATATGCGGAAGTCTCTATCATTTTCTTTGTCTGTTAAGCTTCACAGGGTTGGGACTCCCTAAATCAAACTTTAATCGTTGTTTATCGAGAAAAAGATAATTCCGTACGGTACAACTCTTATTTGAATGAAGCCACAATCACTTCATACCTTGGCTTCGTTATCATAGCTGCCTACCTCTTCAGATCAAGGATCAAAGACTACAGGAGCTCAAAGTTATTGTCACACACTTCCATTTTGACCAATTTTATAGAAAAGAGTAGTGACATATATGACATTAAATTGGTATATTATGAAAGTACATTTTAAAAGGATCTAGTGATACCAATTTAGTGCCATAAATGCTGCTACTTTGTCCTATAAAATTGATCAAAAATTTAAAGCTTTCACTTAGGACAAAAGCTAGGAATACACTTATTCGTGAACAAAGGGAGTAGGATTTAGATGTGCAATATTTAGGACACATCTAAATGTAATTTAGCAAAACTATTTAGTTGATATAGGTTGTCAAAATCACGACGGTCGTCATCAAGAGCATTCTGGAGGAGTATCTTTTTTTTAATGGTAGAGGAGTATCTTGATATCTAGAGTTGTAAACATCCAGCAGCAGAGTACGCTGTCGTCAACCTCATACACTTACTGAATTGCTGATCTGAGCATCATCTGAGCGAGGTCAAATGATCCCGGTTGTCGCTGCCCAAAATCTGACGCCCAATCTGGCTATTATATTCTGTCTTTCTTCGGATATTTGACCTGTTGCGTCGCATCCATCAGGAAGTCTTCGCTGGCATCCAGAAGAACGAAACCGACGTAGACCGTGCCTGTATCAGCGAATAAATACGCACGTATACTGACTGACTACCAGTACAAGATTTGTTTACTTGCTGCCGATTTCGATTGTTTGCTGTCATCAGGGTCCACGTACGAGAGTGTTTTCTTCACTTGTGTCTGATTTTTGTTCTTTTGCCTTGTGTGAAACAGTGTGCGCTGAAGATGAATTGTGACAGATTCGGCGATTTCCGTGGCTCGTTCGGCCGTGGAGCGCCTGGAAAGCAAACTGATTTTGGCGTTATGTTACCGAATGAGCTGGTATGATTTTGGTCAAGTTCGGCTCCGATCGAGCGCCAGAAGAAAGCCAGCCTTGATTCCAAAACAATAAATTTTGGCGTCAAACTGAAGACTAATTAAGCAAATTAACGTTGCAAACCGAGCGATAAAACCAGTTTGATTATCGAATAACTAAATTATTTTAGGCAATACATAATTGCGCCATGCATGCATGCATGCATTGCATGAACGGTGGGGTCGATCCCTTGTTCAAGGAGGAAGCTATAGGATAGAGATCGAACACGCAGACTAACATCATTACATGGACGCAGATATGAAGGCCACTAGTTGTGCTTCTCCTGGGTGTAGATGTAGTCGGTGTGCGCCGCGAGCGTCCTCCTCGCCATGCACTCATCCCGCTGCTTCTCGCCGGCCCTCATCTCGCACTCGTGGTCTTCCGCCGCCGCCGCCGCGACCTTCTGCAAGAAAGAAGAAACACACAACGGGGTCGGTTTGAAAAGATCAGAAATCGATGGAGATCGGCCGAGAGTCCTTGAAAACCTTTCACATCGATCCTGCGCGCGCGTGCGTACCTCGTTGGGAGATGCCGTTGCCACGTCCTTGGGCGAGGTCCGGGCGGCCGTGGCGCCCGCGGGGCCGGAGGCGAGGAGGAGGAGGACGGCGAGCGCGGCCACGAGCACCAGTGTCGTTGCCCTCGCCATGGAGGTCCGGTGACGGCTACTCTTGTTTTGGAACGGATTGATGAATCGTGCAGTTTTTCTGCCGGAGGCTCGTAGTTGGGACTGTGGGCGGAATGGATGGTACTGTATTTAAAGAGGTAGAGGGGGAGCATGGAAATAGCGGAGCCGTTTTGCAGGTCCAGGAGCATGGAAATAGCAGGCGCGCACTGGGCTGCCACATGTGCTGGCCCCTTACACGTGGCCCTTGCTACGCGTAGGCCAGTCTGTCGGTGATTGTCTATCTGTGATGATGATCTACTGAAGGCAAATTTCTGGCTCAGGGCGTAATTAAATCCAAGAATGTTTTTACTACTGTACATATTCCCGGCTCACAACTTGTTCAACGGTCAAACGGCTGGGTGTGGTGGATCGAGTATCGCGGGCGCGTGCTTACCTTACCCGAATGGCTGCATGTCCGGTGGCTCTAATGCGGGCCGATCCGCCCGTCCGCACGCGCGTGCAACATGACTCGTGGATTAATGACCATTTTTTTTTTGAGTTTTTTCAAGAAAATTGGTCTGATTTCCTATTCGACACTTCAGACATCTGTTACTGTGCATTTTGCAAATGGACGCGTACCCTTTCTGTCGTGGAATTGTCATGAAAGGACTTAGTCGTGGAGCCATCGCAACTAGGAAGTTTAAAGGAGTTAATCAGGATAAAGGACACGGGGTTTATACTGGATCGGCCCCTTATGGTGAAGGTAAGAGCATACGATCCAGTTTTGAGTGAGATTGCTTATGTCTCGATTACCAGGGAGTGAAATCACTTGACCTAGCTCTCGATCTGATGTTACTTGCCCTGAACTGCGGCCGGGTCGTCCCTTTATATACAGAGGTCGACGTCCAACGGCTCATAGAGTCCCGATCGGCCCATAAACAGTGTCCGGCTCGGTCTCTAACTATTCTTGCCTTACAATACAAGTCATGTACATATGATGGTTTATCTCTTACGGATCTTAAAGCGCCTCTGGGCTTTGGGCCCTTAACTGAACCGTCATCTTCAGGCCTTGTCTTGGGCTTCAAGAGTCTTCATAGATATAACCCGGCCCCTCCTAGACGGGTCATACCTAATAGTTATATCCCCAACATTAGGCACCAGATTGATTTGAACTGGTTCATGTCAATCTTCAACACTTAAGAAAAAATTTCTGCTTCTTTGCTTGTATGAAATTTTTGTAACGCGCCATGACATCATCCTTTGGATTTGTGATTACCCGCCATGACGTCATCTGCCATTAATGCACCTTTTTATCCAACGTATTGTAACACCCACGATGCGGCTATATCTCCCACGTGTCGAAGCACGACTTAGAGGCATAACCGCATGGTGGTTTTGTCGCAAGAAGGGCCATCTTCACACAATCCCATGTAATGAACAAGAATGGGATAAAGAGTTGGCTTACAATCGCCACTTCACACAATGAACATATAATTCATACATCATTCAGAGTACATACATAGTCCGACTATGGACGAAGCCAAAAGAAAAGAAGACAACCCAACTGCTAGATCCCTGATCATCCCAACTGGGCTCCACTACTGATCATCAAGAAACGAAACATAGCAACGACCAAGATCTTCGTTGAGCTCCCATCTGAGCTCGGTTGTATCACCTGCACTGGTATCATCGGCACCTGCAACTGTTGTGATAGTATCTGATGAGTCACGAGGACTCAACAATCTCAAAACCCGCGAGTTCAAGACTATTTAAGCTTATAGGTAAGGAATGGATAAGTGGTGAGGTTGCAGCAGCGACTAAGCATGATATGGTGGCTAACATACGCAAATAAGAGCGAGAAGAGAAGCAACGGAACGGTCGTGAAGCTAGCAATGATCAAGAGGTGATCCTAAACTCCTACTTACGTCAAACATAACCCAAAACCGTGTTCACTTCCCGGACTCCGCCGAAAAGAGACCATCACGGCTACACACTCGGTTGATGCGTTTTAAATCGAATCTGGTGTCAAGTTCTCTACAACCGGATATTAACAAATTCCCATCTGCCACATAACCGCGGGCACGACTCTCGAAAGTTTAAACCCTGCAGGGGTGTCCCAACTTAGCCCATCACAAGCTCTCACGGTCAACGAAGGATATTCCTTCTCCCAGGAAGACCCGATCAGTCTCGGAATCCTGGTTTACAAGACATTTCGACAATGGTAAAACAAGACCAGCAAGACCACCCGACTGTGCCGACAAATCCCGATAGGAGCTGCACATATCTCGTTCTCAGGGCACACCGGATAAGCTAAGCGTACAGGTACCGATGTAATCCAAGTTGCCAAGGAATGCTCCCGCACGGTGCTCTAGTTTGTACCAACACTCAGAGGAGCACTGGCCCGGGAGGGGGGGGGGTAAATAAAGATGACCCTTGAGTCTGTAGAACTCAAGGGAAAAAGGCTTAGGTGGCAAATGTTAAAACCAATATTGGGCCTTCCTGGAGGAGTTTTATTCAAAGCCAACTGTCAAGGGGGTCCCATAAATCACCCAACCGCGTAAGGAACGCAAAATCAAGGAACATAACACCGGTATGACGGAAACTAGGGCGGAAAGAGTGGAACAAAACACTAGGCATAAGGCCGAGCCTTTCACCCTTTACCAAGTATATAGATGCATTAATTAAATAAGAGATATTGTGATATCCCAACATAATCCTGTCCAACATGGAGCAATCTTCAACTTCACCTGCAACTAGCAACGCTATAAGAGAGGCTAGGCAAAAGCGGTAACATAGCCAAGCAACGGTTTGCTAGGAAGGGTGAAAAGGTTAGAGGCTGACATGGCAATATGGGAGGCATGGCAAACAAGTGATAGGTAGCGCATGATAGCGATAGAACGAAGCAACTAGCAAGCAAAGACAGAAGTGATATCGAGGGTAGTGGTCATCTTGCCTGAGATCCCGCAAGGAAGAACGAGTCCATGAAGAAGACAAACGGACGTAGTCGAACGAATCCTCACAACTCCTGAATGAAACCTAAGCTAACGAGAGAAGCAAACCGGAAAGAAGCAAACAACATGGTAAACACACAAGCATAAACATAGCATGATGCACAAACAAGTATGATGCATGTCCGGTTTAATGAGGCATGGCATGGCAAAGTGCAACAAACAATACTACAAATTAAGTGGAGCTCAATATGAAACGAGTTGCATATTGACGAAACACCACATCGAGTTATTTAGTTCACTCTCGTTTAGGTACACAACAATATTAAATGTGGTTAAACATGGCAAGAGGTGAAGCATAATTAATCTAACTATTTAGGCAAGTTTAAATGAGGCCGGAAACACAAACAACAATTCCGGAAAATCCCCATGTTATTTAGCAATTTAAAGCAAACAACATTTTAACATTTTAAATGTTGTTATCATTATGCGGATGACATATGCAAGTTTTATGCAATTTTATGAAAACCTCGACATGAGCATGTTATGAAGCATTTGTCACCGTGGCGGAACAAAACGGTTGCCACGGCAACGAATCCGAAAATGATGCCACGGCAACATATCGGTTCCGGTAGCTCACGGATATACCGGTGCAAAAGGAAGTGGGCGTGAGCGTGTCATGCAAGGATGGTGGGGTGATCCCGGATTCTGGGTTCCCACGGGACGGTGGCATGGCCAACGAGGAGGGACATGCATGAAGCAAACAGGCACGGTGCAAACATAGGGTGCATCTCATACAACATATATATTTGGTCCACGGACGTCGTCTCGGGGTTATACCTTCGAAGCTGGCAGAATGAGTTTGGTGCAATGTAGAGGAAGTAGACGTTCTCGCAGCGGTCGTAGAGGAAGTAGTTGTACACGTTCGTCTCGGAGAGGTACTTGACGAATCCAACATCTTCGGGGCGACGGTAGTGGTTCACGGAAGTCGTGGAAGTAGTCATTCATGGCAACGGTAGAGGTACTCGCGATCTTGGTGACGGTAGTGGTACATCTCGTAGTGGAACTTGGTGATCCGAAGGGGTACTTGGTGGTATCCCCGTAGTCATACACGGTCATAGGGGAACTTGATGTGGAGGTAGCCGACCAAGGTTGTCAAGTAGTCGTACTCCATGATGATCGTCGGGGTACTTGGCAGGTTCTAGTGCAGTAGCGGAATGGCACAGGAGGCAGGGGTCTCCAAGGGTCATCTCTGCACTTGCCGTGCCACTTCTGAAGGTGACCCGAGGCGATTTGACGAAGGTGCTAACCACGTAGATGCATCGATGGTGCTCGGAGGCAGCAGCAGGGTAGGAGGGAGACGAGGTCAGTCGATGGACGGCAGCAGCGCCATGGGAGGCAGCCGAAGGAAGCAACAACTCAGGCGTCGGGGTATAGGGCAGAGCAGAAGCGAGGCAGGCTTGCAGAGCAGCAGCGGCGAGGCGAACCAGGCCGGCGGAGGCGCAGGAGGGCGACGAAGCAGCAGAGGCGTGGGCGTCAGGCCATGGTGACGGGGAGATGATGCAGAGGAGGGTCGGAGGCACCGGAAGCGGACGACGGAGGGGCATGTGGAGGTGACCGACGGGCACCAACTCGGGGAGCTCTTGCTCAAACCCGATCGCGGAGGGAGGCACGGGGCTGCAGGCCTCGGGCAGCGAGGAGGCGCCATGGAGGAGGAGAGGAAGGAGGCCGGCTGATACGGGAGGTTGCTGGGGTCCCGTTCCTGCCAGTTCAAAGCGAAGGCAGGCCGACGGACTTGGGGCTCGGGCAGCAGCAAGGAGGCGATGGTGGTGGTCAGCGGCAGGAAGCGGTCACCGGGCTTGTGGTGACAACGACGACGAACAGAGGCGCGCGGAGAAGCAGTCGTCTGGCGATGGAGCAGAGGCGTCCATGGCCAGCGACCCAAGGCGTTGAAGATGACCGGATCCGGGCCAGCTCGGGTTGGGGAGGCGAGGCCGGACATGAGGACGAGGCAGAGGAGGAGCTGTAGAGGAGTGGCTAGAGAGTCGATTGGGCGACGCTCACCGGAGTCGGGCCGAAAGGGACGGGTCGAGGGGCTCCTCCCCTGGCGACGGAGCTGACGAGGCGAAGGCGCCGGGTAGACGAGGAGGCAGGCGAGGAGGTCCTGGCCCGGTGGCGAGCTTGAGGGGATCGGGCACGGGCGCAGGTGCTCCTCTCGTGTGCGATGCGTGTGTGTGTGTGTGTGGCGGCGGGTAGAGGGAACGAGTGGGAGAGAGATGCGTGGGGGCTGGGATCGGTCGGGGCTAGGGTTAACAGTGGTGTAGGTGGGCTTAAGGGGAATTGGGCCGGTCTGGGCTGCGGGCTAGAGTTGGTGGGTTGCTCTCTCTTCCAAAAACAGAAGAGAAATAATAGAAGGAAAGAAAAGGAGAGAAAACAAGATGTTAGAGAAGCAATTTGGGAATGGAGTTAATTTTCTTGGGCTCATCGAAAAGGTCTTGATCCAGAAAAATTGCAAAGATACGTGTTGAAGGGACTGAATACAACCTCATTTGAATTACATTCAAAAGAGTTTAAATAGGAAGTGGGAGTTTGGAAGGTCCAAAAATGTTCGGATTTTTGGTGGAGCTCCGGAATATGATGAAAGAATATATGGCAAGGTTGGGGACCAAGAATTAAGATAACAAAGGCATTGGGATAATTTGCAAGTGTGTTGCGGTTAATTCCAAATAAATGGAATAAATTTATTATAGCTCCCTAATATTGGGAGGATATGTTATAAAGAGAAGTCACCCTGTGAATTCCCTCGATTTAAATAGATCAAAGATCCATACAATTTTATTTAGATGCGTTTTTAAAAGGGGTGCAAGATGACATGATGCAATGCACATGATGCAGAGATGAATGCACGAACAAAACAAAATCACACGATGAAACTCGGAAAACATGGAAGGCATCTGGAGCGCCGGTCTTGGGGCGTCACAACACTCCACCACTACAAGAGGATCTCATCCCGAGATCTAGGATGGCACCGGAGAGAAACGGAAGAGGAAGAGAAGAGGTAAAACTAAGTTGCTTCTTTGACAAACGAGTGAAACCACGAACCTTGAGAGGGTGAAAAGTTGAAGGAAAAAACACAACGGAGTTGAACACAATTGAGAGCACAGCGGTAGAAAATAGAAACACGGAACACCATGTGAACCTCGGAGGTTGCAAAGCTATGAATGATGATTACAATGGACAAGATGGAATTGGAACCACTCTGGTTGAAATGAGATAAACAAGGAACAAGGAAGATCAAATTCGGACAGCACTCCGGTTGTACATGGAAGGAATAGAGCATGAACTTGAGAAGATGGGATGATACTTGGTGAAATCAAAAACACACTGCCTCTGAAACTATTGAAAGAATGGCACTATGGGTAAGAAGGATTTCAGACAGCACTCAGGTTGAAAAGAGAGGCAAAACTTGATAAGATGAAAGAACTTGAATGAGAATATAACACTCCGGTTAAATGGATAAGCACGAAAAGAACATGATCCTCACAATTCGAGATGATGAGTGAAAAGAGCAACATCACAATGCTTCCGGAAGAAAGAATAGAAGATAGATCATTGGAATAACAGAATGAAGAAGAAAATGCCAACTTCTGCCACAAATGAGCTTGGAAAGCACCCTTCCAAGAAGGTTATAACGGAGTTGTTTGAAACCAACAACGAAACGTATAAGCTTGTAGTGGGCTTATGGAAAACATCTCAAAATTATGAGGTGACAACCGTCCACTAACGAAAACAATTGCTTGCTTGAGATCAACGAAGAGATGAAAATTGCTTTTGCCAAGAGGATAGGAGAAAACTTGGATCATTGATAAGCACCACAATACAACATTCCTTAGGGAAGGCTTTAGGTGAAATCTATACCAAGATAACTCCAACGAAGAGATTGATGGATTTAAAATACCTCGTTCTTGACAACATGTGAATCATGAAACACGAAGGTAAATTATCAAGAATGACATAACACCACCTCAAAAGATAAGGTAGAAAGAATTGCACTTCAGCATGCAACATGAAGAATGCTTGAACGCCTCAAAACAAAACATGTGTTGAACACCATGTTTATTTTAGAGTATAGCTTAACGGGTCATAACTTCGAGAGAAATCTTGAAGAACAATTGAAGAATGAAAGGAATCCTTGACGAACCACCATGTAGAGCCTCCATGAAGAACTCCGGTAAAAAAAAGGATGATAAAAAGAAAGGGAAGTTGAAAACACAAGGTGAAGCCTTGCAATGATTTAGATGGAGCTTCGCGGCGAGATAGTGTGGAAAACTTGGAACTCCGGAAAAGAAAAGATGAAGCATCTCGAACCGAGAAAAATGACATGATGAACAACTCTGGAAAGAAGAAACTAGATTACTTGGATGAAACAATAATAAGAATTAGGTTATGCCTATCCTTCACCAATTTAAATTGATGACAAGCAACGGATTTGGCATACTACTTATTCTAGTAGAAAGGATTAAGAGGGATATAGCGTAAACTTGAGAAGGTCTTCAACGAACCGTCGGTAGGATTGGAAAGAACGAATGAATTGATATGATAACCAAGGAAGAGAACTCTTGAACGAACCACCGCAAGAATTGAAAATGAAAGTAGCAAAGGCACAATTCACTGGGAAGAGTTGGAAAACGAATGAAGATACTTGAGGGGATTTAGATACATGAGAACGAAGAGATTATGAACCAATTAGAGGATATTCGAACGATGCACCGGAAGTATTCAAGAATGAGAGCTGAAAGCTGAGAATGAGTAATTCTGAGATGATTGGCTCCGGAGAATGAAACTGAAAAGACTCCTGAATTGCTCCGGATGGGTGAAAAGAATTCTCACAATCGAAAGCAATTATGAGAGGATGGCATCACGCTAGAACCATGAATCTTCAAGAGAACGGACAAGATTTAAGAGAACCTCTTATTCGGTCTTCACATGCTGAGAATGACGACGAGAAACACCACCATGAATTGTTGAGACACTCCGGAAGGATTAAAAAAAGGTTGAGCCAAAAATGAAAAGAATTTGAAAACGAACTTGGAGAAGGCATTTGACTGATGAAAATTCATTCTTATGTCAAACTTGGAAATTAATTTGGAATAGCTCCGGAATAATTAGAAGAGCCAGGTAAGATCCTAGGAAAAGACCTGTGGGTTAGGGCCCACTCAAAAGAAACATCATTGAAGGATTGCTTGAAATAGAGATTGCACCAGTAGAATTAAATAGCTTGAATGAGAGAAAAACCCTCGAAGTAACTTGAACGAATTAAGAATGGAAACATGATTCTTCTGAGCTATCGTTAGCACTCTGGATACGAATAGAGAGAGGTGAACGATTATGAGATGCACCGGCATGGGATAGCATTTGAAACGAGGAAAGGGATATGATCCAGACCAAAAGCTTGAATTAGATCCACCGGAGAAGAAAAGAGAACGGAGGATGATGAACTCAAAGCTCCGTTAGTATCTTTCTGAGACTCACCAGATAAGAACATTAAAAGAAACAAATGAAGAGACTTCTCACAAATAAAAGGGATACATGATTAAGAAATCTGAGTCCTTGAAGAAAAAGGGGTGGGAGGGCGGGAAACAAAGGCAACTTGGGGAGGATGAAACAAACACCATTGAGAAAAACTTAGAATTGATCTTGCGGATGGTGAAATGATAGGATCCACTTGAAGAGAAGCACGCCGGTTGGGAAAAGAATTAACATGACGATCTCGATGATCAAGAAGGATTAGTATTCACATAGCAATATGAGAACACCGTTTATGAAAGGTATGGATTCAACATTTGACTTCGAAGCAACTCGAATACCACAAATAAAACAAAACAAAGGATTTGGCTTGCAGAATAAGCCAGAACAAACATATGATAGAGATTTCGTCCGAAGTTTTCGTGGTGGGGCCCACACGGGCTCGATCGTACAGCACCATCATGTACAAGGCAGTGCACATGACATACGAAGTGTCCCCGAACCAGCATAACCAAGGGCTCTTTAATACACAACGAGACCACTATAAAAATGACCGTGGATAGGCGGACCACTAGACGTCGAACCCCAATCTCATATCATGCATCTGTCGGAAAGAAAAAAAACTAGAGCTACTTGAATTCCCACCTATAAAACTCCCGAAACTTTCTGGTTATGCAATCTGGTGTTGGGGATATAGGGGAAGCAATATATATCTCACCCAAAACTAACAATCCCTACATCCAAGCTATATCCATCCGTCAACACATAACCAAGAAACCTTCGGAAATCGTGTACCTCAACCTTCGAAAAGCATCCGTTATACAAGCTATGGCAATACTCCCGAACTCCCCAGTACTGGGTGGCGTCGAGGTTATCTCACCAACAACTGCATAAAAGAGATTTTCGATGTCGGCAAAACTCAGGTATTCCAGAACTGCAATGATAAAATTATGACGACAACACCTCGGAGCTCAACTCCCCGGGACACTGTCACAACCCCTAAATGTCAGGAGGCACCAAGAACAATGTTCTCGTCATAAGAATATCAGAACGATCCCAAGATACCCGCGTGATCCTAAAACAAATTAGTGAAATTTGAGGCGAGGAAAGACAAAACATCTATGTCAGGAGGCCTCACCAGAGCGACGAAGGGGCTGAGGAGTAAAAAGAATCCTACTCTCTGATATATATAATCCTAAGACTCAAAACATTTTTGTTCTAGACTCAACAATGCCAGTGATTCGATCAAGCAGGGGGCTCCTAAGTCGGGGATGGCTCTGATACCAACTTGTAACACCCACGATGCGGCTATATCTCCCACGTGTCGAAGCACGACTTAGAGGCATAACCGCATGGTGGTTTTGTCGCAAGAAGGGTCATCTTCACACAATCCCATGTAATGAACAAGAATGGGATAAAGAGTTGGCTTACAATCGCCACTTCACACAATCCCATGTAATGAACAAGAATGGGATAAAGAGTTGGCTTACAATCGCCACTTCACACAATGAACATATAATTCATACATCATTCAGAGTACACACATAGTCCGACTACGGACGAAGCCAAAAGAAAAGAAGATAACCCAACTGCTAGATCCCTGATCATCCCAACTGGGCTCCACTACTGATCATCAAGAAACGAAACATAGCAACGACCAAGATCTTCGTTGAGTTCCCATCTGAGCTCGGTTGTATCACCTGCACTGGTATCATCGGCACCTGCAACTATTATGATAGTGTCTGGTGAGTCACGAGGACTCAGCAATCTCAAAACCCGCGAGATCAAGACTATTTAAGCTTATGGGTAAGGAATGGATAAGTGGTGAGGTTGCAGCAGCGACTAAGCATGATATGGTGGCTAACATACGCAAATAACAGCGAGAAGAGAAGCAACGGAACGGTCGTGAAGCTAGCAATGATCAAGAGGTGATCCCAAACTCCTACTTACGTCAAACATAACCCAAACTCGTGTTCACTTCCCGGACTCCACCGAAAAGAGACCATCACGGCTACACACTCGGTTAATGCGTTTTAAATCGAATCTAGTGTCAAGTTCTCTACAACCGGATATTAACAAATTCCCATCTGCCACATAACCGCGGGCACGGCTCTCGAAAGTTTAAACCCTGCAGGGGTGTCCCAACTTAGCCCATCACAAGCTCTCAGGGTCAATGAAGGATATTCCTTCTCCCAGGAACACCCGATCAGTCTCGGAATCCTGGTTTACAAGACATTTCGACAATGGTAAAACAAGACCAGCAAGACCACCCGACTGTGCCGACAAATCCCGATAGGAGCTGCACATATCTCGTTCTCAGGGCACACCGGATAAGCTAAGCGTACAGGTACCGATGTAATCCAAGTTGCCAAGGAATGCTCCCGCACGGTGCTCTAGTTTGTACCAACACTCAGAGGAGCACTGGCCCGGGAGGGGGGGGGGTAAATAAAGATGACCCTTGAGTCTGTAGAACTCAAGGGAAAAAGGCTTAGGTGGCAAATGTTAAAACCAATGTTGGGCCTTGCTGGAGGAGTTTTATTCAAAGCCAACTGTCAAGGGGGTCCCATAAATCACCCAACCGCGTAAGGAACGCAAAATCAAGGAACATAACACCGGTATGACGGAAACTAGGGCGGCAAGAGTGGAACAAAACACTAGGCATAAGGCCGAGCCTTCCACCCTTTACCAAGTATATAGATGCATTAATTAAATAAGAGATATTGTGATATCCCAACATAATCCTGTCCAACATGGAGCAATCTTCAACTTCACCTGCAACTAGCAACGCTATAAGAGGGGCTAGGCAAAAGCGGTAACATAGCCAAGCAACGGTTTGCTAGGAAGGGTGAAAAGGTTAGAGGCTGACATGGCAATATGGGAGGCATGGCAAACAAGTGATAGGTAGCGCAGGATAGCGATAGAACGAAGCAACTAGCAAGCAAAGACAGAAGTGATATCGAGGGTAGTGGTCATCTTGCCTGAGATCCCGCAAGGAAGAACGAGTCCATGAAGAAGACAAACGGACGTAGTCGAACGAATCCTCACAACTCCTGAATGAAACCTAAGCTAACGAGAGAAGCAAACCGGAAAGAAGCAAACAACATGGTAAACACACAAGCATAAACATAGCATGATGCACAAACAAGTATGATGCATGTCCGGTTTAATGAGGCATGGCATGGCAAAGTGCAACAAACAATACTACAAATTAAGTGGAGCTCAATATGAAACGAGTTGCATATTGACGAAACACCACATCGAGTTATTTAGTTCACTCTCGTTTAGGTACACAACAATATTAAATGTGGTTAAACATGGCAAGAGGTGAAGCATAATTAAACTAACTATTTAGGCAAGTTTAAATGAGGCCGGAAACACAAACAACAATTCCGGAAAATCCCCATGTCATTTAGCAATTTAAAGCAAACAACATTTTAAAATTTTAAATGTTGTTATCATTATGCGGATGACATATGCAAGTTTTATGCAATTTTATGAAAACCTTGACATGAGCATGTTATGAAGCATTTGTCACCGTGGCGGAACAAAACGGTTGCCACGGCAACGAATCCGAAAATGATGCCACGACAACATATCGGTTCCGGTAGCTCACGGATATACCGGTGCAAAAGGAAGTGGGCCTGAGCGTGTCATGCAAGGATGGTGGGGTGATCCCGAATTCTGGGTTCCCACAGGACGGCGGCATGGCCAACGAGGAGGGACATGCATGAAGCAAACAGGCACGGTGCAAACATAGGGTGCATCTCATACAACATATATATTTGGTCCACGGACGTTGTCTCGGGGTTATACCTTCGAAGCTGGCAGAATGAGTTTGGTGCAATGTAGAGGAAGTAGACGTTCTCGCAGCGGTCGTAGAGGAAGTAGTTGTACACGTTCGTCTCGGAGAGGTACTTGACGAATCCAACATCTTCGGGGCGACGGTAGTGGTTCACGGAAGTCGTGGAAGTAGTCATTCATGGCAACGGTAGAGGTACTCGCGATCTTGGCGACGGTAGTGGTACATCTCATAGTGGAACTTGGTGATCCGAAGGGGTACTTGGTGGTATCCCCGTAGTCATACACGGTCGTAGGGGAACTTGATGTGGAGGTAGCCGACCAAGGTTGTCAAGTAGTCGTACTCCATGATGATCGTCGGGGTACTTGGCAGGTTCTAGTGCAGTAGCGGAATGGCATAGGAGGCAGGGGTCTCCAAGGGTCATCTCTGCACTTGCCGTGCCACTTCTGAAGGTGACCCGAGGCGATTTGACGAAGGTGCTAACCACATAGATGCATCGATGGTGCTCGGAGGCAGCAGCAGGGTAGGAGGGAGACGAGGTCAGTCGGTGGATGGCAGCAGCGCCATGGGAGGCAGCCGAAGGAAGCAACAACTCAGGCGTCGGGGTGTAGGGCAGAGCAGAAGCGAGGCAGGCTTGCAGAGCAGCAGCGGCGAGGCGAACCAGGCCGGCGGAGGCACAGGAGGGCGACGAAGCAGCAGAGGCGTGGGCGTCGGGCCATGGTGACGGGGAGACGATGCAGAGGAGGGTCGGAGGCGCCGGAAGCGGACGACGGAGGGGCATGTGGAGGTGACCGACGGGCACCAACTCGGGGAGCTCCTGCTCAAACCCGACCGTGGAGGGAGGCACAGGGCTGCAGGCCTCGGGCAGCGAGGAGGCGCCATGGAGGAGGAGAGGAAGGAGGCCGGCTGATACGGGAGGTTGCTGGGGTCCCGTTCCTGCAGTTCAAAGCGAAGGCAGGCCGACGGACTTGGGGCTCGGGCAGCAGCAAGGAGGCGATGGTGGTGGTCAGCGGCAGGAAGCGGTCACCGGGCTTGTGGTGACAATGACGACGAATAGAGGCGCGCGGAGAAGCAGTCGTCTGGCGATGGAGCAGAGGCGTCCATGGCCAGCGACCCAAGGCGTCGAAGATGACCAGATCCGGGCCAGCTCGGGTTGGGGAGGCGAGGCCGGACATGAGGACGAGGCGGAGGAGGAGCTGCAGAGGAGTGGCTAGAGAGTCGATGGGGCGACGCTCACCGGAGTCGGGCCGAAAGGGACGGGTCGAGGGGCTCCTCCCCTGGCGACGGAGCTGACGAGGCGAAGGCGCCGGGTAGACGAGGAGGCAGGCGAGGAGGTCCTGGCCCGGTGGCGAACTTGAGGGGATCGGGCGCGGGCGCAGGTGCTCCTCTCGTGTGCGATGCGTGTGTGTGCGTGTGTGGCGGCGGGTAGAGGGAACAAGAGGGAGAGAGATGCGTGGGGGCTGGGATCGGTTGGGGCTAGGGTTAGCAGTGGTGTAGGTGGGCTTAAGGGGAATTGGGCCGGTCTGGGCTGCGGGCTAGAGTTGGTGGGTTGCTCTCTCTTCCAAAAACAGAAGAGAAATAATAGAAGGAAAGAAAAGGAGAGAAAACAAGATGTTAGAGAAGCAATTTGGGAATGGAGTTAATTTTCTTGGGCTCATCGAAAAGGTCTTGATCCAGAAAAATTGCAAAGATACGTGTCAAAGGGACTGAATACAACCTCATTTGAATTACATTCAAAAGAGTTTAAATAGGAAGTGGGAGTTTGGAAGGTCCAAAAATGTTCGGATTTTTGGTGGAGCTCCGGAATATGATGAAAGAATATATGGCAAGGTTGGGGACCAAGAATTAAGATAACAAAGGCATTGGGATAATTTGCAAGTGTGTTGCGGTTAATTCCAAATAAATGGAATAAATTTATTATAGCTCCCTAATATTGGGAGGATATGTTATAAAGAGAAGTCACCCTGTGAATTCCCTCGTTTTAAATAGATCAAAGATCCATACAATTTTATTTAGATGAGTTTTTAAAAGGGATGCAAGATGACATGATGCAATGCACATGATGCAGAGATGAATGCACGAACAAAACAAAATCACACGATGAAACTCGGAAAACATGGAAGGCGTCTGGAGCGCCGGTCTTGGGGCGTCACACGTATCTCAATGGATCCTTATCTTAATGACCATCCCTAGAATCGAGGCGTCCTTGTAGCTGGATAACCCTGTTTTCGGCCTCCTCACTTTTCGCGCGCACTTATCAGTCTTCCCTTATAAATAGACACGACTACGTCTCTCCTCATTCTCGCCTTTCCTCATCTTCTTCCTCTCGCAACCCTACTGCCGCACGAGCTCCGCCGCCGCCGCTGGGCACCTCGTCTTTCTCGACCTTGGCCATTAGACCCCTTTATAAGACGCCATCTTGAATATGCATTGTAATATTTTTCGCCGGCTTAAATTTGAATCAGAACTTTTTACTCTTTCTTAGGCTTTCATCACAATGGCACCCAAACCACATACTTCATGCAACTGGGTCAAATCCATCGTCACAGACAGTACACTTGATGACTTTGTGAAGACCGGTTATCTGCCAGAGAAGGAAGTTATGTCATACCGTGCTCCTGACCCGTCGGAGGAAAAGCCACAACCCAAAGATGGGGAGGTCATTGTCTTCACTGACCATATGAACCGGGGTTTTTCACCACCCGTCTCAAAATTCTTCAGGAACGTCCTACACTTCTTTGACCTCCGTCCTCAAGACATCGGACCCAATTTCGTGTCTAATATTTGCAATTTTCAAGTGTTTAGAGGTATATCTTGGAGAAGAGCCCAACATACTACTCTTCAGAGAATTATTTTACTTAAACCGCCAGAATGAGTGTGCCAACGGACAAATCTTGGAACTTGGTGGCGTCTCAATCCAATGTCAGAGAGATGTAACTTTTCCTTATGCCAACCCACCAAGCCATCCCAAAGACTGGAACCAGACATGGTTCTATTGCCAAGACACTTCTCCGGCTGATGAGAACCCTCTGCCCGGTTTTCATGCTCTACGTCTTGAGTCCAATCATCAGCTTCCTGACAAGATTACAGCCGCTGAACGCCAGACGCTTGCCCCCACCAAGGCTAAAATCAAGGCTCCTTTGGGGAATGGGCTGATACGTCTCCAACGTATCTATAATTTTTGATTGTTCCATGCTATTATATTACCCCTTTTGGATGTTTATGGGCTTTATTTTACACATTTATATCATTTTTGGGACTAACCTACTAACATGAGGCCCAGCCCGTATTGCTGTTTTTTTGCCTATTTCAGTATTTCGAAGAAAAGGAATATCAAACGGAGTCCAAACGGAATGAAACCTTCAGGAGCGTGATTTTTGGAACGAACGTGATCCAAAGGACTTGGTGTGCAAGTCAAGAAGCATGCGAAGCTTCCATGAGATAGGAGAGCGCCCCCCCCTATAGGGCGCGCCCTCCTATCTCGTGGGCCCCTCGGGCGTCCACCGATGTACTTCTTCCTCCTATATAAGCCTACGTACCCCGAAAACATCTAGGGAGAACCTGAAACACAATTTCCATCACCGTAACCTTCTATATCCGCGAGATCTCATCTTGGAGCCTTTGTCGGCACTCTGCCGGAGGGGGAATCGACCACGGAGGACTTCTACATCAACATCCTTGCCCCTCTGGTGAGTTGTGAGTAGTTTACCACAGACCTACGGGTCCATAGTTATTAGCTAGATGGCTTCTTCTCTCTTTTTGGATCTCAATACAATGTTGTCCCCCTCTCTTGTGGAGATCTATTCGATGTAAACTCTTTTTGCGGTGTGTTTGTCGAGATCCCATGAATTGTGGGTTTATGATCAAGTTTTTCTATGAATAATATTTGAATCTTCTTTGAATTCTTTTATGTATGATTGAGTTATCTTTGCAAGTCTCTTCAAATTATTAGTTTGGTTTGGCCTACTAGATTGATCTTTCTTGCCATGGGAGAAGTGCTTAGCTTTGGGTTCAATCTTGCGGTGTCCTTACCCAGTGACAAAAAGGGTTGCAAGGCATGTATTGTATTGTTGCCATCGAGGATAACAAGATGGGGTTTATATCATATTGCTTGAGTTTATCCCTCTACATCATGTCATCTTGCTTAATGCGTTACTCTGTTCTTATGAACTTAATACTCTAGATGCAGGCAGGAGTCGGTCGATGTGTGGAGTAATAGTAGTAGATGCAGGCAGGAGTCAGTCTACTTGTTACGGACGTGATGCCTATATACATGATCATGCCTAGATAATCTCATAATTATTCGCTTTCCTATCAATTGCTCGACAGTAATTTGTTCACCCACCGTAATACTTATGCTATCTTGAGAGAAGCCACTAGTGAAACCTATGGCCCCCGGGTCTATCTCTTATCATATTTGCTTCCAGTTTACTTTTATTTGCATCTTTACTTTTTGCATCTATATTATAAAATACCAAAAATATATTTATCTTATCTTAGTATCTTTATTAGATCTCACTTTCGCAAGTGGCCATGAAGGGATTGACAACCCCTTTATTGCGTTGGTTGCGAGTTATTTGTTCGTTTGTGTAGGTGTGTGGGACTTTTGAGGAGCCTCCTACTGGATTGATACCTTGGTTCTCAAAAACTGAGGGAAATACTTATGCTACTATTGCTGCATCACCCTCTCCTCTTCAAGGAAAACCAACACAAGCTCAAGACGTAGCAAGAAGGATTTCTGGCGCCGTTGTTGGGGAGGTCTTCTCTCAAGTCAAGACATACCAAGTACCCACCACAAACCCATCTCCCTCGCATTTACATTATTTGCCATTTGCCTCTCGTTTTCCTCTCCCCCACTTCACCCTTGCTGTTTTATTCGCCCTCTGTTTCCCTATCTTCTTCTCCTTTTTTTCCGTTTGCCTTCCCGTTGCCATGACCGAATCAAAAAGAACTATGGGCCCTTTCCTAGGTTCTTGTACCTTGGATAACCCCTCTATCCTCTCTAAGCTCATAAATAATGATGCTATAGAAAGACCCATAGGGGTCCCCAATGAGAGCTTGAATAATTTTGATGAGGATGACTCTGGAATTTTTCGTATTTACTTGATGAGTCTTTAAAATATGCTTGGGATAGGTTATTAAGGATTTGGGCTAGCTATGTGCCACAATATCAAATTGAAGATTACTTAAAAAGTTTTTATGTTGGCTTGCCCGCTTCTTTTAAACAAGTTTTAGATTCTATTTTTGAAGGAGGTTTTCTTGAAGGGGATGCTATAGATACTTATGAAAAAAATGAAAACCATACTTGGGCACCCTATGAATGATAAAGTTGAATCAACTACTCTCTTGTGCTTTTATCAAAATGAAATTATTAAAGAGACGAAGTCTAGTTTAGAGGCAAACTTCCGTAACGTGCTTAATCTTACTTCTGCCATTAATGGCCATGTGCTTACCTTAAATAGAAGAATGAATGCCATAGAAAGGAGATCCTCCTCTCCAAGTACCAAAGATGGTACTACTTAGCTCTATCTTTGCTTTTATGCCTAGCTAGGGGCGTTAAACGATAGCGCTAGTTGGGAGGCAACCCAATTTTCTTTACGTTTTTTGTTTTTGCTCCTGTTTATTAATAAATCTTGCACCTACCTTATGTTTAGATGTGTTTTTATCTTTTAATTAGTGTTTGTGCCAAGTAGAACCTATAGGATAACCTATGATGATAGTTGATTTGATTCTGCTGAAAAACAGAAACTTTGCACGCACGAAAATAATTTTGTTAAATCGCAGGAACATGCTTTTGTGTTGATTCTTTTTGATGCTTATCAATAAACAAATTTTCCAGGACTTCCTATTTTGGTAGGATTTGTAAAGTTCCATAAGTTTGCGTTAGTTACAGATTGCTACAGACTGTTCTGTTTTTGATAGATTCTGTTTTTCGTGTGTTGTTTGCTTATTTCGATGCATGTATGGCTAGTAAATTAGTTTATAAACCATAGAGAAGTTGGATTACAGTAGGTTTAACACCAAAATAAATAAAGAATGAGTTCATTATAGTACCTTATGTGGTGGTTTTGTTTTCTTTCACTAACGCAGATTATAAGATTTCCTGTTGAGTTTTGTGTTGTGAAGTTTTCAAGTTTTTGGTGAAGCTTTTATGGACTATGGAATAAAGGGTGACAAGAGACTAAGCTTGGGGATGCCCAAGGCACCCCAATATATTCAAGAATATCCAAAAGCCTAAGCTTGGGGATGCCCCAGGAATGCATCCCCTCTTTCGTCTTTGTTCATTGGTAACTTTACTTGGAGCTATATTTTTATTCGCCACATGATATGTGTTTTGCTTGGAGCATCGTGTATTATATTAGTCTTTGATTTTTAGTTTACCACAATCATTCTTGCTGTACACACCTTTTGGTAGAAGCCCATTTGATTAGGATTTGCTAGAATACTCTATGTGCTTCACTTATATCTTTTGAGCTTGATAGTTTTTGCTCTAGTGCTTCACTATATCTTTTAGAGCACGACGATGGCTTATTTTTGAAGAAATTTCTAGTCTCTCATGCTTCACTTATATCTCTTTGAGAGTCTTTTAGAACAGCATGGTATTTGCTATGGTTATAAAATTGGTCCTAGAATGGTAGGCATCCAAGTTGGGTATAATAAAAACTATCATAGGAAGTGAATTGGATGCTATGATCAATTTGATACTTGATAATTGTTTTGAGATACGGAGGAAGTGATATTAAAGTCATGCTAGTTGGGTGATTATGAATTTAAAGAATGCTTGTGTTGAAGTTAGCAAGTCCCGTAGCATGCACGTATGGTTAAAGTTGTGTAACAAATTTGAAACATGAAGTGTACCTGGCTTGTGCATCCTTATGAGTGGCGGTCGGGGACGAGCGATGGTCTTTTCCTACCAATCTATCTCCCTAGGAGCATGCGCGTAGTACTTGATTTTTGATGACTTCTAAATTTTTGCAATAAGTATATGAGTTCTTTTGACTAATGTTGAGTCCATGGATTATACGCACTTTTACCTTTCCACCATTGCTAGCCTCTTCGGTACCATGCATTGCCCTTTCTCACCTTGAGAGTTGGTGCAAACTTCGCCGGTGCATCCAAACCCCATGATACCATATGCTCTATCACACATAAACCTCATTATATCTTCCTCAAAACAGCCACCATACCTACCTATTATGGCATTTCCATAGCCATTCCGAGATATATTGCCATGCAACTTTCCATCGTTCCGTTTACCATCATCATGACATACTTTACTTTTGTCATATTGCCATTGCATGATCATGTAGTTGACATCGTATTTGTGGCAAAGCCAGCATGCATTATTTTTCATACATGTCACTATTGATTCATTGCACCATCCCGGTACACCGCCGGAGTCATTCATATAGAGTCATATCTTGTTCTAGTTTCGAGTTGTAATTCCTATGTTGTAATCAATAAAAGTGTGATGATCATCATTATTAGAGCATTGCCCAAAAAGAAAAGAAAAAGAAAAAAAAGAAAGGCCAAAAAAGGCCCAAAGAAAAAGAAAAAAAAAGAGAAAATAAATAAAAGGGGCAATGTTACTATCTCTTTTTCCACACTTGTGCTTCAAAGTAGCACCTTGTTCTCCATTTAGTGAGTTTCATATATTGTGCTTTAAAGTAGCACCATGTTTTTCATATAGTGAGTCTCATAAGTTTTCTTTTTCATACTTGTGGGAATTTTTCATTATAGAACTTGGCTTGTATATTCCTATGATGGGCTTCCTCAAATGCCCTAGGTCTTCGTGAGCAAGCAAGTTGCATGCACACCCACTAGTTTTCTTTTGTTGAGCATTTCTTTATAGCTCTAGTGATGCTGTTGCATGTCAATCCCTACTCCTCATGTTGACATCAATTGATGGGCATCTCCATAGCCCGTTGATTATCCTCGTCAATGTGAGACTTTCTCCTTTTTTGTCTTCTCCACACAATCCCCATCATCATATTCTATTCCACCCATAGTGCTATATCCATGTTCACGCTCATGTATTGCGTGAAGGTTGAAATTTTTTGAGATTATTTAAGTATGAAACAATTGCTTGGCTTGTCATCGCTGGTATAGAAGTTGTGAATATCTTTGTGTGATGAAAATGAAGCATAGCCTAACTATATGATTTTGTAGGGATGAACTTTCTTTTGCCATGTTATTTTGAGAAGACATGATTACTTTGATTAGTATGCTTGAAGTGTTACTATTTGTTTTATCAATATGAACTTTTATTTTGAATCATTTGGATCTGAAAATTCATGCCACAATAAATAAAATTGCATTATGAATTATGCTAGGTAGCATTCCACATCAAAAATTCTCTTTTTATCATTTACCTACTCGAGGACGAGCAGGAATTAAGATTGGGGATGCTTGATACATCTCCAATGTATCTATAACTTTTTATTGTTCCATGCTATTATATTACCCCTTTTGGATGTTTATGGGCTTTATTTTACACATTTATATCATTTTTGGGACTAGCCTACTAACCGGAGGCCCAACCCGTATTGCTGTTTTTTTGCCTACTTCAGTATTTCGATGAAAAGGAATATCAAACAGAGTCCAAACAGAATGAAACCTTCGAGAGCGTGATTTTTGGAATGAACATGATCTAGAGGACTTGGAGTGCAAGTCAAGAAGCAGCCGAAGCTTCCACGAGATAGAAGGGCGCCCACCCCCCAATAGGGCGCGCCCCCCTATCTTATGGGCCCCTCGGGCGTCCACCGACGTACTTCTTCCTCCTATATAAGCCTACGTACCCCAAAAACATCCAGGGAGCACCTGAAACACAATTTCCATCGCCGTAACCTTCTGTATCCGCGAGATCTCATCTTGGAGCCTTCGCCAGCACTCTGCCGGAGGGGGAATTGACCATGGAGGGCTTCTACATCAACATCCTTGCCCCTCCGATTAGTTGTGAGTAGTTTACCACAGACCTACGGGTCCATAGTTATTAGCTATATGGCTTCTTCTCTCTTTTTGGATCTCAATACAATGTTCCCCCCCTCTCTTGTGGAGATCTATTCGATGTAAACTCTTTTTGCGGTGTGTTTGTCGAGATCCGGTGATTTGTGGGTTTATGATCAAGTTTATCTATGAATAATATTTGAATCTTCTCAGAATTCTTTTATGTATGATTGAGTTATCTTTGCAAGTCTCTTCGAATTATCAATTTGGTTTGGCCTACTAGATTGATCTTTCTTGCCATGGGTGAAGTGCTTAGCTTTGGGTTCAATCATGCGGTGTCCTTACCCAGTGACAGAAAGGGTTGCAAGGCACGTATTGTATTGTTGCCATCGAGGATGACAAGATGGGGTTTATATCATATTGCTTGAGTTTATCCCTCTACATCATGTCATCTTGCTTAATGCGTTACTCTGTTCTTATGAACTTAATACTCTAGATGCAGGCAGGAGTCGGTCGATGTGTGGAGTAATAGTAGTAGATGCAGGCAGGAGTCGGTCTACTTGTTACGGACGTGATGCCTATATACATGATCATGCCTAGATAATCTCATAATTATTCGCTTTTCTATCAATTGCTCGACAGTAATTTGTTCACCCACCGCAATACTTATGCTATCTTGAGAGAAGCCACTAGTGAAACCTATGGCCCCCGGGTCTATCTCTTATCATATTTGCTTCCAATTTACTTTTATTTGCATCTATATTATAAAAGACCAAAAATATATTTATCTTATCTTACTATCTTTATTAGATCTCACTTTCGCAAGTGGCCGTGAAGGGATTGACAACCCCTTTATTGCGTTGGTTGCGAGTTCTTTGTTTGTTTGTGTAGGTGCGTGGGACTTTTGAGGACCTCCTACTGGATTGATACCTTGGTTCTCAAAAACTGAGGGAAATACTTACGCTACTATTGCTGCATCACCCTCTCTTGTTCGAGGAAAACCAACACAAGCTCAAGACGTAGCATGGGCTAACTGGCATCGATTTAGTCCGGATTTGGCTTGCCTGGCGGGTCATTCCATTCAGCCGCCGCCCTGGCCTGATGTGCACCTATACAGGCAAGAAAGATGACCCTCTGCGGCATAGTTCTGATGATTTGCCTGACCACGTCATCAACGACATGACCAAGTCTCTCCTGAATGAGAGCCTAGTAGACTGCGACAAGGTGGGCTTAAGCCCCTTCTGCGAAGCTAACCCGGCTCCAGCGGTAAGCCGCCGCCCATCTGAATAAATTACCTTCGTCTTTTGATGTTTCCTCTGTACTCATACTTTTGTTGATTTTCATAGGCTGGTGATAAATTCTGGAAGGTTAAATATGATCATGAGGCTGCAAAGAAATCCAGGAAGGCCAAGAGAGCCGCTAGGAAATAGGCTGCGAGGAAGAAGGGCAAGAAGGCCACCGCCTCTGACTTGCTTCGGCTAGAAGATTCTTCTGAGTCAGAGGTAGCCCTTGACTCTCTTGGCTCCTTTTTTAACCATCTTATTGACGCTGATTATCAGCAGGAGGACACAGGAACAAGTCATGGTAAGGATGAAGAGGTAACTATCATTTCCTCCAACTCCGAGCCTTTGCCAAGACAGAGAATCCGAAGAGTAACCCGAAAAGTAAGATTTTCACATCCCTTAGCTTATCAAGATCCTCAATTTCTTTTGAAGCGACAGATTCACGAGAGCCGGAGGCAGACCCGGACCAGCAAGGATGCGGAACTCTCCTCCGGCTTACCTAATACACCAAGGAAGCGTCGGAGCGAGGTCACCTCCGATTTAAATCACTTTTATCCTTTGGCGGGTCTCACTCATCAACCACTCAATTCTTCTGACTCGAATTACCAGGAAACTTCACCTTCCTCCGGCGACTCAATGCAGTTCAATTTGCCTGCTTTCAAGACCTCTCGAGGGTAATGATGACTTGCTTATCTTGTATTCATTTCCATTCATTGTATTTGCACTGACCTTTTAATCTTATGTAGCGGAAAAGCAAAGCGCAGCAAAAAGGTGAAGAAGAACAAGCCGGCCGAAGAGCTGATCTTCAAAGAGCCGAAACTTAGCACGACCGCCCCTAAAGCCTCTACTCATGAGACGCCTCCTGAGCCATCTCATGACACGCCAAAGCCAATTGCTGACCTGCCTTTCGAGCGAGCCGCCGATGGCTCTGAAAATCCGGAAGTCCCTAGCCTGGCCAGGACGGATGATCCTCAAGACCCTGATGTCGAGATTACCAAAACCGGCTATATTGAGCCGGTAAGACCAACTGTGCTGGCCAAATGTTCTGCCAAAGAAGAACTCCTGGAACGTCGCAAGGCCAAGTTTGATGTTGTTGATTATACTCACATGAGTATTGGAGAAGTTTTTTCTGGCTATCTGAGCCAAGTACACAGCAGCCGTGACACTGAAATTGATATGATGAAGCAGATGCACCAAAAGTTTGAGGTAGAATCCCTTCTCTGTATTGATTTATCCTTACTATGCCAGCCCCCAAGTCTATTGCTTATGATGAATATGTTGTAGACTTAGAAACAAGCTTAATAACATTAGTGATATATTTGGATAACATATAAGAAAAAAAGGCTTACTCCGTAGTCCCCAAGGGCCGGCTTAATCAACATGGTTAAGCTGGTCCTTCATATGTTTGTATAGAATAAAAATACTTGTAAACCTTTTAACAGCAATATGCATTATCCCCCAAGTGCCAAGTACTCTTGCTTGCAAAGTGCTTGGGACTTACTCTCATGAATCGCCACCTATGTAAAATTTCTGCGGTAGACACTAGACCCCAAGTGCCAAGTGTTGTTGCTTGCAAAAGGCTTGGGACTTAATATTCTATGATACCAGTCATGATTTTGACCCGGTATGTGTACATGCCACCACCAGTCAACTTGAATTAGAAGTGTCTGACTTGAAGAACCGCCTGGAAGCACAAGAGATGGAAACCCAAAGAGCCAATTCCAAGTTTGAATTTAGTATATCTGAATAAGAGACACTGAAAAAAGACTTTGAAATGGAGAAAAAGGCCTGGGCTGATGAAAAGATTGCTTTGATCAATCGAGCTGAGAAAGCAGAGGCGGCTCTTGAAGAGGCGATTGTCAAATTATCCGGCTTAAAGCGCCATGTCTCTCAGATGGTCTCAGCAATCTTTGGTAAGTCTCCCTGCAAGTGTCAAATATTTGAATCTTTGTAGTGATCATATAAATTGTTATTAACTCACCTTACATTGTTATGCAGGCCCGAGGAGTTCAAATCTTAACCAAGATATGCTGATAAAGCTGAAGGCGGTTTACACGCTGGTGGAACAACTCTACACCGGGTCTCAGCGTGCCTTGGCCGCAGTGGCTCTGTCAAATGAAGTGCCCACACTCCTGGCGGATGTCCTAAGGAAACTCTCTGTGCTGCCCCTGCGGTTCGCTGAACTAAGGCGATCATCTGCAAGAGCCAGAGCCGTGGCTGCCTTAAGCCGGGCCAAAGCTTGGCTACCGGAGTTAGACCCGGCCGACATCGCCATTGGTTATCCAAGCCTTAAGGAGGATGGCACTCCCTTTGAACAAGAAGACTTCGCCGCTTGTGTGAAGGAGATACGCCCCGTGGCTACCCTAATAGCTAATGAAGCGGATCTCACCAAGTACCAGCCGGTTTATGACGCGGAGAACCGAAGAATTCCAACGCCACATTATAAAGTGACCAGCCTGATCCCACTACTCCGTAAGCATACCTTCGCCCCTGAAGTTGACCCGGCTGGACTAATTGATGATGAAGCTGAATTTGAAGCTTTGAATGGCATTGACTGGTCATCGTCAACCTTCCAGGAAAGGGAACAGGGCGAAGAAGCGGAGAGGGCTGACTCGGATGCTTCAGGTCAACACGAGAGTTAATCCACCAGGCGGCTCATACCTGTGATCTGCTCAAAAACAATATTAATCATTTGGACTCGGGGAGTCATGTAATAGGATAGAAATGACGTTGTTTTGCCATGCCATCGTGCACGTGTTTGGTGCTCAACACTGTTAAGCCGCCATCTTGTATTCACCCGTACTATAATTATCATCTGTTTTCCTTATGCTTTAGCAAGTCTCTCAACTGTCCTGCACACAAAAACAGATCACAAGATTCCTTGGTGGCTTACTGCAAGGCGGGTCATAATATCTTTACATATAACCATTAATATGGAGAAAAGAATCACAGATAAGCCTGTTGTGAAATATAATTTTGAAACACAACTATAACACCATACTTGTAATCTTTGAGTTTCTACTACCGGTTTTATGTGCCCCGAACAGTAAGGGTGATAACGCAATCTTTGGAAACCAACACTTCCAAATATATGACGATTCTCATATGTTGGCGACTTATCATCCAAAATCAAGCCGGGTTAAATTTAAACCACATTTACACTTAGATCTTTGAACAAAAAAGTCTCAAGTCAAACAAAGGCTACTTTCAAATAAAACTTAAACCAAATAAGAAGAAACAATCAAGGCTTCTGATTCTAATACGATCAGTAAACCGTTCCAAAGGGGTTAAGCTAGGATTCAAATACGATCATGTAGCCCCCAGTGGCTTTGGCATCGCCGATCAAGAGGGTACCGGCAACTATGTTCTCTTTGGTTCGAATACGACCTATGTTTGAACAAGAAGCCCCCTAATGACCTTGAGAGTTTTTTAACGACTCTGATTCGAATATGATCAAAGTCGGTTCCCAAAAGGGGTTGAGCTATAATTCGAATACGATCAAGAAGCCCCCTAATGAGCTTGGCAGTGTGCCAATCAATAGGGTACCAACAACTATATTCTCTTTGCTTCGAATACGACCTATGTTTGAACAGGAAGCCCCCTAGTGATCATAAGGTTTAACGGCTAGATTCGAATACGATCATGAGCTGGACCAAGAGGGTTAAACTAGATTCAAATACGATCAGCCCCCAATTGGTCATTGGAAATGACAATGACAAAGACATATCATCATTGAGGGTGAAAAGGATAGAGGTCCTGCTTTATTGCTTATCATAATATATACATCATCAAAATATGTACATCATGAGAGCCGGTGGCTCAACTGTTGTAAGGCCGCAGATGAGCGATATTCCACGGCCGGCGGGTCTCCTCCTCCGACTTACGTGAGTCTTTGTGCTCTCGAACATCGATAAGGTAGTATGACCCATTGTTTAAGTTCTTGCTGACCACAAAGGGCCCTTCCCAAGGTGGGGATAACTTGTGTGCATCAGTTTGATCCTGGATGAGCCGGAGCACTGATACGTCTCCAACGTATCTATAATTTATGAAGCATTCATGCTATATTATTATGTATTTTGGATGATTATGGGCTTTATTATACACTTTTATATTATTTTTGGGACTAACCTATTAACCGAAGGCCCAGCCTATATTGTTGTTTTCTTGCCTATTTCAGTGTTTCAAAGAAAAGGAATATCAAACAGAGTCCAAAGGGAATGAAACCTTCGGAAAAGTTATTTTTGGAACAGAAGCAATCCCGGGAACTTGGAGTGCAAGCCAGGGAAGCGTCGAGGAAGCCACGAGATAGGGGGGGCGCCCACCCCCCTGGGCGCGCCCTCAACCCTTGTGGGCCCCTCGAGGCTCCCCCGACCGACTTCTTTCGCCTATATAAGTCCACATACCCTAAACCCTTCGAAAAACACAATAGATCGGGAGTTCCGCCGCCGCAAGCCCGTGTAGCCACCAAAAACCTCTTGGGAGCCTGTTCCGGCACCCTGCCGGAGGGGGATTCCCTCACCGGTGGCCATCTTCATCATCCCGGCGCTCTCCATGATGAGGAGGGAGTAGTTCACCCTCGGGGCTGAGGGTATGTACCAGTAGCTATATGTTTGATCTCTCTCTCTCTCTCTCTCTCTCTCTCTATATATATATATATATATATATATATATATATATATCTCGTGTTCTCTCTATGGCACGATCTTGATGTATCGCGAGCTTTGCTATTATAGTTGGATCTTATGACGTTTTCCCCCCTCTACTCTCTTGTAATGGATCGAGTTTTCCCTTTGAAGCTATCTTGTCAGATTGAGTCTTCAATGATTTGAGAACACTTGATGTATGTCTTGCCGTGCTTATCTGTGGTGACAATGGGATATCACGTGATCCACTTGATGTATGTTTTGGTGATCAACTTGCGGGTTCCGCCCATGAACCTTTGCATAGGGGTTGGCACATGTTTTGGTCTTGACTCTCCGGTAGAAACTTTGGGGCACTCTTTGAAGTACTTTGTGTCGGCTGGATAGATGAATCTGAGATTGTGTGATGCATATCGTATAATCATGCCCACGGATACTTGAGGTGACAATGGAGTATCTAGGTGACATTAGGGTTTTGGTTGATTTGTGTCTTAAGGTGTTATTCTAGTACGGACTCTTGAATAGATTGATCTGAAAAAATAACTTTGAGGTGGTTTCGTACCCTACCATAATCTCTTTGTTTGTTCTCCGCTATTAGTGGCTTTGGAGTGACTCTTTGTTGCATGTTGAGGGATAGTTATATGATCCAATTATGTTATTATTGTTGAGAGAACTTGCACTAGTGAAAGTATGAACCTTAGGCCTTGTTTCCTACCATTGCAATACTGTTTACGCTCACTTTTATCATTAGTTACCTTGCTGTTTTTATAATTTCAGATTACAAAACCTATATCTACCATCCATATTGAACTTGTATCACCATCTCTTCGCCAAAATAGTGCACCTATACAATTTACCATTGTATTGGGTGTGTTGGGGACACAAGAGACTCTTTGTTATTTGGTTGCAGGGTTGCTTGAGAGAGACCATCTTCATCCTACGCCTCCCACGTTTTGTTAAACCTTAGGTCATCCACTTGAGGAAAATTTGCTACTGTCCTACAAACCTCTGCACTTGGAGGACCAACAACGTCTACAAGAAGAAGGTTGTGTAGTAGACATCAAGCTCTTTTCTAGCGTCGTTGCCGGGGAGGTGTGTGCTTGAAGGTATATCTTTAGATCTTGCAATCGAATCTTTTTGTTTCTTGTTTTATCACTAGTTTAGTCTATAAAGGAAAACTACAAAAAAATGGATTTGAGTTTGTCTCATATGCTTCATCTTTTTAATATCTTTCATGAGAATGATGGAAGGGAAAATTGTGCTCAATTGCTAGAAGAAGAATGCATTAAAATGCTTGGCACTAAATCTTTGAATGATGAGCATGATTGCAATGTTGTTAGTATGAATTCCTTGAATATCCATGATGCTAATGATATGCAAAGCCACAAGCTCGGGGATGCTATGTTTAATGAAGATGATATTTTCAGCATCCCAAGTTTTGATATGCAAAGTTGTTATGATTATAGCATGCCTCTTACCTATGATGATTATATTGATGAAAGTGGATTTGGAAGAGTGTCAACTTTATTTAGTGATGATTCCACTATCTTGGAAGAGTTTCAACCGATTATGATGAGACAAAGTTGCTACTTATGATGATTATTGTGATGACTTGTATGCTATTAAGAATAGTGATAACCATGAAACTTTTCATCATGATTTTAGTTTTCAATTGGATTATGCTTCACATGATAGTTATTTTGTTGAGTTTGCTCCCACTACTATTCATGAGAAGAAATTTGCTTATGTGGAGAGTAATAAATTTTCTATGCAAGTAGATCATGAAAAGAATGCTTTAGGTGTTGGTTATATTGTTGAATTCATTCATGACGCTACTGAAAATTATTATGAGGGAGGAACATATGCTTTTAGGAATTGCAATAATGTCAAGTTTCCTCTCTATGTGCTTAAAGTTTTGAAGCTATGCTTGTTTTACCTTCCTATGCTAGTTGATTATTGTTCTCATAACTTGTTTGCTCACAAAATCCCTATGCATAGGAAGTGGGTTAGACTTAAATGTGCTAGTCATATGCTTCATGATGCTCCCGTTATGTTTCAATCCTTATCTTTTATGTGAGCATCATTGTCATCATCATGCCTAGCTAGAAAGGCATTAAAGAAAAGCGCTTGTTGGGAGACAACCCAATATTTACCATTACTGTTTTTGTGTGTGCACATGATTATGCTACTGTATTAATCATGTTTTATAGCTTTTGTTTTAATAAAGTGCCAAGTAAGACCTTTAGGATAGCTTACGGTGATAGTTGTGTTGATCCTGCTGAAAATCAGAAACTTTTGCACCCAGTAAATTAGTTTTTCTAATTAACAAAAACGTGATTTTGATCAGATTCTTTTTGCTCTGGATTGGTACACAAATTTCGTAGGACTTCCTAATTTGTTAGGATTTTTGGAGTTCCAGAAGTATACGTTTGATACAGATTACTACAGATTGTTCGGTTTTTTACATATTCTGTTTTCTTTGTGTTGTTTGCTTATTTTGATGAATCTATGAGTAGTATCGGAGGGTACGAACCATAGAGAACTTGGAAAACAGTATATATCACACCATTATGAATTTAGAATGTGTTCATTACAGTACCTAAGTGGTGGTTTTAGTTTCTTATACTAACGGAGCTTACGAGTTTTCTGTTGAGTTTTTGTGTTGTGAAGTTTTCAAGTTTTGGGTAAAGATTCAATGGACTATGGAATAAGGAGTGGCAAGAGACTAAGCTTGGGGATGCCCAAGGCACCCCAAGGTAATATTCAAGACAACCAAGAGCCTAAGCTTAGGGATGCCCCAGATGGCATCCCCTCTTTCGTCCTTGTTAATCGGTAACTTTCCTTGGAGCTATATTTTTATGCACCACATGATATGTGTTTTGCTTGGAGCGTCATTTTCTTTTGTTAGTATTTGCTTGCTGTTATTTAGAATAATGCTTTTCATCTATATTTTCAATAAAAAAAAGTCAAGGATAGCCTTTACCATGCTTATTTTGTTAGTATACATGTTGCTGTTTGAAAACAGAAAGTTTACCGCTGTTGCAAAAATTCCCTAGAAAAGTAAGAGAATGATATAATGTTGAAACTTTTTGCATACTGAGCTATGATAAATCTTCTACAGCGTAGTATTTTTCTCACAATTTTTAGAGTTAGGGAAGTATGATGAATCTTGCATTCTTTATAGACTATACTGTTTTGGCAGATTGCTGTTATGGTTGCATTGTTTGCATATGTTTGCTTGTTTAATGATTTTATTTGAGGATAGGACTATTAAATATGCAGAGGTATTTAGTATGCAATGCTGAATAATAATTTTAGTGATTTGTTACAGTAGAAAATGATAAGGTTTTGCATTGGTTTATACTAACCTATCTCACGAGTTCTTGTTAAGTTTGGTGTGGATGAAGCTTTTCGATAAATAGAGAAACCATGATATGAGAGGAATTAATGAGACACAAAAGTTCAAGCTTGGGGATGCCCAAGGCACCCCAAGATAATATTTCAAGAATTCTCAAGCATCTAAGCTTGGGGATGCCCTGGTAGGCGTCCCACCTTTCTTCTTCAACAACTATCGGTTAGTATCGGTTGAACCTAAGTTTTTGCTTCTTCACATGAGTTGTGCTATCCTTGCAATGTCATTTTGTTTTGTTTTGCTTGCTGTTTGAATACAATACCAAGATCTGAAATTCTTAAATGAGAGAGAGTCTTCACATAGTTACATAATTATTTAGCTACTCAATGATCTTCACTTATATCTTGTTGGAGTAGTTTGTCATTTACTCATGTGCTGCACTTATATCCTATGATTAAATGGTTGAATGAGTTGAATGTCATAAATCTGAAATTATATATGTTTCATATGCTTACCCCGTTGAGAGTAATGACTTCACATCTAAGGAGTAGAGGTTGTAAATTTATTGAAGGTTAGCAAGCATTGTATTGGTCATTTGAACAATTCATGAAAGAATATTGAAGGAAGAGAGATTTCACATATAACTATACTATCTTAGACATCTTTTATAATTGTGAGCACTCATTAAGTATGACATGCTAAAGAGTTGATGTTAGACAAGGAAGACAACGTAATGGGTTATGTTTTCTCACATCTCAGTTAAAGTATATTGTCATGGATCATTCAAACATGTTGAGCTTGCCTTTCCCCCTCATGCTAGACAAAATTCCTTGCACCAAGTAGAGATACTACTTGTGCTTCCAAATATCCTTAAACCCAGTTTTGCCATGAGTGTCCACCATACCTACCTATGGATTGAGTAAGATCCTTCAAGTAAGTTATCATCGGTGCAAGCAATAAAAATTGCTCTCTAAATATGCATGATCTATTAGTGTGAAGAAAATAAGCTTTATACGATCTTGTTATGGAAGAAATAAAAGCGACGGACTACATAATAAAGGTCCATATACAAGTGGCAATATAAAGTGACGTTCTTTTGCATTAAGATTTTGTGCATCCAACCATAAAAGTGCATGACAACCTCTGCTTCCCTCTGCGAAGGGCCTATCTTTTACTTTATGTCTTTTACTTTATGCAAGAGTCAAGGTGATCTTCACCTTTCCCTTTTTCATTTTATCCTTTGGCAAGCACCTCGTGTTGGAAAGATCCTGATATATATATCCAATTGGATGTAAGTTAGCATGAACTATTATTGTTGACATCACCCAAAGGTGAATACGTTGGGAGGCAACACTATAAGCCCCTATCTTTCTCAGTGTCCGATTAAAACTCCATAACCATAAGTATTGCGTGAGTGTTAGCAATTGTAGAAGACTATATGATAGTTGAGAATGTGGAGTTTGCTAAATCAAAGCTCTGACATAGACCCTTCCTGAAAATAAGATGAATTGTAATTGTTTGATGACTGAGAATGAAGTTTGCTAGTTTTCAAGAAAGTTTATGGTCTATGCTTCAAAATGTGAATTGATTGTTACTTGTTCGTGAGAAGTTTTATGAGATGAACTATTGTTATGACATATAATCATGCTAGAAAAGGTGATTAAAATTATCATTGATTCAACTTGTGCACCTGCTAGCATTCACACTTCATAAATTGTTTCTTTTATCATTTACCTACTCAAGGACGAGCATGAATTAAGCTTGGGGATGCTGATACGTCTCCAACGTATCTATAATTTATGAAGCATTCATGCTATATTATTATGTGTTTTGGATGATTATGGGCTTTATTATACACTTTTATATTATTTTTGGGACTAACCTATTAACCGGAGGCCCAACCCATATTGTTGTTTTCTTGCCTATTTTAGTGTTTCAAAGAAAAGGAATATCAAACGGAATCCAAATAGAATGAAACCTTCGGAAAAGTTATTTTTGGAACAGGAGCAATCCCGGGAACTTGGATTGCAAGCCAGGGAAGCGTCAAGGAAGCCACGAGATAGGGGTGCGCGCCCACCCCCCTGGGCGCGCCCTCCACCCTCGTGGGCCCCTCGAGGCTCCCCCGACCGACTTCTTTCTCCTATAGAAGTCAACATACCCTAAAACCTTCGAAGAACACAATAGATCGGGAGTTCCGCCGTCGCAAGCCTTTGTAGCCACCAAAAACCTCTCAGGAGCCCGTTCCGACACCCTACCGGAGGGGGATTCCCTCACCGGTGGCCATCTTCATCATCCCGGTGCTCTCCATGACGAGGAGGGAGTAGTTCGCCATCGGGGCTGAGGGTATGTACCAGTAGCTATGTGTTTGATCTCTCTCTCTCTCTCTCTCTCTCTCTCTCGTGTTCTCTCTATGGCACAATCTTGATGTATCGTGAGCTTTGCTATTATAGTTGGATCTTATGATGTTTTTTTCCCTCTACTCTCTTGTAATGGATCGAGTTTTCCCTTTGAAGCTATCTTGTCAGATTGAGTCTTTAATGATTTGAGAACACTTGATGTATGTCTTGCCATGCTTATCTGTGGTGACAATGGGATATCACGTGATCCACTTGATGTATGTTTTGGTGATCAACTTGCGGGTTCCGCCCACGAACCTTTGCATAGGGGTTGGCACACATTTTCATCTTGACTCTCCGGTAGAAACTTTGGGGCACTCTTTGATGTACTTTGTGTCGGTTGGATAGATGAATCTGAGATTGTGTGATGCATATCGTATAATCATGCCCACGGATACTTGAGGTGACAATGGAGTATCTAGGTGACATTAGGGTTTTGGTTGATTTGTGTCTTAAGGTGTTATTCTAGTACGAACTCTTGAATAGATTGATCCGAAAGAATAACTTTGAGGTGGTTTCGTACCCTACCATAATCTCTTTGTTTGTTCTCCACTATTAGTGGCTTTGGAGTGACTCTTTGTTGCATGTTGAGGGATAGTTATATGATCCAATTATGTTATTATTGTTGAGAGAACTTGCACTAGTGAAAGTATGAACCTTAGGCCTTGTTTCCTACCATTGCAATACCGTTTACGCTCACTTTTATCATTAGTTACCTTGTTGTTTTTATAATTCGAGATTACAAAAACCTATATCTACCATCCATATTGCACTTGTATCACAATCTCTTCGCCGAACTAGTGCACCTATACAATTTACCATTCTATTGGGTGTGTTGGGGACACAAGAGACTCTTTGTTATTTGGTTGCAGGATTGCTTGAGAGAGACCATCTTCATCCTACGCCTCCCACGGATTGATAAACCTTAGGTCATCCACTTGAGGGAAATTTGCTAGTGTCCTACAAACCTCTGCACTTGGAGGCCCAACAACGTCTACAAGAAGAAGGTTGTGTATGTCACGCCCAATATGCGACCCTATCCAAAAAGGAACTCGAAGGTCCCACCAAGGATAGACCCGCATATTGAAACGCTTTTGCAAGGTGGATATCATACATCAACATTACATAATAGATGGGGATACATACAAGAGGCATACAATGCCACACGAATACAACAATACATCATACACAAGATCATCATCCGACTACAGATGAAGCACAAACAGAAACTCAAATGACATCCACCCTGCTAGCCCAGGCTGCCGACCTGGAACCTATCCCCTGATCGAAGAAGAAGCAGAAGAAGAACTCCAAGACAAACAAACATCGCTCTCGCGTCATGATCATCGCAAAACCTGTACCTGCAACTGTTGTTGTAGTAATCTGTGAGCCACGAGGACTCAGCAATCCTATTACCATGGGTATCAAGACTAGCAAAGCTTAATGGGAAAGGAAGGGGTAAAGTGGTCAGGTTGCAGCAGCGACTAAGCATATATGGTGGCTAACATACGCAAATATGAGCGAGAAGAGAGCAAGCAGAACGGTCGTGAAGCTAACAATGATCAAGAGGTGATCATGAACTCCTACTTATGTCAAACATAACCCATAAACCGTGCTCACTTCCCGGACTCCACCGAGAAGAGACCATCACGGCTACACACACGGTTGATGCGTTTTAATTCGGATCTGGTGTCAAGTTATCTACAACCGGACATTAACAAATTCCCATCTGCCTATAACCGCAGGCACGGCTTTCAAAAGATTAAACCCTGCAGGGGTGTCCCAACTTAGCCCATGATAAGCTCTCGCGATCAACGAAGGATATACCTTCTCCCCGGAAGACCCGATCAGACTCGGAATCCCGGTTTACAAGACATTTCGACAATGGTAAAACAAGACCAGCAAAGCCGATCGATGCGCCGACAATCCCGATAGGAGCTGCACATATCTCATTCTCAGGGCAACACCGGATGAGACATCCTACGAGTAAAGCCAAACCTCGAGTTTCCCCGAGGGGGCCCCGCAGTCTACTCAGTTCGGACCAACACTTAGACAAGCACTGGCCCGGGGGGGCTAAAATAAAGATGACCCTCGGGTTGGCCGACCAAGGGAAAGGTATAGGTGGTGGTGAGGCAAATGGTAAAACCAAGGTTGGGTCTTGCTGGAGGAGTTTTATTCAAAGCAAACTGTCAAGGGGGTCCCATAAATCACCCGACCGCGTAAGGAACACAAAATCCGGGAACATAACACCGGTATGACGGAAACTAGGGCGGCAAGAGTGGAACAAAACACCAGGCATAAGGCCGAGTCTTCCACCCTTTACCAAGTATATAGATGCATTAATAATATAAGAGATATTGTGATATCCCAACCAAAATCCTGTCCACCATGGAGAAATCTTCAACTTCACCTGCAACTAGCAACGCTATGAGAGGGGCTGAGCAAAAGCGGTAACATAGCCAAACAACGGTTTGCATAGGAAAGGTATCAAAGGTTAGAGGTTCATGGCAATTTGGGATGGCTTGATGAGAAAAATATAGTTAACACAGCAAAGCGATAGAACGAAGCAACTAGCATAGCAATGATAGTAGTGAGATCCAGGGTAGCATTCATCTTGCCTGAAATCCTGCAAGGAAGAAGAACGAGTCCATGAAGAAGATGAACGGATGAAGCCGAACCAAGCGTAGACGAACGAATCCTCACGATCGCAACGAAACGGGAACTATCGATAAGAAGCACACAACATGGTAAACACACCACACATAAACAAGACATGATGCACAACAAGCATGATGCATGACAAGGCTACATGAAGCTACTCATGGCAAGAGATGATGCAAACAAGAACAACACATCAAGGCAAGTTTAAATGAGGCCGGGAACAACATATAACAATTCCGGTAAGTCCTCATATGCAAATTTCGAAATTGGTCCAGATCTGAATAAACATTATGTTCAAGTTGTTAAATAGCAAGTTAAGATGCACCAAGATGATCTACACGAGATTCTAGTCAAGTTACATATAAAGTTCATTTAGTTCGGAGCTACGGCCTAGAAGATATGAGCAAAACAAGTTAAACATGGCATTGATGCAAAATGCATACAAACATCAAGCAAACACCTCAAAACAAGGATGCAAGATGATAATATGAAACTACATGCAAAACTAAGCAAGTTTCATATAGAGCACACTCAAAACGGAGCAACGGTTCAACACACACACACTACAAGTTATAGCAACAATCTGTCCAAAACAGCAACTAGGCATATTGCAAGCATCAAAACAGTATGCTACAGGACCTCAACAAGAAAACAAAAGGCATGGACATGATGTACAGGTAAATCATAACAAAACATGAACACTGAGCTATCTCCAGAAATCACTAGAACATGCTCAAACACACATGGCAAGATTGCAAATAATAACAATTCAGACTTTGCAGAAAATAACATCAGGTTGCAATGTTTAGAGCTATCAAACAACATGTTACAGGAACTTATCATGGCAAACAAAGGCATGGCATGAATCTACTAAATTCATAGATCAAAAGTCCTTTACTGACCATGAGCCAAAAAGGATCAGAAAATATAATGGCACCCACGTAAACATAGCAAGTTATATTACAGATTCATACATGGCAGGAACAAAATTATGAAGGCAAGTTGGTGAGCTTGTACCACTCACCATAGGGCAATACATGGCATGGCAAGGAAACCAACAGTAAGAAGGAATGTTTATGAAGCTAAGCATGGCAAGAGCAAGTTCATAGCATGCAAGGATCAACTATAACAACCTTGGCAAAATTGAATAACATGTAAACAATCTGCCAGGAAACATTTTGAAGCAAAAGTAGAGCATGAAAATGACATGCTAGACTACTCCATAATTGCAAACAAGGGCAGGAATGGATAGAGGACAACCATATGTTCAAAACATCTTTACTGAAGTATCTCAAAAATATGCATGGATCTCTCTGTAGCAACATGTTTACATGGCATCAAATAACAGCACAATAGGGACTAAAATCAGCTATCACGAAGCCTAGTTTGCATGCTTGTGCTAGTCACCACATTGATCACAAAAATACATGGTAAACACCTCTGTAAAGAAGACATAGCATAGATAAAAACACATGTAGACATCAACCTCATAGGATGCACACATCAATCATGGCAAAAATGACAAAAGAGCATGTTCTGTTAACAGACAGCAGACAACATCATGAAGCACTCTTGCAACGATGATTCAGGCATCTAGATGGCCTCAAATGAATATGATGCAATGGAACAAAATGAAGTACTCGTTGAGACGAATAATTTGACATATCACACGCACGAAACGGAGCTACGGATGCAGAGATATGATGCATTGAACATGGCATGATAATGCAAAATATTTCGGGACTTAGCAGAATTCGGGGTCAACCTCGGGTCCGCACGGATTTCGATGTTGGCCGGAGATCTCGCCGGAGTGAGCTCGGGGATGGCCGGAGAAGAGGGAGAACGGCGGCCGGAGGTCGGAGAGGGGGCGGAGGAGGCCGGGCGGAGCGAGATCCGGCCGGATCCCACCGGATCCGGTTCGGAGGGGACCGGCGCGAGGAGGAGGAGGCCGGGCGGCGCCGGAGCTCCGGGGCGGCGCGGAGATGCGCCACGGAGGCGGGGCACGCCGGCAGGGAGCGGGCGGCGGCGGGAGGCGGTAGGGCGAGGCCCCACGGGCTCGGGTCGACGGCAGGGCGAGGCGCGGGGCGGCACCCGCGGCGGCGGCCGGCGGCGGGCGGCCGGGCAGCGGGGACGCCTAGGCGGCGGCGGGGCAGGCTCGGGGAGCGGGGCGCCTGCGGGCACGCGGCGGCGGCGGCCGGGCCTGGCGGGCCCGCGATGGGCCGCGGCGGGCTTCGGCGGCGCGCGGAGGAGAGAGAGGGAGGCGCGGGCTGAGGGACACGTGGCGCGAAGCCAGTGGCTGCGGGGCGGCGGCGCGGACGTGTCCGGCCGGGGCGGACGCGTCCGGCGGCGGAGAGGGAAAAGCTAGGGTTTCGGGGGGAGAATTCATCCGCGAATTTCGGGGGGAGGGGCTTATTTATAGATTCTGGGAGCTAGGAGAGTCCAAATGGGGAGCGGTTTTCGCTCACACGATCGTGATCGAACGACCGAGAGCATGGAGGGGAGTTAGATGGGTTTTTGGGCCACTTTGGAGGGGTGTTGGGCTGCAAAGAGAAAGGGGGTTTAACGGTTACCCGGTTAACCGTTGGAGTATCAAACGACCTCCAAATGGCACGGAACTTGACAGGCGATCTACCAGTGCTATACCAAGGCCGCTTGGAAAACCTTGGGCCATTCCGAGAAAGTTTAATACCCGCTCACAACAGAAGACAAAAGGGGAACGCTGGATAACATAGGAGCGCCGGATCGTAGAACGGACAACGGGGAAAAGGCTCGGATGCATGAGACGAACACGTATGCAAAATGAAATGCACATGATGACACAATGCGAATGATGACATGGCAAAATACAACACGCAAGCAAATGACATGGCAACGACGGCGAAAAACTGGCAGACACCTGGCGCAACGAATCCGGGGTGTTACAGTGTAGTAGACATCAAGCACCAAATCACCTTCCTGAAAGGATCTGGACTTGACCCGGCGGCTGTGATAGCGGCACAGGTCTTGTTGTTAAATCGCCGATCGAGCTGCTGCCAGGTCTCGCTTTTCATCTAACAGGTCAAGTGCATCCTGACGCGCTTGTTCATTGTTAGCCTCAACATAAGTTGTCATGCAGGGCGAGTCATGACGGATGTCACTAGGGAGAACCGCCTCGGCTCTATAAACCATGAAGAAAGGCGTATAACCCGTCGACCTGTTAGGAGTAGTGTTGATGCTCCATATCACAGAGGGTAACTCCTCAACCCAACAACCCGGCGTCTGTTGCAAGGGGACCAAAAGTCAGGGCTTGATGCCTTTCTAGATTTCATGATTGGCTCTCTCAGCTTGACCATTGGACTAGGGATGAGCCAATGATGAAACATCAAGCTGAATATGCTCACGTTGACAAAACTCTTCCATGGCACCCTTAGACAGATTAGTGCCATTGTCACTTATAATGTTGTGCGGAAAACCAAAACGAAAAATCACCTTTTTCATGAATTGCACCGCCGTGGCTGCATCACACTTACTAACTGGCTCTGCCTCAACCCACTTTGTAAATTTGTCAACCGCCACCAAGAGGTGGGTCTTTTTATCTTTGGACCTTTTGAAAGGCCCAACTATGTCAAGCCCCCAGACTACAAACGTCCAAGTAATTGGAATCATCCTCAACTCTTGAGCTGGCACGTGAGCACGTCCCGAGAACTTCTGACAGCCGTCACATTTACTGACCAGATCCTCTGCATCAGCATGAGCCGTCAGCCAATAAAATCCATGAAAGCCTTGGCCACAAGGGATTTTGACCCGGCATGAGGGCCACAATCTCCTTCATGAATCTCACAAAGAATTTCTTGACCTTCCTCAGGAGAAACACAACGCTGGAACGCCCCAGAGACATTGCGATGATGTAACTCGTCATTGGCAATTGTTATTGACTTAGACCGTCGGGTTATCTGCCTGGCCAAGGTTTCATCCTCAGGCAACTCGCCCCGAGTCATGTAAGCCAAGTATGGCACTGTCCAATCTAGGATGACGTGAAGAGCCGCCACCAATTGTGCTTCCGGGTAAGGAACAGCCAAGTCTTCCTCTGTAGGCAACTTGACAGAAGGGTTATGCAGAATATCCAAGAAAGTAGTAGGCGGCACCGGCTTACATTGAGACCCCAACCGGCTTAAGGCATCAGTCGCCTCGTTCTTTCTGCGGTCGATGTGCTCCACTTGGTAACCCTTGAGATGTCCGGCAATGGCATCAACTTCACGGCAATAAGCCGCCATGAGAGGATCCTTGGAATCCCACTTGCCTGAGACTTGTTGAGCCACCAAATCTGAGTCGTCAAAGCACCTTACCCGGCTTAAATTCATCTCCTTAGCCATCCGAAGACCATGGAGCAAGGCCTCATACTCAGCTGCATTGTTAGTACAGGGAAACATCAAACATAGCACATAACAGAATTTGTCACCTCGAGGGGAAGCTAAAACAACTCCAGCCCTCGAGCCCTCCAGTTGCCTAGACCCATCAAAGTGAATAGTCCAATATGTATTGTATGGCTTCTCTTCAGGCATCTGCAGTTCTGTCCAGTCATTGATGAAGTCCACCAGTGCTTGAGACTTGATAGCAGTACATGGCACGTACTTTAAACCATGAGGCCCAAGCTCAATGGCCCACTTGGCGACTCGTCTTGTGGCTTCTCTGTTTTGAATGATATCTCCTAAAGGAGCAGAACTGACCACAATGATGGGATGACCCTGGAAATATTCCTTAAGCTTCCGGCTTGCCATGAACACCCCATAAACAAGCTTCAACCAATGTGGATACCTTTGCTTGGACTCAATAAGCACCTCACTGATGTAGTAAACTGGCCATTGAACCGGATGTTTCTTGCCAGCCTCCTTGCGTTACACCACGATGGCCACACTGACAGCCCGTGTGTTAGCAGCCACATATAACAATAACGGATCCTTATCAATGGAAGCAGCAAGGACCGGCGGCTTAGCTAGCTGTCTCTTCAAATCTTCAAAGGCAGTGTTGGCAGCATCACTCCAGACGAAGTCATCTGTCTTCTTCATCATTTGATAAAGTGGTATGGCCTTCTCACCTAACCGGCTTATGAACTGGCTTAAAGCAGTGATATGACCCGCCAAACGCTGAACATCATTGATGGATGCTGGCTTAGCCAGAGAGGTGATTGCCTTGATCTTCTCCGGGTTAGCCTCAATGCCTCTGTTGGAAACCAGAAAACCCAAAAGCTTGCCTGCTGGTACACCAAAAATGCACTTGGTCGGGTTAAGCATCATCTTGTAGACCCGGAGATTATCAAAGGTCTCTTTCAGATCATCTATCAAGGTCTCTTTCTCTCTGGATTTTACCACAATGTCGTCCACATAAGCATGAACATTGCGCCCAATCTGATTGTGAAGGCAATTCTGTACACACCGCTGATAAGTCGCCTGGGCACTCTTAAGCCCAAAAGGCATAGATACATAGCAGAAGGCTCTAGACAGAGTAACGAAAGCCGTCTTCTCCTAGTCCTTAACTGCCATCTTGATCTGATGATAACCAGAATAAGCATCCAAAAAGCTTAAATGCTCACAACCCGCCGTAGCATCAATGATTTGATCAATGCGAGGGAGGGCGAAGGGATCAGCCAGACAACCTTTGTTTAAATCCGTGTAATCCACACACATATGCCAAGTGCCATTCTTCTTAAGCACCAGCACCGGGTTAGCCAACCACTCTGGATGAAAAACTTCAATAATGAACCCGGCCATAAAGAGCTGGGCCACTTCCTCGCCAATGGCCTTGCGCCTCTCTTCATTGAATCACCGCAGAAACTGCTTGACCGGCTTAAACTTTGGATCAATATTAAGAGTGTGCTCAGCGAGTTCTCTCGGTACACCCGGCATGTCAGAAGGTTTCCATGCAGAGATGTCCCAGTTCTCACATATGAACTCGATGAGCGTGCTTTCCTATTTGGGATCCAGATTAGCACTGATACTAAACTGCTTAGATGAATCGCCTGGAACAAAATCAACAAGCTTGGTATCATCGGCCGACTTAAACTTCATTACCATCTCATGCTCTGTGGTCAGTTTCTTTAAAGATGGCATGTCTACCGTGCATCTTGAGATGCAAATAAACATAACATTGCCGTGCCATGAACTTAGCATAAGCCGGTCGTCCAAATAGGGCATGATACGGGCTCTTGATTTTGACCACCTCAAAGGTTAACTTCTCAGCCCTAGAATCAAGCTCATCTCCAAAGGCTACTGATGACCCACAAGTTTAGGGGATCTATCATAGTCCTTTCAATAAGTAAGAGTGTCGAACCCAACGAGGAGCAGAAGGAAATGACAAGCGGTTTTCATTAAGGTATTCTCTGCAAGCACTGAAGTTGTAGGTAACAGATAGTTTTGTGATAAGATAATTTGTAACGGGTAACAAGCAATGAAAGTAAATAAGGTGCAGCAAGGTGGCCCAATCCTTTTTGTAGCAAAGGACAAGCCTGGACAAATTCTTATAATGAAAAAAGCGCTCCCGAGGACACATGGGAATTGTCGTCAAGCTAGTTTTCATCACGCTCATATGATTCGCGTTCGTTACTTTGATAATTTGATATGTCGGTGGACCGGTGCTTGGGTACTGCCCTTTCTTGGACAAGCATCCCACTTATGATTAACCCCTATTGCAAGCATCCGCAACTACAAAAGAAGTATTAAGGTAAACCTAACCATAGCATGAAACAAGTGGATCCAAATCGGCCCCTTACGAAGCAACTCATAAACTAGGGTTTAAGCTTCTGTCACTCTAGCAACCCATCATCTACTTATTACTTCCCAATGCCTTCCTCTAGGCCCAAACAATGGTGAAGTGTCATGTAGTCGATGTTCACATAACACCACTAGAGGAGAGACAACATACATCTCATAAAAATATCGAACGAATACCAAATTCACATGACTACTAATAGCAAGACTTCACCCATGTCCTCAGGAACAAATGTAACTACTCACAAAGCATATTCATGTTCATAATCAAAGGGGTATTAATATGCATTAAGGATCTGAACATATGATCTTCCACCAAATAAACCAACTAGCATCAACTACAAGGAGTAAGCAACACTACTAGCAACCCACAGGTACCAATCTGAGGTTTTGGTACAAAGATTGGATACAAGAGATGAACTAGGGTTTGAGAGGAGATGGTGCTGGTGAAGATGTTGATGGAGATTGACCCCCTCCCGGTGAGAGGATCATTGATGACGATGATGGTGATGATTTCCCCCTCCCGGAGGGAAGTTTCCCCGGCAGAACAGCTCCGCCGGAGCCCTAGATTGGTTCCGCCAAGGTTCCGCCTCGTGGCTTCGTCTCGTAAGCTTGCTTATGATTTTTTTCCAGGGTAAAAGACTTCATATAGCGGAAGATGGGCACCAGAGGGCTGCCAGGTGGCCCACGAGGCAGGGGGCACGCCCAGGGGGTAGGGCGCGCCCCCACCCTCGTGGGTGGTGGGTGCCCCCCCCCCCCTCAGGTGTTTCTTCTGCTGGATATTTTTTATTAATTCCCAAAATGACTTTCATGGAGTTTCAGGACTTTTGGAGCTATGCAGAATAGGTCTCCAATATTTGCTCCTTTTCCAGCTCAGAATCCTAGCTGCCGGCATTCTCCCTCTTCATGTAAATCTTGTAAAATAAGATAGAATAGCTATAAGTATTGTGACATAACATGTAATAATAGCCCATAATGCAATAAATATCGATATAAAAGCATGATGCAAAATGGATGTATCAACTCCCCCAAGCTTAGACCTCGCTTGTCCTCAAGCAGAAGCCGATATTGAAAAATATGTCCACATGTTTAGAGATAGAGGTGTCGATAAAAATAAAATACGGACATGAGGGCATCATGATCATTCTTATAACAGCAACATATATATATATATATATATTGTCATATGATTTCTTATGCTCAAGTAACAATCTATTCACAATGTCAAGTATGAATCAGAAACTTCATTGAGAACTAACAAACTATAATCTCAGTCATTGAAGCAATTGCAATTTATCGTAACATAGGAAAGAGTCAACATAAGAGCTTTTTAGCAAGTCCACATACTCAACTATCATTTAGTCTTTCACAATTGCTAACACTCACGCAGTACTTAGGTTATGGAGTTTTAATCGGACACAGAGAAAGATAGAGGCTTATAGTGTTGGCTCCCAATGTTTTACCTCAAGGGTAATGTCAACAATAATAGTTCATGCTAACTCACATCCAATTGGATATATATATCAGGATCTTTCCAACACGAGGTGCTTGCCAAAGGATAAAATAAAAAGGGAAAGGTGAAGATCACCTTGACTCTTGCAAAAAGTAAAAGTAAAAGATAGGCCCTTCGCAGAGGGAAGCAGAGGTTGTCATGTGCTTTTAGGGTTGGATGCACGAAATCTTAATGCAAAAGAACGTCACTTTATATTGCCACTTGTGATATGAACCTTTATTATGCAGTCCGTCGCTTTTATTACTTCCATATCACAAGATCGTATAAAGCTTATTTTCTCCACATTAATAAGTCGTACATATTTAGAGAGAAATTTTTATTGCATGCAGCATGACAACTTACTTGAAGGATCTTACTCAATCCATAGGTAGATATGGTGGATTCTCATGTCAAAACTGGGTCTAAGGATGTTTGGAAGCACAAATAGTATCTCTACTTGGTGCAAGGAATTTGGCTAGCATGAGGGGGAAAGGCAAACTCAACATGTTTGGATGGTCCATGACAATATACTTTAAGTGAGATGTGAGAAAACATAACCCATTACGTTGTCTTCCTTGTCCAACATCAACTCTTTAGCATGTCATACTTTAATGAGTGCTCACAATCATAAAAGATGTCCAAGATAGTATATTTATATGTGAGAACCTCTCTTTCTTTATTACTTCCTATTAATTGCAATGATGACCAAAACTATGTTTGCCAACTCTCAACAACTTTTATGCCTCATACTCTTTATGTGTGAAGTCATTACTATCCATAAGATCAATATGGTCTCTCTTATTTCTTTTTGTTCTTTCTATTTTCTCAAGATCATAGCAAAATAGCAAAGCCCTTGACTCAACACTAATCTTTATTATATATAGCTCATGGACTCAATTACATAGATGGATCACAAAGCAAAACTCAAAAATAAGTCATACCAAAACTTTATTCTACTAGATCAAGATATTACCAAAAGGATCAAGTAAAACGGTAAAGATAGGAGTGTGATGGTGATACGATACCAGGGCACCTCCCCCAAGCTTGGCAATTGCCATGGGGAGTGCCCATACCCATGCAATTATGTCCTTGGAGGTGATGAAGGTGGTGATGATGATGGTGGATAGTCGCACATCGAGCGTAAAAGCTCCTCCAATTTGCGGATAATGCCCTTGAGTGCGACGATATGATCCTTCAACAAAATATTTTCCTGTGTGAGATACTTGTTTTGTATGCGAGCTAACTCAATCATCTTGAAAGCCTCAATCTCAGTTGGGGTAAAGAGGTTAGGAAGAGGTTGAAGGATGTTTTCTTCTTCTGCCGCCGGAGCTTGATCCACCATGGCCTTCTTGATCCCATCATCCTTGTTGATCTCCCCGGGTTCTTCTCTCTTCAGCTCTATCTTCAATAGCCAAGCATCCTTGTATTCATTGTTGGAGGAGGGTGACGTCATGATGCTCTAGATCTGTCAGAAAAATAGCTCAAAACAAAGACAGAGGATTTTTGCGTGATACTGTGGTCAAAACTTTCGGGAGATTATATAATGAATTTTTACCAACCAAAAGAAGTATCGTGCAAGAAAACGGAGTCCGGAGAGCACACGAGGTGCCCACGAGGCAGGGGGCGTGCCCAGTGGGGTAGGGCGCGCCCTCCACCCTCGTGGACGCCTCGTGTCCTTCCTGGACTACTTCTTATTTTCCTATTTCCTTAAATATTCCAAAACAGAGAAAAATTGCTATTAGAACTGCTTTGGAGTCGGTTTACTTACCGTACCACATACTATTCCTTTTCGGAGTCTAAAACATTCTAGAAAGTGTCCCTTATGCATTCCTCCGGGGTTATTGTTTCAATAACATTAGTTTCAACATTTCTAGGATTACCTGAGATACAATGTTTGATTCTTTGATCGTTCACCACCTTCGGATTTGTGCCTTCGAAGTTGTTGATTTTTATGGCATCGAAACAATAGACCTCCTCGATAACGTAAGGACCTTTCCATTTAGAGAGAAGTTTTCCTGCAAAAAATCTTAAACAAGAGTTGAATAGCAACACATAATCACCTACGTTAAACTCACGCTTTTGTATCCTTTTGTCATGCCATCTTTTAACGTCCTCTTTAAACAGCTTGGCATTCTCGTAGGCTTGGGTTCTCCATTCATCAAGTGAGCTAATGTCAAATAACCTCTTCTCACCGGCAAGTTTGAAATCATAATTGAGCTCTTTCATAGCCCAATATGCCTTATGTTCAAGTTCGAGAGGTAAGTGACATGCTTTTCCATAAACCATTTTATATGGAGACATACCTATAGGATTCTTATATGCAGTTCTATAAGCCCATAATGCATCATCAAGTTTCTTGGACCAATTCTTTCTAGATCTACTAACAGTCTTTTGCAAAATTAATTTAAGCTCTCTGTTACTCAATTCTACTTGACCACTAGACTGTGGGTGGTATGGAGATGCAATTCTATAATTAACATCATACTTAGCAAGCATTTTACGGAAAGCACCATGAATAAAATGTGAACCACCATCAGTCATTAAGTATCTAGGGACTCCAAACCTCGGAAAAATAACTTCTTTAAGCATCTTAATAGAGGTGTTATGATCAGCACTACTAGTTGGAATAGCTTCTACCCACTTAGTAACGTAATCAACAGCAACTAAAATATGTGTATATCCATTAGAGGCAGGAAAAGGTCCCATATAATCAAAGCCCCAAACATCACATGGTTCAATAACAAGAGAATAGTTCATAGGCATTTCTTGACGTCTACTAATATTACCAATTCTTTGACATTCATCACAAGACAAGACAAACTTACGGGCATCCTTGAAGAGAGTAGGCCAATAAAAACCGGATTGCAATACCTTATGTGCAGTTCTGTCTCCAGCGTGGTGTCCTCCATATGCCTCGGAGTGACACTCACGTAGGATCTGTTCCTGTTCATGCTCAGGTACACAACGTCTAATAACACCATCTACTCCTTCTTTATAAAGGTGTGGGTCATCCCAAAAGTAATGTATTAAATCATAAAAGAACTTTTTCTTTTGCTGGTATGTGAAACTAGGTGGTATAAACTTAGCAACAATGTAATTAGCATAATCAGCATACCATGGAGCAGTACGAGAAGCATTTATGACCGTTAATTGTTCATCAGGGAAGCTATCATCAATAGGTAGTGGGTCATCAAGAACATTATCTAACCTAGACAAGTTGTCTGCAACGGGGTTCTCAGCTCCCATTCTATCAATAATATGCAAATCGAATTCTTGTAGCAAGAGAACCCATCTAATAAGTCTAGGTTTAGCATCTTTATTTTCCATAAGATATTTAATAGCAGCATGATCAGTGTGAATAGTTACTTTAGAATCAACAATATAAGTTCTGAACTTATCACAAGCAAATACAACTGCTAAGAACTCTTTTTCAGTGGTAGCATAATTTCTCTGAGCAGTGTCTAGAGTTTTACTAGCATATTGAATAACATTTAGTTGCTTATCGACTCTTTGTCCTAGAACAACACCTACAGCATAATCACTAGCATCACGCATAATTTCAAAGGGTAAATTCCAATCAGGTGGCTGAACAATAGGTGCAGAAACCAAAGCCTTCTTAAGTATTTCAAATGCTTCTACACAATCATCATCGAAGACAAAAGGATTATCTTTTTGCAATAAATTAGTCAGAGGCCTAGATATTTTAGAAAATTCCTTAATGAACCTTCTATAAAAACTGGCATGACCAAGGAAACTTCATATACCTTTAATGTCCTTGGGACACGACATCTTTTCAATTGCATCAACTTTAGCTTTATCGACTTCAATACCTCTTTCAGAAATCTTATGCCCCAAGACAATGCCTTCATTAACCATAAAATGGCACTTCTCCCAATTCAAAACAAGACTAGTATCTTCGCATCTCTGCAAAACTCGTTCAAGGTTGCTCAAACAATCATCAAAGGAGGATCCATAAACGGAAAAATCATCCATGAATACCTCACAAATCTTTTCACAAAAGTGAGAGAATATAGCCATCATGCATCTTTGAAAGGTAGCAGGTGCATTACATAAACCAAAAGGCATACGTCTATAAGCAAAAGTACCGAAAGGGCAAGTAAAAGTAGTCTTTGCTTGATCATCCGTTGACACAGGTATTTGAGAGAAACCAGAGTAACCATCTAGAAAGCAAAAATGTGTATGTTTGGATAGTCTTTCTAGCATTTAATCAATAAAAGGTAAAGGGTAATGATCTTTTTTAGTAGCTTTATTTAATTTATAGAAATCAATTACCATCCTATAACCTATAATAATTCTTTGCGGGATCAATTCATCTTTATCATTAGGAACGACTGTAATACCTCCCTTCTTAGGGACACAATGGACAGGACTTACCCACTGACTATCAGCAACGGGATAAATTATACCTGCCTCGAGGAGCTTTAGTATTTCCTTTCTTACCACTTCTTTCATCTTAGGATTTAAACGCCGTTGGTGATCAATAACTGGTTTGGCGTCTTCTTCCAAATTTATTTTGTGTTGGCATAAAGTGGGACTAATGCCCTTAAGATCATCAAGAGTATATCCAATAGCAGCATGGTGCTTCTTCAGAGTTTTCAATAATCTTTCCTCTTCCTGCTCTGAAAGGTTAGCACTAATAATAACATGATATATCTTTTTTTCATCAAGATAAGCATATTTAAGAGTATCAAGTAATGGTTTAAGCTCAAACACGAGATCACCCTTGGGTGAAGGAGGATCCCCTAGGATTTCAACAGGTAAGTTGTGTTTCAAAATAGGACCCTGTTTAAAGAATACTTCATCTATCTCCCTTCTTTCATTCATAAACATATCATTTTCATGGTCTAGCAAATATTGTTCTAAAGGATCAGTAGGAGGCACGGCAATAGAAGCAAGACCAATAATCTCATCCTTACTAGGCAATTCTTTATCATGGGGTTGTCTACGAAACTTAGCAAAATTAAACTCATGAGACATATACCCTAAGCCAATTGTAACAACATCCTTTTCACAATCAATCTTAGCATTAACAGTATTCAAGAAGGGTCTACCAAATATAATGGGACAGAAGCTATCTTGTGGGGAACCAAGAACAAGAAAATTAGCAGGATATTTAACTTTCCCACACAGGACTTCAACATCTCTAACAATCCCAATTGCTGAAATAGTATCTCTATTGGCAAGCTTAATTGTGGCATCAATATCTTCTATTTTAGCAGGTGCGATATCATGCATAATTTCTTCATATAAGGAATGAGGTATTGCACTAGCACTAGCACCCATATCACATAAGCCATGATAACAATGATCTCCTATTTTAACAGAAATAACAGGCATGCCTACAACAGGTCTATGTTTCTTAGCATCGGGTCTAGCAATTCTAGCAGCTTCATCACAGAAATAAATAACATGCCCATCAGTATTATCAGCCAAGAGATCTTTAACCATAGCAATACTAGGTTCAACTTTAATTTGCTCAGGAGGTGTATATGTTCTAGTATTACTCTTACAAACCACAGTTGAAGCTTTAGCATGATCCTTTATCCTAACAGGGAAAGGTGGTTTCTCAACATAAGTAGTAGGAACAATAGGATCATTATAAGTGATAATCTTTTCTTCAACTGTAACAGGTGCAACTACTTTTACTTCAGTGGCAGGATTATATTTAAACCACTTCTCCTTAGGGAGATCAACATGAGTAGCAAATGATTCACAGAAAGAAGCTACTATCTCAGAGTCAAGTCCATATTTAGTGCTAAATCCACGAAAAGCATCGGTATCCATAAAAGATTTAACACAATCGAACTTAGGTGTCATACCTGACTCCTTACCATCATCAGAATCCCAATCTTCAGAGTTGCATTTAATTCTTTTCAATAAATCCCACTTGAATTCAATAGTCTTCATCATATATGAACCAACACAAGAAGTATCGAGCATGGTGCAATTGTTGAGAGAAAGTCGAGCATAAAAATTTTGAATAATCATTTCTCTTGAGAGCTCATGGCTGGGGCATGAATATAACATTGACTTAAGCCTCCCCCAAGCTTGAGCGATGCTTTCTCCTTCGCGAGGCCAACAATTATATATATAACTGCAATCATGATGAACAAGATGCATAGGATAAAACTTCTGGTGAAATTCCAATTGATCCCGTATCATCATATAGCCTATACCATGTCAATGCGTCCCCCTTCAAAGATAAAGGGAAGACCTTCTTCTTAACAACATCATCGGGCATACCTGCAAGCTTAAATAATCCACAAACTTCATCCACATAGATAAGGTGTAAATCGGGATGCAATGTTCCATTTCCTACAAAGGGATTAGCTAGCAGTTTCTCTACTATACCCGAAGGGATTTCAAAGTAAACATTTTCAGTAGGTTCAGTAGGTTGAGGAGCAACTATTTGCTCTACTGGTCGGGGTGAAGATACCCCGAACAAGCCCCTCAAAGGATTAGTTTCCATAGTAACAAGTGACAGTAAATTTCAGCACACTATATAAATGTTTCCTTACCAAGTTCCACTCACAAAAGGCACTTCACTCCCCGGAAACGGCGCTAGAAAAGAGTCTTGATGACCCACAAGTGTAGGGGATCTATCATAGTCCTTTCGATAAGTAAGAGTGTCGAACCCAACAGGGAGCAGAAAGAAATGACAAGCGATTTTCAGTGAGGTATTCTCTGCAAGCACTGAAATTGTAGGTAACAGATAGTTTTGTGATAAAATAATTTGTAACGGGCAACAAGCAATGAAAGTAAATAAAGTGCAGCAAGGTGTCCCAATCCTTTTTGTAGCAAAGGACAAGCCTGGACAAATTCTTATAATGAGAAAAGCGCTCCCGAGGACACATGGGAATTATCGTCAAGCTAGTTTTCATCACGCTCATATGATTCGCGTTCGTTACTTTGATAATTTGATATGTGGGTGGGCCGGTGCTTGGGTAATGCCCTTTCTTGGATAAGCATCCCACTTATGATTAACCCCTATTGCAAGCATCCGCAACTACAAAAGAAGTATTAAGGTAAACCTAACCATAGCATGAAACAAGTGGATCCAAATCAGCCCCTTACGAAGCAACTCATAAACTAGGGTTTAAGCTTCTGTCACTCTAGCAACCCATCATCTACTTATTACTTCCCAATGCCTTCCTCTAGGCCCAAACAATGGTGAAGTGTCATGTAGTCGATGTTCACATAACACCACTAGAGGAGAGACAACATACATCTCATAAAAATATCGAACGAATACCAAATTCACATGACTACTAATAGCAAGACTTCACCCATGTCCTCAGGAACAAATGTAACTACTCACAAAGCATATTCATGTTCATAATCATAGGGGTATTAATATGCATTAAGGATCTGAACATATGATCTTCCACCAAATAAACCAACTAGCATCAACTGCAAGGAGTAATCAACACTACTGGCAACCCACAGGTACCAATCTGAGGTTTTGGTACAAAGATTGGATACAAGAGATGAACTAGGGTTTGAGAGGAGATGGTGTTGGTGAAGATGTTGATGGAGATTAACCTCCTCCCGATGATAGGATCATTGGTGACAACGATGGTGATGATTTCCCCCTCCCGGAGGGAAGTTTCCCCGGCAGAACAGCTCCCCCGGAGCCCTAGATTGGTTCCGAAGGTTCCGCCTCATGGTGGCGGAGTTTCGTACCGTAAGCTTGCTTATGATTTTTTCCAGGGTAAAAGACTTCATATAGCAGAAGATGGGCACCGGAGGGCTGCCAGGTGGCCCGCGAGGCAGGGGGCGCTCCCAGGGGGTAGGGCGCGCCCCCACCCTCGTGGGTGGTAGGTGCCTCCCCCCTCAGGTGTTTCTTCCGCTGGATATTTTTTATTAATTCCCAAAATGACTTTCATGGAGTTTCAGGACTTTTGGAGCTATGCAGAATAGGTCTCCAATATTTGCTCCTTTTCCAGCTCAGAATCCCAGCTGCCGGCATTCTCCCTCTTCAAGTAAATCTTGTAAAATAAGGGAGAATAGCCATAAGTATTGTGACATAACGTGTAATAACAGCCCATAATGCAATAAATATCGATATAAAAGCATGATGCAAAATGAACGTATCAGCTACCTCCAGCGCAATCTTACCCACTGGGTACGCCAACTTACCAGGGACCACTCCATGAAAAACATTGTTGGAAGTCTTGAGATTTTTATCAGTCAAACCCATTCGGCGAAAAGTCTCATAATACAGGATATTAATGCTACTGCCTCCATCCATGAGCACCTTAGTGAATTTGTATCCACCAACCTGAGGTGCCACAACAAAGGCCAAGTGACCCGGATTGTCAACCCGGGGAGGGTGATCTTCCCTACTCCATAGAATAGGCTGCTTAGACCATCTCAAATAACGAGGAACTGCCGGCTCAACAGCGTTCACAACCCTCTTATGAAGCTTTTGGTCCCGTTTGCACAAACTAGTGGTAAACACATGATATTGTCCACTATTCAGCTGCTTTGGATTACTCTGATATCCACCCTGCTGCTCCTGCTGACCTCCCTGGCCAGATTGTTGATTATAACCACCTTGATTACCCTGAGAGTTTTGAAAATTGGAATTTGAACCGCCGCTCGGGCCATGAAAACCGCCGCCACCTAAGTCGCCGCCCTGCCCATGATTACCGCCAAACATGTTGGAATTCTTGAAAGCCTTCATGATCATACAGTCCTTCCATAGGTGAGTGGCCGGCTTCTGCTGAGTGCCATGCCTTGGACAGGGCTCATTCAGTAACTGCTCAAGCGTGGGGCTTGACCCGCCGGACCAAGGAGGTGGTCTCCCCTTATGCCGCTGATTGTTGTCATGCGCATTGGTGTTAGCCACAAACTCCATGCTACCATCAGCCTTACGTTTATTATTACCTCCTTGATTTGCCGAGTTATGCTGAGGACCCTTGGCATTGTCGTTCTTCTTTCCCTTCCCTGTCTTCTCATCATCAGACTCGGTATCCTTGGTACTATCGGAATCGGCGTATTTGACTAGAGCCGCCATCAGCTGGCCCATGTCATTGCAATCGCGCTTGAGCCGCCCCAGCTTCATCTTTAGAGGCGCTGTCGGTGTCAAAACCGGCGAATCTCGGGTAGGGGGTCCCGAACTGTGCGTCTAGGCGGATGGTAACAGGAGACAAGGGACACGATGTTTTTACCCAGGTTCGGGCCCTCTCGATGGAGGTAAAACCCTACTCCTGCTTGATTAATATTGATGATATGGGTAGTACAAGAGTAGATCTACCACGAGATCAGAGAGGCTAAACCCTAGAAGCTAACCTATGGTATGATTGTTGTTCGTCCTACGGACTAAAACCCTCTGGTTTATATAGGCACCGAAGAGGGTTAGGGTTACACAGAGTCGGTTACAATGGTAGGAGATCTACATATCCGTATCGCCAAGCTTGCCTTCCACGCCAAGGAAAGTCCCATCCAGACACGGGACGAAGTCTTCAATCTTGTATCTTCATAGTCCAGGAGTCCGGCCAATGGTCATAGTCCGGCTATCCGGACACCCCCTAATCCGGAACTCCCTCAGTAGCCCCTGAACCAGGCTTCAATGACGACGAGTCTGGCGCGCATATTGTCTTCGGCATTGCAAGGCGGGTTCCTCCTCCGAATACTTCATAGAAGATTTTGAACACAAGGATAGTGTCTGACTCTGCAAAATAAGTTCCACATACCACCGTAGAGAGAATAATATTTACACAAATTCAATCTGCTGACGTATTCTGTGACATGACACCACACCATGGCCAAGCCTTTATTTGAATCATTTTTACTGTCCTACCTCAGCGCGTTTAGCGAGGCGGTTTCCTAGGCACGTCTTGTCGAAGCAGAGATCGTGTCCCCTGATTCCGGGATTCTCATCAATACGGGCGTGGGTAACCCAACCGCGCCTTTGATTATGGCGCTTGGGAGATAAGCGAGTTTTACCAGGCTGGTGGGGACGCATAGCTTCGTCCGTCCATATAAGGGGATAAGGATCCACTTTTTCACACATGCCTTCTTCCTCCTTTGCTCATCCATTTCCATGCACTTGAGCTCCAGCGCCCAAGTCTGCACATCTCGCCTCAACCTTCCCCAGCCATGTCCGGAGGGGGAGGCAAGTGGATGGTCTCCTCCGTCACGGAGGGGCACATCAAAAAGCTGCGGAAGGCCGGATACTTGTCCAGCGACATTGCGCATCGGCTCCCCGACAAGGGGCAGCTTATCCCCACCCCAGGCCCCATGAGAGGGTGGTGTTCCTCACCCACTTCCTCCACGGACTAGGTTTTCCACTTCACCCATTTGTCCGGGGGCTCATGTTCTACTACGGCCTAGATTTCCACGATTTGGCCCCGAATTTCATCCTCAACATCTCGGCGTTCATCGTCATGTGCGAGGCCTTCCTCTGCATCCAGCCCCACTTCTGCTTATGGCTGAAGACCTTCAATGTCAAGCCGAAGGTAGTGGGAGGCCGCCAGGCGGAGTGCGGAGGTGCCATGGTGAGAAGGATGCCCAACGTCTTATGGCTCGAGGGATCCTTCGTGGAGACCATAAAGGGGTGGCAATCGGGGTGGTTCTACATCACTGAGCCGCGTGACCGTAAATGGGTGGCGGCCCCCGAATTCCGATCTGGCTTCCCTACATGGCTCACCTCTTGGAAAGAGACGGGCCTGACATGGGGTAATTCGGAAGAGATGACCGGACTCCAAACCTGCATCCAAAACCTGGTGAACAAGAAGCTCAAGCTTGTCAACGTAGTCCAGGTCATGCTCATCCGCCGGATCCTCCTGTGCCAACAACGGGCCTTCAACTTGTGGGAGTTTGATCTGGCACAGCACCAAACCTTGAGCAGGCTCTTCGACACTATGTACGAAGATGCCTGGAAGGTGCTGTTCAAGGGCGCCGAGGCTCCAGCATCCGCTACCGAAGATCGCGGATTCAGCTCGCAGCGTCAAGCCAGCGAGGTAAGCTATTTTACCCTTTACAAGACACTTGTTTTTCATAGTTTGACTCTATGCGGGATCTAAACTCCCTTACCTTTGACAGGCCTGGCGGAAGACGTCTGGGCAGGTTGACTGTCCGGCTCCCTTGCCAGAAGACCCAGCGGACGCCCGATTGACGGGGCTGCTGGTTCCGGCACCTCACATGGTGCCGGAGAAGAAGGCCAAGAAGAAGGCCACAGGAACTCGAAGGAGTTCCCGGCACCAGGTGTTGTCGGACTCATCGTCCGATGACTCCGAGGCGGACTCCTCCCACGAAGACGAGGAGGAGGAAAAAGAGGCCTCTCCCCCAGTGGGGGGAGAGAATAAAAGGAAGGCCGCCCCAACTGGGGAGGCCGGAGGGTCCAAGAAGGGAAGGACCCTTCCTCCGGACTACTCCACCAACGCCGACGACGGCAAAGAGGAGTGGCCACCGAGGGCTAAGCCCCCGGCGACATCGTAAGTATCCGAATACCAGAATAACTCATGGCATTTCGTTTGTCGTATAGAATCTCCTAACGCCGAATATAACCCTGCAACCCGCCCAAGGACGGGCTCGATGTTTCAACGAGTGGCTCCTTGGCTTCGTCGGACATGAGTAGCACTTCACTTCCGGCTGCCTCCTCTCCTCGCGTTGCGGATGATGCCAAGGTGGGGTCCCAAAAGGGGCCCAGCCAGGAGGAGGAGGTCCAGGAGGCGCCGCAAGGCAACCTCCCGGACTCCAGGCACAAGGGGGATCAAACCCCAAAGGGCTCTAAGTCTGTCCCTGGGCCGGACTCCGTACCGGAACCTTCAGTGGTTCCGGAGTCCGGCAGGCGGCCCCTTCGTAAGAAGGGCGAGACTGCGACACCGGTGACCTCCATCCAACCGGAGGCACCGGATAATTTGCTGGAGGCGCTTAATGGCGCCTCCATCGACGAGGAGCACCACACTGTTATGAGTGTGGTGATCCAGAAAGTTCAGTCCGCCAAGAGCGGGCTAACTGAAGCCTGTGCCAGCCTTCTAACAGGCTTTGAGGTATGTATTTAAGATATGTAAAAATATTACCGCATAGACAGTAGCCCCTGATGCTCAGTTTGGTGTTCGGAAAGAAAAGCCGAACCGAGGATCTAAAAAGATGTACGCAGGAGTCTAACATAAGTATGTCAATATGGGGAATGCAGGCTGCGCTGCTGACCTCTGCCACACTGACTGCGGAGGTTAATGCATTGAAGCAGAGCCTCGAGCGGTCCGAGAACGAGCTCGGCCTTGCCAAAAAGCAGCTCGAGGACAAGGAAGGTAAGTAAGACCTTATGGAAGTATATAAAAGATGTGGTTGCAAAAAATAACAGGAATAACGTGAGAATTGCAGGGGCCATGAACGAGGTGGCGACCCTGAAGGAAGCGGTGTCCAAGGCCGAAAGCAATGCAGCCACGGAGCACACCGAGCGAGAGAAGCAGGAGACGCGGGTGGCGGAGGTGCGGCAAGAGCTCCAGGCTCTCGTGGAAAAACACGAGAGTTTGGAGCATGACTCAAAGACTCGAGAGTCCGAGCTTGCCTCGGCTCTTGAGAGCGCCAAAGCCGCTAAGGCCGAAGCCCAAAAAGCCCTCCAGGAAATTGAGGCAATGAAGAAGATAGTGGCGGGTAAGGCATTCTTCATGCAAAGCAAGCACATGAAAGTGAATTACTTGTTACTTACCCAAATCCGGAGCTCTCCAGGAGCATTCGCAGATCTGCCCTGCAGTGTGTCCGACGCTGCCGCATTCTACCGGGCCGAGGAGGGGAGCTCGACGGAGAAGGTGTTCTGGTCTCAGTATGCTGAGGCCGGACACCCGGTGCCCTTGAGCGACCAGCTGAAGCAGCTGGTCGAGCTCCATAAGGTGTCCGAACAGGCCATGAAGGGCCTCATAGTTCGGCCGTGGCCTAAGGAAGCCATGTCTAGGAGCTACGTCGGGCGGGTGAGGAGGCTGGTGGACGCTTGTCCATGGATTGAAGTCGTCAAGCGCTCCGTCTGTATCGAAGGTGCCCGTAGGGCCCTTGCCCATGCTAAAGTACACTGGGGCAAGATGGACGCTGAGAAGCTTGTGACGGACGCTCCACCGCCGGGCAGGGAGTACCGCAAGCCCGAGATGTATTATGAGGGCGTCCTGAAGGGTGCCCGCCTTATAGAGGGTGAATGCTCCAAAGATGTAATTTTTGAGTAAACTCGCATTTGTTATCCTGTACGCTTGAAAACTTGTTCATATGCGCTAAGCAACGCTTGTGAATTTAAAATATTACCTTCTGTGCGGCCGTTTATTAAATTTGAGAGATGGCGAGTCATTGGCTTCTGCCCCCATGCCACGAGTGCTGGGGTGTTCGGGATAAACTTGAGCGCTCTTTTCCCATTCTTGGGTCCTTCGAGGGAGGCGCTCAACGCAACGAACAAGGCAACCGGACTATAATGCTTGAACACTCTCACTTAGCCATAGAATTCTATAATTTTAAATTTCGGCGAAGCCCCTAGTATTCGGAAGACCGAATTCAGGGCGCTATCCACGCCTGGGCCGGACAAAGCCGACTCCTCGCTCTAAGCGGCATAAGTCTTTAGGGACTCGAAAACCTCTCGAACAGCGACCGGCTCTCGCCCTATCACGACGGTCAGTTTTAGCTTTCTCCACTGAGGTGCTTAACCCAGCTCAACCGGGGCACAATCGCAGTGGTTCTCCCAGCGCTACCTTAGCCGATATAACGGAACGTAAGGTACCAAAACATGGGAGTCAGGCAAACCCAACTATTGACCCAAGACATGATTCGGAGCCGATGCATATAATGCTATAAGTTCAGGGTGCCGCACTTGTGAAAGTGTTCGGACTTATCACGCCATATTTTGGGGTACTTAAGCCCCTGGTGTATTTGGCCATACCAAAGCGTACGGATGCAACATGTCATAAGTGAACATATATAGATAAAAAAGGAATGCAATGATAGGCAAAAGCTATGCATTGTTTATTCAAAAAAGCTGCGGTAAAAGCAGAACGATACAAATAGTGCGATAAGCAAGGGACGGGACTATTTGACATGTCCCCCTCCAGAAGTGAGCTGCGGGATGATGTATAAAACAAGTATACTGCTCGTTATAGAGACCACCTGGACACTCGACGTAGCTTTCTGCTTCCCTGGCTGTTGCATCGTGTGTTCCGCGATTCTACTGCCGGACAGGGCTTCTTGAGAAAGGAGTCCTAAAAGTAAGAGAGAGAAAAAAAGAATGACACAATTGGGAGCCCCTGGTGCGGTTGAGCCGCATTCTGGGCCTGCCGTGGTCGTGCCCCTCCCCCATTGCCCATGGTATTTCCAAAGCGTAATTATGTACGCGTAGTACTGGTTTCGCAATTTCACGAGGGCTGGGGTTGCGGGCCGCATTGCTACACGTGCTCGGGACGTGCCAGGCGGTCTTGTTGTAGGTTACTCTGGGCGCGCTTGACGGTGTTCGGAAGTTTATTAGCCGGACTCGAGAATTGCCTTGAGAGGCTGCTTTGTATTTCCGCCGCGAGGGCCGCCGTATGCTCCTCCATTCGGAGAGAGCGTTCGGTGTTTCCGTTGACCATAATGACTCCTCGAGGGCCTGGTATCTTAAGCTTGAGGTATGCGTAGTGCGGCACTGCATTGAACTTTGCAAATGCGGTACGTCCGAGCAGTGCATGATAGCCGCTGCGGAACGGGACTATGTCGAAGATTAACTCCTCGCTTCGGAAGTTATCCGGGGATCCGAAGACCACTTCAAGTGTAACTGAGCCTGTAGAGTTGGCCTCTACACCTGGTATGACGCCTTTAAAGGTCGTCTTTGTGGGTTTAATCCTTGAGGGGTCTATGCCCATTTTGCGCACTGTATCCTAATAAAGCAGGTTCAGGCTGCTGCCGCCGTCCATCAGGACTCTATTGAGGTGAAATCCGTCAACGATTGGGTCTAGAACTAATGCGGCGAATCCGCCATGGCGGATGCTAGTGGGGTGGTCCCTTCGATCAAAAGTGATCGGGCAGGAGGACCACGGATTGAACTTTGGGGCGACTGGCTCCATCGCATATACGTCCCTTAGTGCACGCTTCCGCTCCCTTTTGGGTATGTGGGTTGCGTATATCATGTTCACCGTCCGCACTTGTAGGGGGAAGCCCTTCAGTCCTCTATTGTTCGGCGGCCGGGGCTCCTCCTCGTCGTCGCTATGCAGCCCCTTGTCATTGTTTTCGACATTTAACTTGTCTGCCTGCTTGAACACCCAACAATCCCTGTTGGTGTGGTTGGCTAGTTTTTCGAGGGTGTCGTGTATCTGGCACGAGCGATCGAGTATTCGGTCCAAATTGGATGGGCCCGGAGTATTTCTTTTTAATGGCTTTTTCCGCTGACCGGGTTTAGAGCCTCTGAATCCGGCATTGACTGCCGTATCCTCAGCATTATCGCCATTAATGCGGCGCTTGTGCTTGTTGCGACGCGACCTGTCGTTGCTGTCCTTGGTATCCGAATTACCCGGGCTCTTGGTCATGTTGTTACTACGAGCTAGCCAGCTGTCGTCTCCTGTGCAAAAGTGGGTCATGAGTGTTGTGAGGGCTGCCATGGATTTCGGCTTTTCCTGTCCTAGGTTCCGGGCAAGCCACTCATCGCGGATGTTATGTTTGAAGGCTGCAAGGGCCTCGGCATCCGGACAGTCGACGATTTGATTTTTCTTGGTTAGGAACCATGTCCAGAATTGTCTGGCCGATTCCTCTGGCTGCTGAATTATGTGGCTTAGGTCATCGGCGTCTGGTGGTCGCACATAGGTGCCCTGGAAGTTGTCGAGGAATGCGGCTTCCAGGTCTTCCCAACAACCAATTGACTCCGCTGGCAAGCTGTTAAGCCAATGCCGAGTTGGTCCTTTAAGCTTGAGTGGGAGGTATTTGATGGCGTGTAGATCATCACCGCGGGCCATGTGGATATGAAGGAGATAGTCCTCGATCCAGACCGCGGGATCTGTTGTGCCATTGTATGATTCAATGTTTACGGGTTTGAAACCCTCAGGGATTTGATGATCCATCACTTCGTCTGTGAAGCATAGTGGGGCGCCCACGCGATCCGTAGATCGATCTTGTTTGCCTTGCCTTGTCCTCCAGTATATCCCGCAGGTCTGGCGCATTTTCCTGCGCCTTGGTATTTTTTGAGCGGCGCCGGGGTGCGGCTTGAGTGGAGGGCCGAGAGGCCTCTCTGTCGCGGCCACGAGGTGGCCGGTCGGCCGTATCATGCTCTGGTGATGTAGGTTTAGGTGCTTCCTCCTCTAATCGGGGTAGCAGCCTGCGTTTTGGGTAGCTCTTGGAGGGGCGTTTGAGTTCATACTCTTCGGCCGCAAGGACTTCAGTCCATCTGTCGGCTAGCAAGTCTTGGTCAGCTCTAAGATGCTCCTGCTTTTTCTTGAGGCTGCTTGCCATGGCCATAAGCCTGCGTTTGAAACGCTCTTGTTCGACGGGATCCTTAGGCACGACAAATTCGTCGTCGTCGAGGCTTGCCTCGTCTTCGGAGGGAGGCATGTAATTATCGTCCTCTACCTCTCTGCCTGCCGCTCTCTCATGAGGGTTGGCTTCTCCATCCTCCTGCACTGAATCCTGCTGGAGGGGGTTGTCTTCGGCACTGTTCGTGGGTGTTATTGTCTCCCGTGCCGGAATCACCGTTTTTGCTGTGGTGGGATTTAGAGCGGTGCCACTGACGCCGGCGCTTAGGCTGTTTCTTGGAGGGGTCATCCTCCATTGTTCCATCGACATTCCCATCTTTTGGGATGTCCACCATGTAAATGTCGTATGACGAGGTGGCCTTCCAGTGCCCTGTAGGCGCTGGTTGTTGGTCGTCTCCTGCATCGTCGTCCATACCGTCGATGTCTTCGGAGTCGAAGTTGAGCATGTCGGTTAAATCATTGACAGTGGCTACGAAGTGGGTGGTGGGTGGGCTTTGAATTTCTTCGTCGTCCGCATCCCAACCTTCCTGACCATAGTCCGGCCTGGGCTCTCCTGATAAAGAGAGAGACTTTAGTGAATTCAGGATGTCGCCAAAGGGCGAGTGCTGAAAGATGTCCGCGGCGGTGAACTCCATGACCGGCGCCCAATCGGATTCGATTGGCAGGGGCACGGAAGGTTCGGAGTCCGGAGAGGAGTCCGGCACCTTGGAGTTACGGGCCTTGCGAAGGACAGGGATGGTGTTCGGCTCAATCGTCGTAGAGATTGCAGCCCCCGAGGCGGTGTCCAGCCACCCGTCCTCGATCGGCGCAGTCGGCTCCGAGCTAAGGGTCGGAGCGGACACTGGTGCGGCCTCCAGGGCACTGTTCAGCGGCAGAGCTAGATCATGCCCATCGTGACAGTGCGGCGCGCTTGGCTGTGGCTCGAACCCGTCGAAGATCAAGTCTTCACGGACGTCAGCCGTGTAGTTCAAACTTCCAAATCTGACCTGATGGCCAGGGGCGTAGCTTTCAATCTGCTCCAGATGGCCAAGCGAATTGGCCCGCAATGCAAAGCCGTCGAATACGAAGATCTGTCTGGGGAGAAAAGTCTCACCCTGGACCGCATCATTGTTGATGATCGGAGGAGCCATCGGGCCTAAAGATGACGACACATAGGAACTCTCAATGAAAGCACCAATGTCGGTGTCAAAACCGGCAGATCTCGGGTAGGGGGTCCCGAACTGTGCGTCTAGGCAGATGGTAACAGGAGACAAGGGACACGATGTTTTTACCCAGGTTCGGGCCCTCTTGATGGAGGTAAAACCCTACTCCTGCTTGATTAATATTGATGATATGGGTAGTACAAGAGTAGATCTACCATGAGATTAGAGAGGCTAAACCCTAGAAGCTAACCTATGGTATGATTGTTGTTCGTCCTACGGACTAAAACCCTCCGGTTTATATAGGCACCAAAGAGGGTTAGGGTTACACAGAGTCTGTTACAATGGTAGGAGATCTACATATCCGTATCGCCAAGCTTGCCTTCCACGCCAAGGAAAGTCCCATCCGGACACGGTACAAAGTCTTCAATCTTGTATCTTCATAGTCCAGGAGTCCGACCAATGGTCATAGTCCGGCTATCCGGACACCCCCTAATCCGGGACTCCCTCAGGCGCAAAATGGCAATTTTTCTCCAATATTAAGACCACAGAGCCGACATCCATCTTATCAGATGAATGTATTATGGCCTTGACCCAGCGCACCCAATGGGTTGTGGACTCACCCTCCTCTTGCTTGCAATTAGTCAAATCCACAATTGACATGGGCTGCTTGCAAGTATCTTTGAAGTTCTGAATGAACCGGGCTTTTAACTCTACCCATGAACTGATGGAATTAGGCGGTAGCCCCTTCAACCAAGTGCGGGCAGTCCCATCCAACATCATGGTGAAGTACTTGGCCATCGCAGCATCACTGACTTCCAGTAGTTCCATAGCCATCTCATAGCTTTCAATCCATGCCCCGGGCTATAAGTCGGCCATGTAGTTTGGCACCTTTCGAGGCCCCTTAAAATCCTTGGGCAAACGCTCATTACGCACAGCCGGCACCAGACAAGGGACACCTTTGGTCCTAGTGGTCAGCCTGCCTCAATAGAAGTTGTCAGGTAAACCGGAAAAGACTGGTAAGCCGCTCGCTGAGCCGCCTGCTCAGCCGCCTGCTGAGCCACCAACTCAGCCTCTTGACGTATTCTGTCCTGATCAACCAAGTTAAGAGCTCCATCACGCGCCGGGTCATGCCCGCCCGGCTGGTTACGGCATCGGGCGTTGCTTGAAACGGCCGCTGAATCCATGTGCCTGCTATAACTCAGGCTCCGGCTTGGACGAGGGGTCGAATTAATCCTGTCTCGGCTATACGAGTACGCCTCCTGTTGTGCCAGAGCTGTTTGAAGAAGCTCTCTGATCCTTCGAGTTTCAACCGCCGTCGGAGAGTCGCCCTCCACCGGGAGAGTCGCCAATCGTGCCGCCGCAGCAATCATGTTCTCCAACGGGTTAGAGTAATGACCCGATGGTGTTGGTACATACTGAGGCGGAGCAGTATTCATCCGGGGAGGTTCCATCATACGTGGCTGAACCGGCATTCCAGCCCCGGGTGCTGCAACCCGGTCTATCTTCGGCGGGTTACTGGGCCCTGCACCGGGTGTATCGAAGAGGTTTCGAGGATCGTAAACCGGAGGCAGCCAAGACTGAGTCTTCTGGTATCTTCTTCTCATGATCTCATTGGATGAATTCTGATCCATCGTGAGCCGAAAAGTCTGCGCCTGAATCCGCTGGGTCTGAGCATCCAGAGCCTCCCGCTCTGCGGTCATCCTGACATCTTCCGCTGCCAGGTCTTTCTTAGCCTGCACTATATCTTGTTTTAACTGTGCCACTTCCGCATCATGTCGAGCTTGATCCGCCGGGTTGACCGCGGCGGCTAACAGAGCGGTCATCTTATCCATGAGATCCATCAGCACCTGAGCCGGCGTGCGCACAGGGCCTCCTGCCCCGGCTGCTGCTGACCCGGAGGTTATCGCTGCCGCAGTCGTAGAATTTTGAACATGTTGCGTGCCAGCCATGAAGATCCCAACTCTACTCGGCGGCTCAAGGAGGTCCGGAATACTACTGCCATCGGAACATCCCCCAAGCCCGCCGTCTTGCAATTGATACAACGAATCCGTCTCACCTGAGGACGACTCGCCATCAGAGTAGATGGTCGTCTCACCGGCTGATGCAGATCCTTCAGAAAGTCCTCCTCCGTGGATGCATCCCACGAAGGCACGCTTCACGGCAGGATGAGCCCGGGCGGGTCTCACACGCTGAGCCGTCTCGACGAGGTCGGTGCAGATGTCCGGCTCAGGGCCCGGCTCGTCGATCCTGCCGATGAAGACGTGGATTCCGCCGAAGGGGACCCGATACCCATACTCAATTGAGCCGGTGTCGGGGCCCCATCCTGCATCGTCGATGTAGAGCTTGTCGCGACGACTCTTGGTCATCCGGCCCATAGCGTATCCCTTGAGCCCTTCGAAGCTGCCATTCAAGAACTCAAATCCACCGTGCACTGGCCCCACGGTGGGCGCCAACTGTCGTGGAATTGTCACGTCAGATGTCCTAGTGGAAAGACTTAGTCGTGGAGCCATCACAACTAGGAAACTTAAAGGGGTTAATCGGGACAAAGGACACGGGGTTTATACTGGTCCGGCCCCTTGCGGTGGAGGTAAAAGCCCACGATCCAGTTTTGAGTGGGATTGCTTATGTCTCGATTACCAGGGAGCGAAATCGCTTGATCTAGCTCTCGATCTGATGTTACTTGCCCTGAACCGCCGTCGGGTCGTCCCTTTATATACAGAGGTCGACGCCCAACGGCTCAAAGAGTCTCGGCCGGCTCATAAACATTGTCCGGCTCGGTCTCTAACTACCCTTGCCTTACAATTCAAGTCATGTACATATGGCGGTTTATCTCTTACGGGCCTTAAGTCGCCTCTGGGCTTCGGTCCCTTAACTGAATCGCCATCTTCAGGCCTTGTCTTGGGCTTTAAGAGTCTTCATAGGTATAACCCGGCCCCTCCTGGGCGGGCCAGTCCGTTTAGCTTTTTTATTTTTCCTATTAAAACTGCAAAAAAGCGCCTGCATGGAGAGTCAAACCCGGGATCTCCTTGCACTCAATAAACTGCCCTAACAACCCGGACCAAAATGCATGTTTTGATCACTTCTCCATTTCCTTCTTTTTCTTCTTCCTTTTCTTTTACTTTTACTTTAGTTATCCTTTTTTTTTCCTTTTTTTTCTTTTTTTCTTTCTTAAATTCCTGATTTTCCCCAAAACTCATGAACTGTCCTTAAAAATCGGTGACTATTTTTCAGTTTTGTGAACCTTTTTAGAATTGATGAACATTTCTTTCAAAATTGATAAACTTTTCCTCAAATTTGTAAAGTTTAAAAAAATATCAATGACCTTTTATCAAATTTGTGAACTTTTGAAAAAATCTATGAACCTTTTTCAAATGGATAAAAAAATTCCAAAAATAGATGACTATTTTCAAATGGATGAACTTTTTTTATAAAATTGGCAAAACTTTTTTGATTTCACAAATTTTTTCATAAGTAGTAAAAACCGGCTGATTTTTCTTTACCATATCAACAACACCAAAAACGAAAAAAGTAGGCAAGTGAAGCGAGCAGGGGGAGGGGCGGGTGAGCGAACTATGTTAGGTCATGGCCTGCTTGGGGCGCGCGTGCGCGCCAGCTCGCTTTCTGGCGCCTAATAGGAGCACCCTACTTGTCACAGGTGCTCAGTTTGACGTTTAGCATGGCTTGCCAGCATGGAGTGGGGGCTGCTGTAAGCGACAACAACTTCGGAGAGAGACGCGTGTCAGCGCGGCCACTGCTGCGAAAAAATCTCATTTTTACTTTTTTGCATGAAAAGGCCCCTCGCTTGGTATGAGAGGCGAGGCCAGTCGTTACTGCTCATACCCCACCCCTCCCTTTCCCAAATCTATCAAATCAGTACACACCGTTTTGTCTGCCTCGTTCTCTCGTCTCAATTGGTGGAAGGTGGAGCCACGATGGATCGTAACAATGACGGCAATAATGACGGAGCCTCGTTGTCGAGCTCGCCGAGAGCCAGCTCATAAATATAGTGAGAAACTCCTCGATTGCTCCCTACACAATCAATTCATCCCCAGTTTCTGGTAGGGTTAGACGAATTCACTCAGACGAAAAAGTGAGCCTTCCGTGTGATTTTGTCCTCCGATGTTGGTTAGAGGTGAATCGCCCCCTTCGCATTGACCCATACTGCTAATCGTATATAGGGCTTACTTCGGGTTTAAAGGGGTTGTACTTTAGCGATCTGAACTGTTCGGTGGCGAGATTCATCTCCCCATTGGGTAGTCGTAGGAAAAGTATATTTAGTTGAATATATTCCTAGATAATTGTAAATATGACAATGTATGAAGAAAATGTAATGCAATTATGTGCTCATATATTGAGTGCAAAATGGGGCTGCATTGCTATCAATTTTACATTACCAACAGATTATCATCGCTAACGGGGCGTATGCAAATGGTCAGTCAGTAAAGAACTTTACGGAAGATCCTTTTCAAAGTTATCACTGACCGGCATGTTCGTCTACGATGAAATGCATCACCGACAGGCCTACATGCCTATCTGTTATGACAATGTCATCACTGACCCTAGGGCACTGACGGGCCTGATACTCTTCCATGATGATACAATTTGTCCGGTCAGTGCTATTTGAATCTGTAGTAATGTATGGCCAGATGTTGAACGCATATTTTGTGTTAGGCATCTTCCCCGGCCAACTTCCCTGATGTCCGCAACCTGGTTGATGGAATGCCGCCCCTGACACCCGACAACTTGAGGTACTATGATGGTGTCATGGCAGACATGATCAATGAGGGTGGCCATGGGGATGGTGGTCAAGACACTCAAGACCATGAGACCGAAGGCCAAGAGAGTGTCGACATTGAGGAGAGCCATTGTTTAGGGAGGAGCTATCTCATCAATCCTGGTCACAAAAGAGGCTGCAAAGTGTGAGGACCGGAGCATACACGAAGGATGAGGACAATTTTCTTTGTGAGGCTTGGATGGAAACTGGAAAAGATCCCCACACGGGTGCCAAGCAAAAAGGATCAACATTTTGGAAGAGGGTCCATGCTTTCTTCCATGAACATAGGCTATTTGAGCCCTACAAATTTGAGAGCGACCAGGGTGATTTGTCACTTCAGAAGAGGTGGAGCTTCATCCAATTGGAGTGCAACAATTTTTGTGGCTCGTACGAACATATATGTGGTTGGACGCTCGTGAGTGGCATTGGTGTCAAGGACTCCAAGGAAGTGGAGATCATGGCGGCCGACTTAAGCAAGATGAACCAAAAAAAAAGGCTTGGTTTGAGGGAAAATAAACGTTCATGATGGAGCGAAATGCGTGATCGTCTTGTATTTGTTTGTTTTCATGAACTATGGGCACGTGTGATTCTTTTGGTGCAACGTTGTATGCCGGTATGATATATGGTACTATGCAAAAAGTGCTATGTTAAACATATTTGCTATGTTTGATGAAAATATGTCAAATCTTGATTATATTAGGAAAAAAACAGACATAACAGATCAAATGGGTCGTCCTGTTGGGTGCTACGGCCACTGAAGGGCGAACATGGGCTGGGCACCTGTCCATTTGGCCACCTGAACAGACAAATCTTCTGTCCATTTTGGTCGGCCATTTGGAGTTGCCTTAATCAAATGACGTTTCAATTGCTAGAATGATTAGAACCAATTTAGGCTAACTTTCATCCTTGTCAGCTTCTTCTGAAATATTCGTGTGCATTCTATAGTTTTGACACCATCAAACAGACCGACCAAGCTCCAAACCTGGTTGTCATCCATGAACTTTATCTCGTATTTCATGGCCTCAACCCATTCCAGAGTTCGAGCCTTACATTGCTTCTGCACAAGTCACAGGCTTATTTGCCCAACAACAATACATCACGCAACCTCTTCAACCTTCGTGGTGCTAAACTGCTAATGCTTCTTCAACCACGGGCTTTCCGACTTGTTCCGCATCATTTGTCGAGTCATCCCGGAGTGGCTTCTCTTGAATTTCTTCAGGTTGCACCGCCCTCCTACAGTCCTACTAACCTTGAGTGAGAATTGAGAAATTCGTTCAATTAAGAAAGACACTGTTCCAAGCAACAAACATCCACAAAGATAATATAGCTAACTCCCACGGTCCCACCTCATTAAAAAAATTGAAGCTCACATTTGGGTTGATAACTGCGTCTTCTCCATAACTTTAGCAATCATGCATATGGAACAATAGATAGAATTGCTTCATTTTTTGGAGGATGATACAATGATATGCATAGAGAACAGGAGCTACACAGGTTGTTTAAACTTGTATAAAAACAGAGAACTAGAATAGTTGACAAGCCAGTAAACTCGCTCATTTTGTAAATGCGCCATCAGAATCCGTTGTCCTGTCAGCAAGAGCAAAACTTTTCTACGCACTAAACACGTTGTCTCCATCAGCTTGTCTTGAACCATAGTTAACTCAATTAGAAAAACATAGTTAACCGGCCCAATAGTTAACTCAATTAAAAAAAACATAGTTAACCGGCCAGCTAGAGGATCAGAGCCCATAACAAAGGGCCATTTCATGCTACGTACTAAATCAATAAGGTACAAAATAGAAGGGATTTTTGGACATATTTTATCTTTGTGTCAAACGCCAAGATGCAAGTCCCGCCTCATGAGTTTGCTCAGCAACTTCCATTTTGCCTTTCTAATTTTATTGCTTCGTAAGAATCCATGACCTCTTTGAATTTTTCCTCAGCAACCGCTGCCAAACAAAAGGGACAGATCATGACATCAGCACACATACAGTGGACATATCCTAGCTTCATAGAAAAGGGAACTGCATTTACCTTTGTTGTTTTGGTTTTGGTCTGGATGGTATTCCATTGCTTTTCTCCTAAACGCATTCTGGAACGAATGCATATCATTAAGTAAGCAAAACATATATGGCTCCCTAAAAGCTTTACCCATCTTATAGGAAAGGAGAAAAAAAAATGTAAAACACACATTCAGAGTTGCACAGCGGAGAAAATGTGTGATGAAAGTTTACATGAAATCATATTGTCTTGCAGCCTGGCTCATTTGTCTAGCTTGGTTATCAACCACTTCAGGTGTGCTTGGTAGAGTGCACTAGATATTCCCTCCCCAACCCACTTTTCTACTGTTTGATAGTGTGTGAGGTCCCTCAGCCATGCCCCACCTCACCCCTCAAACCCCTGAATCTGTATCGAGGTGATGTATATTTTCTTGAGATTTTTGTACATTGTCTTACGTTCAGATGATTTTTCTGAGAAGATGATACATATTTTGTAGACTTCCATATGTTCAAATGATTTTGCTGCACGATCATATGTTCATATGATTCTGCTACACTTTCTCATGATCAGACTTCTGCTTCATAGCAAAGTACATACAAGGTGTGTCATTGTGTTATTTAGAGTGGCAACTAGCACAAAATACTCCCTCCGTCCCACAATATAAGATCATTTTCCAAGCTATGTTAGCTTGAAAAACGACCTTATATTTTGGGACGGAGGGAGTAATAAATTAATTTGTGCTAAGCTGGCACTCATGCATAAATTGTTTGTTATTGTGTAGTTTGGGCAACTAACGTTCCCCTCAGCACACGTCTATGCGTCCAGTGCCATGTCGTGTGCCATGATGATGTCTGTGCCACCGACCCACACATGCATGTGTAACTTGTCGGCTCTGATACCATTTTATAACACCCCGGCCTCTCATCCAGACCGACAAACTTGGCCCGCAGACCGACACTAGTCTTTTCTGCACACTTTGTCCTCACTCATGCGCATCGGGGACGAACTTCCCGGTTGGTTACCCATCCTCAAATTACATCCAGAACTTCTTTGTGGATATGCTTCCAGAAAGAAGATGCGCCTTGTTGATATGAGTAGTCTATCATTTCTTTTAAGCTAGGATGTCACAAGGGTCTCTTTGAAGATTTGGCTAGGGCGGATGGCTAAGGCGTAGGCGACATAGCCCTCATCCCATGCCTCCTTCACAGTGAAGTGGCAAGGAGCCGGACATGGGGCCTAGCGTTTCAGCACTGTCGGCGATGAGGGCGGAATCCTACCGTAGCCATGCTGGGGATTCCAATCCAGCCCGTGTAGGGAATCCCACTGACCCACTCCTTGTCAGCGAGGAAGGCGGGATCCTCCAGTCTCCACCGCGCCATAGTGATCCCACTCCTCTCTCCTCGTCCAGCATCCATTCCTCCTCCAACAGCGGCACCTAGTCCAGCTGCAGGGGAAGCGACATGGTAAAGCGAGGAAAGTTGAGTGGAGCTGTCGGCGGTGGGGAGATGAGCTAGGACGGGAAAGCGCCGGCCTTTTTATAGCCGTGGGTGGCTGATGGTGAGAAATAGCACGCGCGGTGGCAAACATGGTGGGCAACAAGAAAGGCCGCATAAGAGGACGAGGAGAGAGGTAACCCCCCCCCCCCCCCGCGCGCGCGCCCGCTCACACGCTCAATTTGGAGCGGCCTCCAAAACATATGGTGGTCGAGCACAGGATGGCGGCTCTGCTAGGCCACCCATTTCGGCCAAAATCATTGCCATATGGCAGTAATTATGGCGATCGGCCACTTATGGCGACTCTACTAGAGTTGCTCTCAACTCAGCATGTCTCAGCACATACAAGCTATCAAACACAGTGTAGTTCTATGCACTCAACATGTGTCAGGAGAACAACGATGCTAGGGTGAGACTGGCTACCAAACACGCCCTTCGGCAGTAAACTATGTCTCCATTAACTAGTGGCCACCGATGCACATAAGAGATGCATTAAGTAAATGTCAGTTCTTAGGGCGTGTTTGGGCCCCCTTCAGCTTCACAAAACTCTACGATCCAGCTTCTCTTCGTGGCTTCTAGCTTCAGGTTAAGGGACTAATGCGTTTGTGAGTATACACAGGTCTATAAGTCTATGAGGAGTTTGATACTTACAGAGAAAGTCGACCCCTAAAAATGAAGTTCTTCAACTGAAGACTTTGGATCTCTGAAGACTTTCTGAAGACTTTGAAAGTGAAGAAATTGGTGTGACCTTGAAGACTAGGCAATCATTCGAGGAACATGAAGCGTGAAGACTTTTGTTTTCGTAGTTTCATTTTCTCTTTCTTGAATCATAGGAAACACCTACTGTTAAAGGGGGTCGAGGAAATACTAAGGAAAAATTTCCATGTGATGCTCAACTCAAAATCCTACACCTACCAATCCCTTCGAGTGAAGCCATTGGAAATCTCATACAGTTCAGTCATATTCTTCAGTGACAGAGACAAAGTTCTTCTGGTCTCTAAGGAATTTGTTCTGACTGAGTTAGGAATTCACCAGTGTGAATTGCCTACACAGTGAGGAACATGATAGCCCTGAGGATTTTGATAGTCAAAATTCCGACCGTTGCTGTGCTATGCGCCAGCGGTTCCAAAATATCTACCCACCTAACAGTCATATCAGACAAGGACATTTATGTCTTATCATGTCGGGCTGCTCCCTAGGCTATAAATAGCCGACCCCTTCAACCACTAGCTGGTTGGCTGCTCCGAGAGAAACTGACACTTGTCAATTGTGAGCATCCCATCCTCCGAGGACTTTGAGCGAAAATCATTGTCTTCACCAAGCCTACTGGTTCTATTTCCTCAACTCTTTCATTTCTTCTTGTCTGTTGTTGCGTGCCTGTTCATATCTGTTTGAAGACTTTGACTGAAGACTTTCTCAATTTCCTCAGTTCAATTTCTTCAGTCTATTCGTCTTCTTTCTTGTGTTATCCTGTGTTTACGCTTTCTGTACTCTGTGCCTGTCTTCATCTCGCCATGATAACTATACTTGTATTCTGTTATGTTTACTTTTGAGTACTTATTCCGCTGCTAGTAGTTCTTCATTTAGGAATTTCCTCACCAGCAAATTCCTCAGTGAAGAATTCATAAAAATCGCCTATTCACCCCCCCCCCCTCTAGTCGATATAACGCACTTTCAATTGGTATCAGAGCAAGGTACTCCCTTGTTCTGTGTGATTTTGGTTTAACCACCTGGAGTTTTAGTTATGTCGACCGCAGGTATGATCAAGGTCTCTGCTGTGTGTCCTACCTTCGATGGAACGGACTACCCCTACTGGAAGAACAAGATGGGAATGCATCTTGAGGCAATTGACAACGATCTCTAGTATGTTGTGGAAAATGGTGTTCCCTCAGTCACACCTTCTCTGAACGCTACTGATGTGAAGAGATTCAAGCAACTCGATTCTCAAGCGAAGAATATCATATGTGGTCATCTGAGCAAAGGACAGTATGTTAGACCTTTCAGCCTGAGCATTGATAGTTGTGGATGACACTAGGAGAGTTGGGACAATTTTCGTTGGTTTATTTCTCACACAATGCCATACCAACCCGAGGGGTTGGGGATACATATTTATAGGCTGCTAGCCAGCCAAGGCATATGCTAAGATGCTGCCAAGATGCCAGTCTAAGATGCTAGTCTAAGATGCTAGTCTAAGATGCTAACTGACAGTCCTTGATGGTCAAGAACAGAACTCTATCCTAACAGCCAGTCCTTGATGGTCCAGGACTTTATCCTCCTAACTGCCACAAGGACCATGTGCTGCAGCCCCACAAGGACCCTAGTACACAGACTTATCCATCATTCTCCCCCTAAGTCTTGTACGTCGTCTTGTGGGAGAGTTGAATCATCCCAATCCTGGAGCAAAGTTCGAGGAACTTGACCCTCCCAAGGGGCTTGGTGAGCAGGTCTGCGAGCTGATCCTTGGTGTTGATGTAGCTCGCCTCGATGCTCCCTTCTTCCACACAGCTGCGGATGAAGTGATACCTCAGTCGGATGTGCTTGCTCCGTTCGTGGAACACGGGGTTCTTTGCCAGGGCCAGGGCGGACTTGCTGTCCACCAGGAGCTGCACCGTTCTGGTGTCTTGAACGAGAAGATCACCAAGCAGTCGAGCAAGCCAGAGCGCCTGAGTACAGGCGGTGGAGGCCGCTATGTACTCAGCCTCACAGCTGGACAGGGCCACCACCTGCTGCTTGACTGATTGCCAGCTCACGAGACACTTGCCGAGGAAGAGGAGGATCCCGCTCGTGCTCTTGCTGGTGTCGATGTCGCCGGCGTGGTCGCTGTCGCTGTACCCGACGAAGTGTGCCGCCCCAGAGCACCTAGGGTAATGGAGGCCGTGGTCGAGGGTCCCTGCTATGTAGCGGACGATCCTCTTCACTGCCTGCTGGTGTTCCGACGTTGGTCGCTCCATGAACCGACTGACATAGCCGACGGAGAATGCCAAGTCCGGCCGTGTGTGAGTGAGGTAGCGAAGGCTCCCCACAAGGCGTCGGTACTGCGTAGCATCCACTTCCTCCGTCGTGCTGTCGCGACTTAGTTTCAGCCTCTCCTCCATCGGAGTGAGAGCTGGATGGCAGTCGGTGAGCCCAGCTAGCTCAACGATGCGCTTGGCGTAGGCGGACTGTCGAAGCGCGATCCCGGAGTGGTCCTGGTGCACCTCAATCCCTAGATAGAAGGAGAGGAGCCCCAGGTCACTCATCTGGAACGTGGCCTTCATGTCTTCCTTGAACGCCGCCACCTCTGCATCTTTGGTGCCGGTGATCACCAGGTCGTCAACGTAGACGCCCACCAGCAGGGCATTTCCTCCACTCCCCCGTCGGTAGACGGCAGCCTCATGCGGGCTCTGCTCGAAACCCATCTTCTTCAGCGTGGAGTCCAGCTTGGTGTTCCACGCCCTGGGTGCCTGCCGCAGGCCATAGAGAGCCTTGCGCAGGCGGAGCACCTTGCCCTCCTGGCCGGGAATCGTAAACCCCGGTGGCTGATGCACGTAGACTTCCTCCTTCAAGTCGCCATTGAGGAATGCCGACTTAACGTCCATGTGGTGGACACGCCAGCCCTCCTGGGCAGCCAGCGCAAGGAGAAGTCGCACGGACTCCATCCGTGCCACGGGAGCGAAAGCGTCGTCGAAGTCGACTCCTTCCTGCTGCAAGAAGCCTCGGGCCACCAAACGAGCCTTGTGCTTGATGATGGCGCCGGCTCCATCCCTCTTCAGCTTGAACACCCACTTAAGGGTGATTGCGCGGTGACCTCGAGGGAGATCAGCAAGCTCCCAGGTGCGGTTTTGCTCGACCGCATCCATCTCCAACTTCATCGCGGCGCGCCATGCCGCGTCTCTCTCGGCCTCTGCAAAGGACCGTGGTTCGCCGTCTTCACACACGAGCTGTAGCTGCGCCTCCAGGTCACGTGGCACCAGTCCTGGCACCGGCTAGTCGCCGAGCACATTATCCATCGTACGGTACCGCAGCGGTTCGCCTCCATACCATGCGTCGACCCGCTCCTCGTCGTGAGTGAGCGGGGAAGCGAACTTCATCGGGTTGTGCTCTGCGTGAGCTGGTGCTGATGAAGACGAGCCCGGAGTGGCGACCGCCGGGGCTGGAGTATGCGGCGTCGCCGGTTGTGGTGTCGTCGGTGTAGCAGGCGCCAGAGTCGATGTAGTTTTGGGGGCCGGGGTAGACGTGCCCGGTGAAGAGGAGCTGCTTGCTCCCCCAGCTTCCTTGAAGTGAGCGTACTCGACAATGAAGTCGTCATACGCCGGCGTCGAGCCGTCGTCCACCGCCTTGTCCCATTGCCACCCTCGCCCTTCGTTGAACACGACGTCTCGCGCTGTGCGCACACGTTGTGTCTTTGGGTCGAGGATGCGGTAGGCCTTTGAGCCCTCCGCGTAGCCGATGAAGACTCCCGGAGTGCTCCTGTCGTCGAGCTTGCCGATGTGGCCGAGCTCCTTGGCGAACGCAAGGCAGCCAAAGACCCGCAAATGAGAGACCGCCGGCTTCCGCCCATGCCAGGCCTCGTACGGAGTTCTGCCGTCGAGTGCCTTAGTAGGAGAGCGGTTGAGGATGTAGACGGCCGTTAGCACCGCCTCTCCCCAGAAGACAGACGGCATCCCTCTCTGCTTGAGGAGAGCCCGAGCCATCCCCACAACCGTCTGGTTGCACCGCTCGACGACGCCGTTTTGCTGCGGGCTGTACGGCGCGGAGTAGTGGCGCTGGATGCCCTCATCGGCGCAGTACGACGCGAATTCAGCCGCCGTGAACTCGCCGCCGTTGTCAGTGCGCAACACGCGCAATTTGCGGCCGCTCTCCGCCTCCACACCAACCTGCGCGCGCCTGATGGCGTCCGCCGCTTCTCCCTTACTGCCGAGGATCATCACCCACATGTAGCGGGAGAGATCGTCGACGAGCAGCAGGAAGTAGCGTCGACCTCCTGGTGTGGCTGGCGTCACCGGGCCGCACAGGTCTCCGTGCACGAGCTCCAGCTTCTCCTTAGCCCGAAAACTCGCTTGTTGGGGAAAGGGGAGTCGTCTCTGCTTTGTCAGTACGCAGATGTCGCAGAACTGCTCCACATGGTCGAGGCATGGCAGGCCTCGCACCATCTCCTTGGCACTTAGACGCTTCAGGGCCTCAAAGTGAAGGTGCCCAAAGCGCTCATGCCACTGCCACGCCTCGTCGTCTCGACGGACAGCGAGACAGACCGGTTGTGCCACCTGCACATCAAGGACGTAGAGTCGATTTTCACCTCTGGGCACCTTGGCGAGAAGGCGACGCTGGCGATCCCAGATGCGTAGGACCCCATGCTTAATCAGCACGCATGAGCCGTTCTCATCCAGCTGTCCCAAGCTGATGATGGAATTCCTTAGCGCGGGGATGTAGTAGACACCGGTGAGCAGCCGGTGCTCTCCCATCTTGGTGGTGAAGATGACGGAGCCGACGCCCTTTATCTCCACAGCGGAGGCATCCCCGAACTTGACGGAGCCTCGCGCATCGGAGTCGAGCTCGGCGAAGAATTCCCTTCGACCGGTCATGTGGTGGGTGGCGCCGGTGTCGAGGCACCACCCCGTAGCCTTGTCCTTACCGGAGCCATCGCCGAGAAGAGCATGTGCTTTTGGCTCATCGAGGTGGATGAAAGCCTTTGCGACTGGAGTCGCCGAGGGTAGCTCAATGCTTGCATGCGCCATGAACAGAGCCGTCTCCTCCTCCTTCGCCTGTGCGACGTGAGCCTGGCCTTGTCGTGGTTGCCGACACTCATTGGCCCAATGGCCAAACCGGCCACAGTTGTGGCAACTGTTGTCTTGTGCCGGCCTGGGCTTGCCAGCGGCGCCGTCCTTGGCGCCTCCGCGGGCGTCACCTTCGGCACGTCCTTGTGCCCTGCCCGGGGGGCCTCTTCGCGCCTTACGCTGCTTGCCACGCTTGCGGCCGCCCGTCGAGGAGGAAGGCTCCCCCTTCTTCTTGTCACCAAGGCTGGGATCCCACTGCTCCCGAGTTAGGAGCAGCTTCCCGCCGGTGGTGACGGGCCCCGAGGGGGGCTGTGGCTCGTCGGTGTCGACGACCTTGAGTCGACCTATCGCCTCCTCGATCGTCATCGTGGAGAGGTCCAGCAACGACTCGATCGAGCGAGCCATCTGCTTGTACTTCTCGGGAATGCACCGAAAAAGCTTCTCGACAGCTCTCTCCTCGGTGTAGGTGGCATCGCCAAACTTCACCATCTTCTGCAACAGAGTGTTGAGACGGAGAGCAAAGTCATCAACGTCCTCACCTGGCTTGAAGCCCAGGTTCTCCCACTCCTTACGAAGTGCCTGCAGGGTGGACTTGCGAGCACGGTCGCTGCCGATGCGTGCTGCGGCGATGGCGTCCCAAGCCTCCTTGGCAGTCCGCTTGTTGGAAAGCGAGAACTGCATCTCGGGCGGGACTGCGGCGATGAGGGCGTCCAGCGCCCGTCGATCCTCTAGGTGGTCGACGTTGCTGTCCTGGACTGCCTCCCACATGCGCCGCACCTGGAGCCTGACCTTCATGATCCCGGCCCACTCGACGTAGTTGGTTTTAGTGAGGGTAGGCCACCCAACACTGGAACCAACATCCCTGACCACAGTCCGGACCTCGTAGAGGCCCGGTCCTGGTCGTTGCAGCCGCCGTCGCGGTGCGCGCCTCCACCTGGAGCGCGGGCGTGCTCGGCTGCCCACTGCGCCGTCCGCTCCTGCGCCACTTTGGCGCGATCTGCGTCGGCGCCGTCGTCCGCAGGCGCGGAGCTGCTGGAGCTGCCGGGGCTGCCGCGGAGTGCCTTGGCATCCGCCGTAGCCTCACGGGCTGCTTCTGCTGCTGCTGCTGCTTCTACCTCCGCCCTGGCTGCTTCTACCTCCGCTCTGGCTGCTGCCAGCTCCGCTGCAGCCAGCCTCGACACTCTTGCCGCCGCAGCAGCCGCTGCTACAGCCGCTCGCTCACGCTCCTCTGCCACGGCGCGCTCGGCCACTTGCCGGCGCCGCATGCTCGAGGTAGCCGTGTGCTGAGAGCGACCTGCAGACATGGCTCGCTGCAGGGGGGCTGTTGCGTGAAGAGGAGGCTGATGAAGACGAGCTGTTGCTCGACAGTCCGGAGGGAGAAAGGTAACCAGAGGCAGACGGAGCAGCTGCTGCTACCGACTTGGGCTGCTCACAGGAAATGCTCAGGGTGCGGGTTAACGAGGCTCTGATACCACTTGTTAGACCTTTCAGCCTGAGCATTGATAGTTGTGGATGACACTAGGAGAGTTGGAACAATTTTCGTTGGTTTATTTCTCACACAATGCCATACCAACCCGAGGGGTTGGGGATACATATTTATAGGCTGCTAGCCAGCCAAGGCATATGCTAAGATGCTGCCAAGATGCCAGTCTAAGATGCTAGTCTAAGATGCTAGTCTAAGATGCTAACTGACAGTCCTTGATGGTCAAGAACAGAACTCTATCCTAACAGCTAGTCCTTGATGGTCCAGGACTTTATCCTCCTAACTGCCACAAGGACCATGTGCTGCAGCCCCACAAGGACCCTAGTACACAGACTTATCCATCACAGTATGGAAGAATGAGTGCTTTGGAAACTGCCAAGCTTATCTGGGATAGGCTGTCCAAAGTGAATGAAAGAGTCTCAACTCAACGTGACTCTCGTGTTGACGTTCTTCGCAATCTCTTCAACCGCTTCAAAAGACTCGACAATGAAAATGTTCAGCAAACCTTCGATTGCCTCACTGACATCTCAAATGAGCTTCAAGCGCTTGGCGCCACTGACATCACCGACGATGAGGTGGTGAAGAAATTGTTGAGATCGCTAGATTCTTCATTTGATACTCTGGCTCTGATGATTCAAGAGCGTGCTGACTACAAGTCACTTGATCCCACTGATATCCTCGAGAGGCTAAATACTCATGAGTTCTAACTTGCTGAGAAGAGAGATCTCTACGGTTCGAGCTATGGCAGATCACGTGCTTTGAAGGCCAAGGCAGTCTCTGAGTCTGAAGATGAAGACTCTGCTAGCAGTCTTGGTGATCCTGAAGAACTGAGCCAGGAACTTGCACTGCTCGTGAAGAAATTTCAGAAGTTCTCTAGACGTGGTCGCTTTAAAAAACCCTCAAGAAGCAATGATTCTTCATCCAGTAACTACAAGAAGAGGCTGTGTCACAAATGCAAGAAACCTGGTCACTACATCCAAGATTGTCCTCAGTGGGATAAGGAATCAAAGAAGAAGAAATACAAGGATTACAGTTCTGATGACGCAAAGAAGAAGAAGAAATCCTCAAAGTCTTCATCATCAAAATCCTCGAGGTCTTCATCTCACAAGAAGAGCAGCTCCAAGAAGGCTCGGGCATTCATTGGCAAGGAAATGGACTCTGAGGCTGAATCTGAGGAACATGAGGACGAGGAGGCATCTGAGGAGTCTGAGTCTGATGAGGTGAGCCTAGCTCTCGCTACAGCATTCGTCAGCAAGTCTATCTTCAACTCTGAAGAAAATGACTCCACCAACAAGGCTGATGAAGGCAATAATGACTACGCTCCCACCTATTGCTTCATGGCAAAAGGTGCCAAGGATGATCAACCCAAAGCAAATGAGTGGGTCCTCGATAGTGGATGTACAAATCACATGACTGGTGACAAGAATCTATTGATGGATGCTCCCTTATCACCGTCACATCAGAAGCATATCATCTTCGCTGACAAAGGCAAAAGTCAGGTATTGGGTCTAGGTAAGGTTGCGATCTCTAAGGACATACACATGGACAAAGTCATGCTTGTCGAGTCCTTAGGATACAACCTCATGTCTGTCTCAATGCTTTGTGATCTTGATATGGTTGTTGTCTTTGACAAGTATCGTTGTGTTGTGATCTTGGAAGCTGACAATTCCAAAGTCTTCGAAGGCTTTAGAAGAGGAGCCTTGTACATTGTTGATTTCTCTACAGGACCATAGCCTGCCGTGTGCTTACTTGCAAAAGCTTCAGAAGGTTGCCTATGGCATCGACGACTTGGTCATGCTGGCATGAGAAATCTGCACACGCTCGCGAAGAAGAAGTATGTCATTGGCATTGAGAATGTCAAATTCCTCAAGGATCACTTATGCGGAGCCTGTGAAGCTGGGAAGATGACAAAGGCCAAGCATTCAGCGAAGACTATCATGACTACCACTCGACCATTTGAATTGCTTCACATGGATCTCTTCGGTCCTAATCATTATTCTGCTATGACAAATGATGCATCTCTATATGGCTTTGTTATTGTTGATGATTATTCTCGTTACACATTGGTACACATTGTCACTTACAAACATGAAGTGCAGGAAGTCTTCAAACAATTTTCCTCGAGGGCTTCAACCAACTTTGGTGTGAAGATCAAGTGCATCAGGAGTGACAATGGAACTGAGTTCAAGAATTCCGATCTTGATGACTATCTTGATAAACTTGGTATTACTAATGAGTTATCTGCTCCTTATACTCCTCAACAGAATGGCGTCGTGGAGCGTAAGAACAGAACTCTTGTTGAGATGGCTCGCACTATGCTTGATGAATACAAGACGCCTCGTCGTTTCTGGAGTGAGGCAATTGATACTGCTTGCCACATCATCAACAGAGTATATCTTCACAAATTCTTCAAGAAGACTGCCTATGAACTCCTCACTGACAAAAAACCCAATGTAAGTTACTTCAAAGTCTTCGGTGCTAAATGTTGGATTAGAGATCCTCATCACAATTCTAGGTTTGCACCGAAAGCACATGAGGGTTTCATGCTTGGTTACGGAAATGACTTGCACACCTACAAAGTCTTCAACAATGTTCTTCACAAGGTTGTTGAAACTGTGGATGTGCGGTTCGATGAAACTAATGTCTCGCAAAGAGAGCACCTATCTTCTGTGATAGATGAACCAGCACCTGGGGATTCTATCAAGTTCAAAGCCACTGAGGATGTCATTCCTACTGAAGAATCTGCTGAAGAGTTCATTCCAGAACGTGATGAACGTCGAGCTGGCGCACCTAAAGAAAATGGTGTTGAGGAAAATGCTCCTGAAGAAAATGCGGATCAAATTCCTCGAAGACAACCCGCTCATCCTCGTATTGCAAATGAAGTGCAAATCGAGAAGATCATCGATGACATTGAAGCACCAGGTCCTCTCACACGCTCAAAAGATTCACATTTATCTAACTTTTGTGGGCACTTTGCGTTTGTCTCTATCACAAAGCCCACTAAGGTAGATGAAGCATTTCTGGAGCCTGAGTGGATTCAAGCTATGCAAGAAGAATTACATCAGTTCGAGCTCAACAACGTCTGGGAACTGGTCAAACGTCCAGATCCTCGCAAGCACAACATTATTGGCACAAAGTGGATCTACCGCAACAAACAAGATGAAAATGGCCTTGTGGTGAGGAATAATGCACGGCTTGTAGCTCAAAGCTACACACATGTTGAAGGAATTGATTTCGATGAAACTTTTGCACCTGTTGCTAGACTTGAGGCTATTCGCATATTACTTGCCTATGCTAACCATCATGATATTATCTTACAACAAATGGATGTGAAAAGTGCATTCCTCAATGGTAAGCTTGAGAAAGAAGTATATGTTGCTCAACCCCCAGGTTTTGAAGATCCAAAGAATCCCGGCAAAGTCTTCAAGCTCAACAAGACCATGTATGGCCTCAAGCAAGCCCCTCGGGCGTGGTATGATACCTTGAAGGAATTCTTCATGAAGAAAGGCTTCAAACCCGGTTCACTCGACCCAACTCTTTTCACTAAGTCTTATGATGGTGAATTATTTGTGTGCCAAATATATGTTGATGATATCACTTTCGGCTGTACTGACCAACGATATAGTGATGAATTTGCCTATATGATGAGTGAAGAATATCAAATGTCTATGATGGGAGAGTTGAAATTCTTTTTAGGTCTTCAAATTCGTCAACAGCGCAATGGAATATTCATATCTCAGGAGAAATACCTCAAGGACGAATTGAGGAAAATCGACATGCAAGATTGCAAAGGGGTCAAAATTCCAATGCCCACAAATGGCCATCTATGCACTGATGAAAATGGTAAACACTTCGATCAAAAGGTATACCGCTCCATGATTGGCTCTTTATTTGTACCTATGTGCATCTAGGCCGGATATTATGCTTAGTGTTAGCATGTGTGCCCGATTTCAAGCTACACCGAAGGAATCACACCATAAGGCTGTGAAGCATATTCTTCGATACCTAGCTCACACACCAACACTTGGATTATGGTATCCCAAGGGCTCCACTTTTGATCTCATTGGATATTCAGACTCTGACTATGCTGGCGATCGCGTGGACCGCAAGTCAACATCTGATACATGTCATTTCCTCGGACGATCTTTGATCTGTTGGTCCTCGAAGAAACAGAACTGTGTATCTCTTTTCACTGCAGAAGCTGAGTACATTGCTGCTGGATCGTGCTGTGCTCAACTACTATGGATGAAGCAAACACTCAAGGACTATGGCGTTAATGTGAAGAATGTGCCTCTCTACTGTGACAATGAGAGTGCCATCAAGATTGCTCATAACCCAGTTCAGCACTCGAAGACTAAGCACATCCAAATTCGTCATCATTTTCTTCGTGATCATGTGTTGAAGGGCGACATCTCCATCGACCACGTCGGCACTGAAAATCAATTGGCCGATATCTTCACAAAGCCCTTGGATGAGAAGAGATTTAGCAAGTTGCGGTGTGAGCTAAATATCCTAGAATCTTCGAATGTTCTCTGAAATGGACACACCTCCTAACACTTATGCTGACTTGATGACTTAGATGCGCAACACACAAAGTAACGTTTTTCTTCAATCAATGAAGACTAACCCTCTAAGTGTGAATAAATTAATGAAGAAATTGATTCTCAGAGCCCTACGACAATTGTGCGTGCAGCTTTCTTACGGTGGGTTACGCCACCAACCAAAGTTGAAAATTTTCAATTTGAGTTTTTCTTCGTTTTTTGAAATTCCTCAGTTTTTCAAATTCTTCAACTTTGCATTGTCTTCACTCTTTCCAGTGTTGTTCTTCATTCGAATATATATATATATATATATATATATATATATATATATATATATATATATATATGAGTTTTATGTCCTCTACAGTATTCACTTATTGTTATTTCTTCAAGTTGATTTCTTCTGCTAAGTGAATGTGATCAGGCCCTTCCCCCTCTATGCTAAACTCAACCCAGTCTATTCACAAATTCCTCATATGCGTTCTATTTGAAACTCGTTCAAATTCTTCACTGTGTCCTTGACAGCTGAAGAAATTGCGAACGAAACTTTAAACTTATCTTATCTGAATTTTCGGCTTCGCCGCTCAAACCATTCCGCTTCTCACGACAATACTTATTATTCACCCACGATCCTACACGATCGCCACCTTTCAGTACGTGGGTGACATATGTCAAGCGAATGAGAAGAAGTCAGGGGCATGTTCGTCCGATTTCTTTGGTTGAATAGTTTTTCACTCCCTCTATAAACACCCCTGTCTCTTCCTCACTTCACTTTCATCTTGCTCGCGCTCTCTCTCCCGCTCGAGCTTCCCAAAACCCTAGCGCCGCCGCTACTTCATCGTCGCCGGTGAGGAAGAGCTTCACTGCCTCAACCTCGTCGCCGTCGTACTCGCGCCGGTTGTGGATTTCTTCACTCCGCCGCTGCCGTAGCCGTCTTCCTCTGCCGAGTTAGGGCGTGGAAGATCTGACCTGACGAACTTCACTTCTGTTCTTCCCAGTTCAACGTGTTCTTCACTTCGGGTAATTAAAAGTTACTTTTAACTGCTCGCTTTGATTCTCAAGTTTTCCTGAAAATCTTCAAAAGTGTTTATTCTTCAATTCTTTACACACATAAACACCTCACATGTCATTTGCTCTTGTTTTGTTTCTCTAAGCAATGATTTTCTTCAAGATTCCTCAATTGTGTGGATTTTCAATCTACACAACTCTGGAACCTAAGACAAAGAACGCTTAGTGAAATTCCTCAAGGCTCATCTAGTCAAATTCCTCAAAACCTATTCTTTTTTAAAAACCTTCTGAGAACGCATATGACCTCTTCAAATTCCTCGCAACTCTACTCTGTTCACAGGTACAAATGTCCGCTGCTGAATCACTAGGTTCTCATCAACTTAACTCATTTGCAACGTTCCTCGAAGAAAAGTTGCATACCTCTTCAGAAACTTCAGTTGTTCATATTCCTCAGCTGAAGAAAATGAGTGACAAAAGGCCACAGAAGGGAGGAAAGAGGCCTGAGGTCAATACTGCGTTTGAAATCCCTGAGGACATATATAAGGACTACTACACACCCGATGAAGCCAAAATTCGACAAAGAGAACAAGAATCAACGCAATGTGCGCATACAAAGGATAGAAAGAAGATGGGCACGAGAATGGAGGGAGTACAGATATGTCACTCCTAAGTATATGAAGAAATTCGCACTCAACCCTCCTTGCCCAAGACCTCCATTGGCACCAGGCCAGTTGGCAGATCCCACCAGCCTCAAGCGCGGTGAGGATTATCCTGATGAATGGGCAAAGCGCTAAGCCAAACTGTCTAAGCAAGCAAAGGAAGCAGTGAATATGTTCAACGCAGACTCTGCTGCTGTTGCTGCCTCTGCTGGGGCCTCTGCTAGTCAGTCAAAGAAGGCAATGCACAAGAAGCCTGCACATAAATTCAACGCTTCACCTTCAATACCCTCACGACCAAGCTCCTCTGCTATGCCATCAAGGCCAGATTCCTCAAGGCCCTCACGACAAATTCCTCTGACTGCTCCTTCAAAATCCTCAGCTCCTCCGTCAAAGTCTTCAGCTGCTCCGACAAAATCCTCGGCACCTGTGCATCTCGCCACGTGCCAAAGGACTCAAGGCTTCTCTATTGCCTCAGGAGCATCTGCAAGCTCCTCAGCTGCTCGAAATTCCTCAGCTGGTCCCTCTCTACTGAAGAAAAAGGCCACTGCTGGACGAGACACTCGCCCAAGTCCTCACAAGAAGCAGGTTGCCTTCCATGTACCCTCTGATGATGATGAGGCTGATGATGAAGAACTTGCCGAAATCATCAGAGACAGGCAAGCCAGGGCCGTTAGAGCCAAAGGCAGCACTATGCCGCTGATGCTGGATCCAAAGTTGATCCTTGACTATATTGACCTGTGGCACAAGGATCCTAACACACCTTTGCAGGAGATGAACCTCACTCCTAGTCAAAGTCATGTTCTTACTGCCTTCATTGATGAAGAAAAATGGAAATTTGATCAAGGCAGAAGTTTGAAGAAAGCGCAGTATAAGAAACAGCGCTACCTCAAGGACAATATCCTCACTCTCACTCCTGGTCAGCTCCTTGCCTTGCAAGTTGAAATCAAACAACTGAGTGATGAATTTGATCGCTACCATGCTGATTGGAAGGGCGCCAAGGTGCGTTTTGTCAATCTGACGAAGAAATTTACTTCAAGTGCTGCTCCACCTGTGCACGTTGAAGTTACTCAGGCTGAGGCATCTGCTCAGCCTACCGAAGAACATGCCAGCACCGCTGATGACAATAAGGCTGTTGAAGACCATGAGAGTGCCAGGGCTGATGACTCCATTCCAGCCGCTGAAGATATTGCCAGGGCATCCATTAGCGATGCGTCTGAGGGAAGTGAACAAATCAGGACAACTGCATCAGTTGTGCCTGAGGACAATGAACCAAATTCCTCTGCACCTCTTGCGTCTACACCAACTCCAATCCTTCCATCTGCATCAGATGCGAAGAAGACCAAGGCTGCAGAACGTGCAGCTGTGAAGAAACGGAAGGCATCAACTTCTTCAAATTCTTCAGCTCCGAAGAAGATGAAGACTCTGATCAGTTCAATTGACAATCCAATTGATGCCGTTCCAGTCTCATCAATGCCATCAAAGGATCTTGTTCCATTTGGTGAAGATTATGTGATTCCTGATGAATCTAATGAAGAATCTCCTTCTGCTGCTACGTCAGAGCAGTTGGACGAAGAAATTGAAGTGGATAAGATCTCTTCAACCCCAGTCATTTCCTCACATTTGCCTCAGTTTACTGCTGAAGAGGCAGGTGTCGAAGAAATTGAAGAGGAGGATGTGGACATTGGTTGTACCACTCCTGTGCTCAATGATGAATTTTGGGACACTCAACATCTCAACTCTCCAATGTTCACTCCCCTTCAAGCTATTCCTCAGTCCCCTGCCGCCACTGAAGTGCAAATGAGATCTGAAGAACCTCATGCAACCCCAAGTATTCATGAAGAAATTCCAGCCACTAGTGGTGAAAAAATTGTCAATGAAAAATTGACGACCCAGGCTGAAGCTGCAGAAGAGCCTGAAATTCCTCAGCCTGAGAAACCTGAGATTGTGATTCCTGAAGTAGTGCTGCAATTGACTGACACTCCTCAGCCCAAGCCAAAGGATCCTTTCTCCAGAAGCAAAAATTCAAGGCTGATGATTTCTTTGGCGAGCACGTATTCTTCACAGAATTCAACCACTATGACAATGCTCGTCTTAGAAGGAAGCGTTTCTACACTGCCAGCCAGGCCAACTTCTATTCTTCAGTGCTCTTCAACAAGGACAAAGTCTTCGATCATGAGCATATTCCTCATGTGGACATGGAATCCATGCTTTGCTTCTCTCAAGTCCTCAGCATGATTCATGACGCTGGCTTGCTCAATTTCTGCTCTGACATAGTTGATTGGAATGAAGAACTTATTCTTCAGTTCTACGCAACTTTGCATTTCTACGCAACTTTGCATATCACCAGCGATGCTGCTGACGTCAACTCATGGGTATTGGACTGGATGACTGAAAACACTCATTACAAGGCACCAGCCTCTGAATTGATTCGTGCCCTACCAATCAGTCCTCCACCTGACGGTGCTCGTTGTCTGTATGATGAGCCTGAACTCACTGATCACTATATGCAAGTGCTCATGAAGCCGCTGAAGCCGGGACAAGCTCCAAGGACCAAATTCCTCGTGAAGGAATTGCTCTATGTGCCAAGAACAATCTACCGCATTCTGACAAAGACCATGAGTCCCATCAAAGGCCATGACTCATCCGATGAAGAAATTATCGGAATGATGAAGAACATGCTTTTCAACATTATGCATGGCATTCCCATAAATTATCATGAGGACTCTGGCGAATGTTCACTTTCTCCATTTGAGCTGAAGCCTTACGCGTCGTGGATCATGAGATTCCTCAGAACAAGGTCTTCACTCAACTACAAGGCTGATTTTCAAAATCACTTCAGCTACTTGCCCCCTATTGAAGTCCTCAAGCGGACAATTTCCTCATCTGATGAGAAGGGCAAGTCACCAGCTGTTATCAATAAAGGCATTCGTCCATTGGATGGTCAGTTCCGCAAAGCTGCATCTTACTCCACCAATGATGACTGCCACTCATGATACTGCTACCAATGCTACCAAGACAAGTCCTCAAGCTACTGCTCCTCGTGTGCTGACTGATCGTGAACTGCTGATAAGTCTTCACCAGAAGGTGGATCGCAACCACAAGTGGGTTAATCGTCAGTTTGGTTCTATTCTTCACAACATGACTTCCACACATAATGCCGTGAAGAAAAACCACTACTACCTCCATGAAGTGTTTGATCGCACCTGGGCTATTCTGTCACATCTATATGGTGAAGAAGATCTGAAGCAAAAGGGCTTCAAGGAAGACTTTGACTGGTCTGCTCCTCCACCGAAGAGATTCAAGAGGGTCAAGGTTCCTTCCGTGGTGGCCAGCTCATATTCTTCATCACACGCCACGGACGAGCATGAAGACTTGGACGACACTGCAGCAGGCCCTACATCGACTCAAGACCCTGACAACGCTGGCGCTCCTCCATCTTCATGATATTCTTTAGGGGCGTTAGTCCTCAGTTTCAACCCTTTTGGTCATTCGATGACAAAGGGGGAGAAATTTGAGTTAGTCTTCAAGCGGGTCTATCTTATATGGGCGTTTTTTTTTGCGAAGTTACAACTCTCGTTCTTCTGATGACTTTGCTGGATCGAGTTGTAATCTTAAACTCTATGGTGACCTGATACTTTTGTTGTGTTCTTCTGCATGCTTATTCCTCATTAATGTTAATGCACGCATGCTGAATTACATCAGTCATCATATTTCATCATGCATTTCAAATTCTTCATATTATATATCAAATGTGTGTATGATTTACAAGATATAGGGGGAGATCTCCATGATTATACTCTTCAAGTGTGCATTGCTTCAAAAGCAAATTCATCACTATGCACATCTTCAGAGGGAGTTCTTCTATATCTTGCAATCAAATTCCTTAATATCAGTATTTACACTTCACATGTTTATCCCTGTTGAAAACTTAACCTATATTGTCATCAATCACCAAAAAGAGGGAGATTGTAAGTGCATCTAGTGCCCCTTAGTGATTTTGGTGTATTGAAGACTTATAAGTTAAGGGACTGATGCGTTTGTGAGTGTACACAGGTCTATAAGTCTATGAGGAGTTTGATATTTACAGAGAAAGTCGACCCCTAAAAATGAAGTTCTTCAACTGGAGACTTTGGATCTCTGAAGACTTTGAAAGTGAAGAAATTGATGTGACATTGAAGACTAGGCAATCATTCAAGGAACATGAAGCGTGAAGACTTTTGTTTTCGTAGTTCCATTTTCTCTTTCTTGAGTCATAGGAAACACCGTACTGTTAAAGGGGGTCGAGGAAATACTAAGGAAAAAATATCATGTGATGCTCAACTCAAAATCCTACACCTATCAATCCCTTCGAGTGAAGCCATTGAAAATCTCATACAGTTCAGTCATATTCTTCAGTGACAAAGACAAAGTTCTTCTGGTCTCTGAGGAATTTGTTCTGACTGAGGAGTTAGGAATTCACCAGTGTGAATTGCCTACACAGTGAGGAACATGATAGCCATGAGGATTTTGATAGTCAAAATTCCAACCGTTGCTGTGCCATGCGCCAGCGGTTCCAAAATATCTACCCACCTAACGGTCATATCAGACAAGGGCATTTATGTCTTATCATGTCGGGCTGCTCCCTAGGCTATAAATAGCCGCCCCCTTCAACCACTAGCTCGTTGGCTGCTCCGAGAGAAACTGACACTTGTCAATTATGAGCATCCCATCCTCCGAGGACTTTGAGCGAAAATCATTGTCTTCACCAAGCCTACTGGTTCTATTTCCTCAACTCTTTCATTTCTTCTTGTCTGTTGTTGCGTGCCTGTTCATATCTGTTTGAAGACTTTGACTGAAGACTTTTTCAATTTCCTCAGTTCAATTTCTTCAGTCTGTCCGTCTTCTTTCTTGTGTTATCCTGTGTTTACGCTTTCTGTACTCTGTGCTTGTCTTCATCTCGCCATGATGATTATGCTTGTATTCTGTTATGTTTACTTCTGAGTACTTATTCCGCTGCTAGTAGTTCTTCATTTAGGAATTTCCTCACCAGCAAATTCCTCAGTGAAGAATTCATAAAAATCGCCTATTCACCCCCCTCTAGTCGATATAACGCACTTTCAGTCTCAACATAGCCGGTCCCAAGCCCGGGTGGAGGATGCTTGTGATAAGCTTGGCGAGCCAACATCAAATTCAGCCACTCTTATGGAGATGAAACCCAGAAGAACATCGTTGGGCCGTAACCCTCTTAGCGACGCGCCATATCGGAGTGTGGTGTTAAATGGGCAAGGGTTGCGCCGTCACCCTCTTGGTGGCACGCCGTCACCCCCTTGGTGGCGCTCCGTATCTTGATCTAGATATGGTGATAAGTGAGCAAAGTTCGGGTCATTGCATCATTAGTGGCGTGCTACATTGACGCCCGAGTGTAGTGAAAAATGAGCAAGAGTCTTCACATTTGACTCGACGAGTGCGAAGGGTAAGGAAGCTAGCCGAGCCTAGTAGGACCCACATAGGTAGCTCAAACGTAGGGTCCCTGCCGATTAAGTTACGGGAGTTAGTTGATACAGTGGTGGGGAGAGGTGTTGATATCCTATGCGTCCAAGAAACCAAATGGAAGGACAAAAGGTGAAGAAGGTGGAGGATACCGGCTTCAAGCTGTGGTACTCGGGGACAGCTAAAAAAAGGAACGGAGTATGCATCTTGATCAACAATAGCCTCAAGTGGGGGTGATAGACGTCAAGAGGCAAGGGGACTGGATTATCCTAGTCAAGTTGGTCGTTGGGGACTTAGTTCTTAATGTTATCAGCGCGTATGCCCCACAAGTAAGCTACAATGAGAGCACCAAGAGGGAGTTCCGTGAAGGCCTAGAGGATATGGTTAGGAGTGTACCTATTGGTGAGAAACTCTTCATAGAAAGAGACCTCAATGGCCACGTGAGTACATCTAACACAGGTTTTGAAGGGGGCTTGGGGGCTTGGGTTATGGCAGCAGGAATCAAGAAGGAGCGGATGTCTTTAAGCTGCCCTTTAGCCTACGAGATGATCGTAACTAACGCCCTCTTTAGAAAGAGAGAACCCCATCTAGTGACTTTTAGTAGTGATCAACACTCCAGCCAGATTGATTTCGTCCTCTCGAGAAGAGAAGACATGCCTAGATTGTAAGGTAATACCCGGAGAAAGTGTTGTCCCTCAACATAAACTTGTGATGGTTGACTTCCGCTTTTGGATTCGTGTACAGTGAGATAAGCGCGCCAAGATCGAAGGGAGAGGCAGCCCGAGCTTTCAAGGAGAGGGTTATTAAGGAGGGCCCTTGGGAGGAATGAGGTGATGCAAAGAATATGTGGATGAAGATTGCGGCGTTCAGGGGGTGGCTTCAGAGGAGTTTGGGGCGGCCAGGGGAAGCAAAAGCGAAGCAAAGATACCTGGTGGTGGAAGGATGATGCCTAGAAGGCTATTAAGAAGAAGAAAGACTCTTTCTGACGCCTACACCTGGATAGGAGTGCAGACAACATAGTGAAGTACAAGGTGGCAAAGAAGACATCAAAGGAGCTATGAATGAAGCAAGGGGTCATGCGTATGAGGACGTCAACGTTTAAACACGAATGAGGGAGAAAGGGACATCTATAAGACGGCCAAGATCCAAGAGAGGAAGACAAGAGATGTCAACCAAGTCAAATGCATCAAGGACAGAGTAGATCGGCTTCCAATGAAGGACGAGGAGATCAAGTATAGATGGCGAGAGTATTTTGACAAGTTGTTCAATGGAGAGAATGAGAGCTCTACCATTGAGCTGGACGACTCTTTTGATGATACCAATAGACATTTTTGTGCGGTGTATCCAGGAATTTAAGGTCAGGGAGGTTTTAAAAGGATGGAAGGAGGCAAGGTGTTGGGCTCTGATTATATCCTCATTGAGGTGATGCCTTGGAGACATAACGATAGTATGGCTAACAAGCTTTTTAACCTCATTTTTTGGTCAAACAAGATGCCCAAAGAATACTGGCAGAGTATACAAGTGTCAACCTTCAAGAACAAGGGGGATGTCCAAAGTTGTACTAATTATTGTGGAATTAAGCTGGTGAGCCCTACAATGAAGCTATGGGTCGCTTAAGAAGAATGACAAGCATGACCAAAAACCAGTTTGGTTTCATGCCTGGGAGGTTGATCATGTAAGCGATTTTCTTGGTATAAAAACTTGTGGAGAGATACAGGGAGCAAAAGAAGGACCTGCATATGGTGTTCATTGAATTGGAGAAGGTCTATAATAAGATACCGCGGAAGGTCATGCGGTGGGCCTTGGAGAACTACAAAGTGTCAACAAAGTACATTACCCTCATGGAGGACATGTACGAGAATGTCGTGACAAGTGTTCGAACAAGTGATGGCAACACTGACGACTTTCCAATTAAAATAGGACTCATCAAGGGTCAGCTTTGAGCCCTTATCTTTTTGCTTTGGTAATGGATGAGATCACAAGGGATATACAAGGAGAAAACCCATGGTGTATGCTCTTTGTGGATGATGAGGTGCTAGTCGATGATAGTCAGACGGGTGTTAATAGATTAGAGCTGTGGAGACTGACTTTTGGAATCGAAAGGTTTTAGGCTTAGTACAACTGAAACTGAGTACATGAGGTGCAGTTTCAGTACTACTAGGCATGAGGAGGAGGCCTTGATGAGCAGATGGTACCTCACAAGGACAACTTTCGGTATTTGGGGAATGTTGCAGAAGGATGGTGATATCGATGAACCATCAACTCAAAACTGGATGGATGAAGTGGCGCCAAGCTTCTATCGTCCTCACTGACAAGAGTGCCACAAAAGTTGGATGGTGATCGACCTACGATGTTGTATGGCGTTGAATGTAAACCAACTAAAAGACGTCGTGTCAAACAGTTAGGTGTAGCAGAGATGTGCATGTTGAGATGGATATGTAACCACACAAGAAAGGATCGGGTCTGAAATGATGAGATACGTGGTCTCAATGGGGTAGCGCCGACTGAAGAGAAGCTTGCCCAATATCATCTGAGATGGTTTGGACATATACAACGTAGGCCTCTAGAAGCATCAGTGCATCGCAGATGGTTAAAGCGTGCTGATAATGTCAAGAGAGGTCAGGGTAGACCAAACTTGACATGGGAGGTGTCCATAAAAAAGATCTGAAGGACTGGAATCCTCTATTCTTAAATAGTTGCAGCCCACTACATATTTTTCCTTATCATGCAACAATGCCACATCATCAAGTCATGCATGTGGTCATAAGTTATAATTTGTGCACTAATCTATCCATGCAACCATGCCACCTCAACAATCATGCATGTCAATTTGTTTCACTATTTTTTGTGTGGGCAAAGACGGTGCATACGTTGGATGCTTGGAGCAATTATATGTAGGTCATGTTATACATTTTTGTTATGTCGGCACCCCGTTAACTTCAATCTAATAGTTTTCTCTTCTTATATAACATTTTATCACATGATTCACATGCTTTATTGTTTTTAAAATACAAACTGAGAGCAAAGTTAAAGAAGACTGCAATATTTTTTGTTTTTCGCATCTATTTATGCATATCAAAGTTCCTGCAGCAACGCGCGGGGCATCATCTAGTATCACCAAAGAACTAGTCATGGACATAGGTGCATGGAAGTTAGCTATCCTCATGCCAGAACCATGACTTGGTTTCGAGATCTTATGGGTTCCAACGCTAGCCTACCCCAACTTGTTGTTGTTGTTGTTGTTCAGAATTGTACCGAGTATAAAGGAAAGTGCAGTGCGATTGGTAAGAACGAAAACGTTTTTAGTTACTTTGTCTTCACCTACAAGACTAAAGTGCAAGTGCTACAGAATATATCAGAAAATAACGGCAATCTTTCAGCTGAGAATTCTATGTCACGAAATGACAAAGTAAAAGAAGACACACCTTAATCTCAGCATCTGAAAATGGTTCTGGTCTTGACCTATGTAACAAAAAGTAGAAAGTCTTACCGATGAGAAAATTATGAGTATAACATATGTCTGTATCAGTATATAAATTTCAAGGCAAGAAAAATTTATCCTAAATGTACGGCAATAATTCAGGATTCTATAAAGACAGATTCAGTATAAGAGAGTCAGATACCAGCTGGTAAACTAAACCTAAGGAGTATGGGACAATCTAAGAACAGCTGGTAGAACAAACCTAAGGAGAAGGGAGACAGTTACATGTAACCTATATCTGTAACATGTTGCACATCTAACGAGAAAACATGAGCTGAAGGACCAATGTAGTATGAAAGTGGCTCATACAAGCTCAACTATCATCATACACAACTAGAAAGTACATGACGAGCTTTTATGATATACCTGTTTAGGCCCAAGACAGAATAGTGATGTGACATACTGTACTGCATAGCTTCCCTGGGCCTTGATCTGAAATTTGTTCTTTGATTGGCATAAAATGTTTCTGCATCTTCATACCAGTCTTCTCTTCGACTATGCTGATTATAGGTTGGATTATGACCATTGCGAGTCCGATAATCCCGGCATTTACTTCTCTCCTTCTTGAACATATCTTGCATGTGCATGATGCTTTCCTACAGAAAGCACTAATGTTGGTTGATGATTAGTTGAAACATATCAGCACATAAATATGAGACTAACATAGTGCTAGAGTACGTAATGGGCTTAATGGCCTGGGCTGGCGGTATAGCCCGTTAGTCTTAGGGTTAATTAGAGATAAGGGTCGCTTGCTTAGGGGTCAAGTAAGCCTTGCTTGGGAGTCAAGTAAACCTCTCTATATAAAGAGAGGAGATGTATCAATCTAATCAAGCAAGAATTAAGAAGGAAATCCCTTCCATCTTGCCCGGCCGTGGGCAAAAGGCCTCCGGCCGGCCCTCTCGCGCCCTCCTTCCAGCAGCCACATAACACTGTTTTCCCCGCAGGCAGCGACCTCAAAGTCTGCGACATCGGCGGTTGGGGGGGCGCACCCCTCCTCGTCATTCTCCATCGCAAGCCCTCCACTCTTCTCTGCGCGGTGCAGACCAACAGCCGTCCGGCGGGAAGAAGGCAGGGTGTCACCGACAGGAGCGCACCGCATAGCACCACTGCATTCCGCCGGCCGCCGCGAGGGCGCCTCTGCTGGTCGCTCTTGCGACCACTTCCAAGTGGCCATACACATGCACTCCTTTTGTCCAGATGGTGTCCATGGGATCCAGGTGGCTGTATACGTGCACGCCCGACGTGCGGATGGTGTCCACTTTTTGTTAAGGGGTCCAAAATAAATCGTCCCAGTCCATTTCAGGTTGAGAGTAATAAAACAAGCCGAGATGTAAAAGGCTTGTTTTTAGGTGTTAGGTTTGTGCTGCGTCGAGTCATGGTTATAAGTTGGTTAGGCTGCAGCTCAAGGACAAAGCTGCATGTCCAGGTGGGGTGTAGTGTTAGAGTACGTAATGGGCCTAATGGCCTGGGCTGGCGGTATAGCCCGTTAGTCTTAGGGTTAATTAGAGACAAGGGTCGCTTGCTTAGGGGTCAAGTAAGCCTTGCTTGGGAGTCAAGTAAACCTCTCTATATAAAGAGAGAAGATGTATCAATCTAATCAAGCAAGAATTAAGAAGGAAATCCCTTCCATCTTGCCCGGCCGTGGGCAAAAGGCCCCCGGCCGGCCCTCTCGCACCCTCCTTCCAGCAGCCACATAACACATAGTAGCTCTATAATTAAGAAAATGGTGTGGTTGCTTCACTGAAATTTTCGTTAGATCAACAATTTCAACTTGAGGGTGTAAAAGTTTCAGCTGGTTTATAACAACATTATATTAACCTTTAAAGCCGTTCATGTTCTATGAAGTTAATCTTAATAATTCAGAAGCAAGTTTGAGGCATTCACAACACTACACTTTTTAGCACCTACAGTGAAATGAAAGCATAAGTTTTGAAATGTAAATATCCAGAAAAACATTAAACAATCCTAATCTCCTATATGCAAGTAAGGAACCGACCACTCTCTTCCTCTGATCCTCGTTCGTCTCACGCGTCCTCCGGTAATATCGCCACGCATCACCGCACCTATTCGGCCCACGGGGTATGTCTTCCCAGTAGACATATGGTTCTGATCTGCTAAGCTTCAGTGAAAGAAAACGATTTTAACTATCTCTCCCAGATGTTACTTACAATTTGGTTAATGTTGAATTTCAGAATCACAAGATGAGCATTTCATATACCTGAGTGTAGAACCAGCCAAAGGTGCGGCGCAGTTGACCAACCTGCAAACACTCCCAGAAAAAGATGCACAATCACATTACCTAAATGCATCGGTAACACACAAGTGGAGTAACTGTTAAGTGAATGATCATTTCATGAGTTTGCTTCAGTTCAACGTTGTCCATCTACGCTACAGCAACAATAAAGCAGCGTCGCACACCCTACAAATTACTGTCGCCGTCTCGAATTAGAGCTACAGAACGCGCGGCCAGGAGAGGGGGGGGGGGGGGGGGGGGGGAGACGGGGGGACGTACAGCGGCGGTGGTGACAGTGGCGCCGATGAGGGCAAAGAGGATGATGGCAGCCGGGGAGGAGGAGCCGGAGTCCCTCTCACGCGCCTCCTCAGGACCTGTATGCCACCGGTTCACCTCCCGCTCTCCTCTTCGGCGGCCGTCCATCAAGTCGGATGCGGCGAATTGGGGATCTGTTGTGCGCTCGAGACAATCGACTCGGTGGCGCGGCGGAGGCGATGGACGGCGATGTGGCTGCCGGTGGCCGGCCGCTCGCCAGGAGAGGGGATGCGCGGTGGAGAAGGACGTGCCGGGCTGAAGCCGTGTCCGTGTCCTACGACTACGAGCCAGAGGATGCGGACAGCAGCGGAGGAAGGGCAACTCCAACGCGCGGTTCACAAAACGGACAACACCAGATGTCCTCGCGGGGGAAATATCAGGTGATGCCACTCTTCAACCATGCTCTAACTTTTGAAAAATCGTATTTAGATGTTTCAAAAAATTCTGAATTTTTTATTGATGTTCACAAGACATATATCTATCACCCCTACAAATCCAGATCAAAATTCGAAACACGCATGGAGTAAAAAAAAGACAAATCCAGAATGAATAGTGTCAAATGAAGACAACATGAATAGTGTCAGAAATGACACTATTCACATATGGATTTGTCTTTTTTGTTTCTCAATGTATACTTATATTTTGTATCTGAAGTTTTTAGGAGATATTAAAATATATCTTGTGAACATCCATAATTTTTTTAGGATTTTTTGAAACATCTAAACGTGATTTTTTTAAATTTGGATCGTGAGAGCATGTGAAGGGTGTTATCACCTGATACCTGCCTGTCCGCACAAATAGGGGGTGGCCATCGAACCCAATGCGCGAATGTTCGACAATTTTAGTTATAGGGGACAACATTTTCTTAGATTACTATGATATTTCTTTCTTGATGAAGGCAAGTTTTTTTAAAATAATTGTCATCGTTTGATCTCAATCAGACGACTTCCCAATGAACGATCACCAGTTAGCATTACCAAATAAAAAAGCGGGCAGTGGTTGCCGACAAGGAATCCCGTTAATAACTGACTGTTTTGATTCTTTAGAACAACTCGATGAATTTAGTATATCCTTTTAGGAGGCCCTCAATGACCATAGATCGAACATGTCCCTTTTTTACAGTGCAATGGCTGGCTATTCATGAACTAGCTGTACCTATTGTTTTTTTCTTGGGATCAATATTAGCAATGCAGTTCATCCACGATAAACCAAATTCCAACTGTAGAACTATGACACAATCAAACCCGAATGAACAAAATGTTGAATTTTTTACATAGCAAAAGGATTTGGCCCGACTCTACTCTGTCATATGTGGGCACGTGTCCTATTCTTCGCCGGAGTTCGCCTGGCCTTGGACACCGCGGTTGAAGGTGAGGTCGACGATCGAGCTGTTGGAGGTGAGATCGATGATGGCCTCATGATCATTGTTGGCCAGCGCGAATGATGTGGAGCTAGCGATGTTGGCATTGGGCGTGTCAGCCACCACCTGCACCTCCTCCGCCTCCGCCTTCGTCACGATCTCGTCGAAGAGGCGGTTGCGCTCTAGATCCATGACACGAAGCTGCACCACTCACAGCGGATAGTGCGGGCGCAACGCATGGACTCGAGCGTCGCCTGTTGCTCATCCACGGTGACTAGATCCGAGCGTCGGGCTTCCCTATTGTGCACGGCTTCCCTATTGTGCACCTCGGCCACGACTTCGTGGCGACAAGCTCTTCCACCACACATAGCGAGTCTCGGCCATTGCTCGCGATGTTTGAAGAGGGAATGGGTGGTGTGTCAGCGTCTCGGACAGAGGAAGATAGCTCTTGGAGGTGGTAGGGTTTGTGCCGTGGCCGATGGGCTTTAAATAGTAGTGAACACCTGGACTGGTGGAGCGACGCCTTGAACGTGTTCTGCTAGAATTGGCTTCTCGTTTGCCGCGTCGGTGTGAATGTCGGACAGACGGACGGATGTTCATCCTATATGAATGCGGTAGGAAGCCGTACCATCCAATCATGTCCGCTCTAAGCCGGCATTAACGCAATGCAGAGACCAGGATGGAGCAAGTTTCTTGGCCGCTGCCCCATTGCGAATGTTGTACTGTTTGGCCGCCATGTGGTAGTGACCAATCATGTCTACTCTGGGTCGGCATCAATGCGGTGCCGAGAGCGGAGTGGGGGTTGGAGTGGGACGAGAGAGGTGGGGTTTTGTCACTCCCGGTGTTTTGCAACATGTCTTTTGCATCAATAAAGCATGAAAATTTGGACCAGCAAAATTTTTTGCATTATATTTGGCTTTCATTTTAATTGGATTTTTGTCTGTGGTTTCAAGTGCTCACGAAAGCCAAATTCTAGCTCCACCTTCTATACTTCATTTCTTTGCTCCAAACTTTTGCCCCGATGATTATGGCATGTGTATAGTACAATATAGAATTTTCTTACAAAAATAATTTGGCCAAAAAGTGTTTTCTAAATTTAGTTTTCGAAAAAACCCTGAATTGAGGTTTGCACTACAAGTACTTGGTTTGGGGTATGAAAAATATTTCAAAGAGTATGTTTGACTCCTAGTAGGTATAGGACTCCCAAAAACCACAAAAATATAATTTTAAAAGTTATTTTACTATTTTATTTAAAGGATTTTTCTTTAGGCCAGAAATGGCCTTTAATAGGTTAAAATTATTTTAATGCTTTAAAAATATTTGTGAAAATTTACGGAAACTCAGTGGACATATATTGTCCATATATAAGAGTTTCAACACATGGTCATGTTCAAACTATTGGTCAAACCCCTCAAAAACTCTTTCTGGATATTTCAAGCTTTTGAAATGTTTACAAAGGAAATATTCTCTAAAAATTCCAACACAATTCTAGCAAGTCACAGATGCCTATTGTGATGATCTTGCAAAGTTTCATCCCAATCCAAATAGTTTTGGTTCACAAAAGTGCCCCAAAACCCTCTCTGTCCAGAATCAAGTTTGAACAACTTTACATTGTCAACTGTCTCATTTTGCTCTCAAACTTTGTGGGCATGCTCTAAACCCTAAATGATGACACTACACCAAGTGGTGCATCAAGGAGAATAGTTTTGCATGTCTATATCTTGGAAAACTCATTTATGTTGATTTCTAGGGTTTACAAAACTTGCATTGGCAACTTTGCCCAAATGAACTAAATCTTGGTGGAACCTCTTATTTTCTCATGCCATTTGAACCTGTCATGCCTCATGCCAACAGGAGTTCATCTTCATGCCCAAACCAGCAAAAAAACACCTTCTGCCGTTTTTCTAAAAACACCACTTTGACCTCTTCCACTAATCTCCAGGAGTTCAACTTTTTACCACAGCCCCTCCTAGACCTGTTCTACCTCCAGTAGCTCTTCCCTGGCTTTTGCTCAATGATTGAAGGGTGAAACGCCCTCATTACCTCCCTGGACAATAGCTTCTCTCTCTTTCTCACCTCCCCCTCACCCCAGTGGTCATCCATGGCATCCAAAGCCCTCTCCACATTCTTTACTCCTCCCTAGGGCTACCAGACATGCTTGGCCGTGCCCATCTTGCCAAAAATATGTCCATGCCGGCCATACGCGCGCTCTGGAGCGTGCTACAGTGCGCTCCCGCACTGTAGCCGCCCCCTGCCAACCACCTCCGGCCACCTCAGTCCTCCCCAGTGCGCCAGACGATGTGCCTCAGCATGCGCAGCATGCTACGCCCTGGTCCCCCTCTTCCTTCTCCCTCCTGCTGCCTCCCTCAAATGCGTGACATGGCCGCCCGAGAGCTCCAATGAGCATGCTCACACGCGCAGCACCCCGGCACTCCCCCGCTCTCTCTCTCTCTCTCTTCCTTTCCCTGGTCGTAGACCACCTCCACAAACGCCCCGGACACGCCCATTTGAGCCCCCGTGACCCACAGCAATGGCAACAGCCTCGCTGGCGCACTGGTCCACGGTAAGCCACGGGCAGGCTATTTATAGGCCTCCTCATGCCATTCTCTCCTCACCCCCGCTCTCTACACCACCCAATCCACCCCCTGCAACCCCAGTTCGTCTCCAGGAGCCCCCGAGCTCGAGATCAAGCTTGAGCTTCGCCGCTTCTGCCCGCCGGAGTTCGCGAGGTACAGGCCTCCACTACCCCCGTTTGGCCTCGATCTGGAACCACCCCGGTCCACTGACCCTTTCCCCTCTCCTTCCTGTTTTGTTTGCAGCTGGAAACGGCCAGAGCCATCGACGCCTGAAGCTCTTCCGTCGGCTTCCTCATCGCCGGTGAGTCCCTGCACTCCGGCGGCCAACTCCGGCACCACCAGAACGGCAACACCCTCCCGAGCTCAACGGTACTGCTCCCACCTCCAGCCGTGCCCCACATCGTCACCGACGAGCTCGCCGCCGTTTTTGGACAAAGGAAGACGACGACGGCCGTAGGTCCCATCCGTCAGCCTCACGCCCTGATGGGTGGGACCCACCCGTAAGGTTTAAAACGCACGCACGCGCGTACCAGTTTGCTGCATCGGCTGAAGGCGTATTTCGCCTTTACGTCTTCGACGTGGCAGCCTCGCGTGGGATGTATCTTCTCTGGGCCTGCTTTACTGTGGCCTTTCTAGCCTAGTGGCACAGTGCCATTTTTCTTTTTCTTTTTCTGTCTGTTTTCTAAAAATTCCACAGGATGAAACATTTATCCAAATGCAATAATTCCAACTCCTAAAATCTTAGAATAATCCCACCTATTTATTGATGTGACTTTCATACACATCCATCACACTTTTCTGTACTGTTCAAATTTAAATTCAAATTTGGGCATTTAAATCCTTCTTTGAAAATCCATTTCCACTATTCCTTAACTCCAAATCCAAAACTAGGAATTTTACCCTTCTTAGTTTTCTCCCTAGTATTTAACAAAAATAAGTTGACATTTTTCTGAGCACTTTGGTTTTTCTATTTTACTATTGCCTTATTTTTCCTGTTGTTTCTTTTGTGACGAATAGATCCCATATTTGACGAAGTAGTTGGAGAAGAAGAAGGAGAAGGACTTGAAGACTTTGAAGACCAAGCCAACCAAGGCAAGCAGCCCTTTGACCATGATACACCTCTCTTGTTCATCGATAAAAAAATTATGTGTGCATAATGATGTTATGGATTATGATCTTAATATGATCATTGTATTGATGCATGCCCTTAGTATTTACATGTTCATATCTCTACCATGTGCTAGAGGTGCGATGAAAAGCACTTGGCAATGATGCACGGTGTTGCACGTATGCCATGATCCCCTCGAAGTTGCATTATTTCAAAAAACCCACCGGGTGCCCCTAATGCCCGTGGGTGATGTTGAACTAGGTCACCACTTGAGGAAGAAGTGGTGTACCAGAGCAAGCATTTGCGTGTGTAAAATGATGGATTAGATTTAAGATGTGATTACCGTCCCAACCAAACATGTGCAACCACTCTACCCCTTGTGGGACGGGGCATTATTAATTACCTAGACCGATACTAGCATGGTGCCCACATTACTAGTGATGGGGGTGACGTGAGGTCACCCTCGGGATGGGGTCGTGCTTGGATAGGCGGCCATGACTGTTTTCACAGGGCACCATACACACCGTTGGTCCCTGCGTGTATGTGTGATAATGAAAGGGTAGAGCCCCAAGATCTTGATGCTTATACACAAAGGCCGTGTACCAATGAGTGGACCCTATGTTAGTGTCGCCTAGGGAAAGATAGTGATCGGGTGCTTCCCCCGAGTACTTGAGGTACTGCGGGATCGTGGGTGACACGAAAGCTTCCCGGTTCTTGTGGGTAAAGTGCACAACCTTTGCAGAGTGTCAAACTATTCGAATAGCCGTGTCCGCGGTCAAGGACAGTTGGGTGGTGGTACTTAAACTATGTCTAGAACTTTACAAACTTGGTATATGTGAGTTGCATGGGTCAAGTAAAGACTTGACATATTGATAAAGCTAGTATTGTTCTAAATTCTATTTATGTTGATACCTGTAACCTGTTCACATGGTTACCGGAGATCATTGATGCATGTTTCACAAGTTGAAGAGGACATGTCGTTAACTTTCCACTAGCATGTTGCTAGGTTGCATACTCACTGTTACATCATGCATTGTTACCTTGATCCAAAAACATGGGTTGCTTGTGAGTACATTCAAAGTACTCATTGGTTTGCCACTGGTTATTTAATTGGCCAGGCATGGAAGAGCATGAGTTCGAGGAAGAGTTCCTTGGTGACGAACATGCGAACTAGGATGCTTCCCAGTCAGAATGCATGTAGGGTTAAGGCAGATGGCATGGGTTCTACTTATCAACGAAGATTCCTGCTGCTTATGTTTCATTTGATGTTCAGCCCTTAAGGCTTTATCAATGTAAGACTTGACCATAATGGTCTTAATTTTTGAAATACAGTATGCATGGATGTAAGACTCTTGTTATTCAGCTCCTACGTGTTCAGTGAGCATTGATCTTTGGGATCACCGTACACGTGCATTCGGTGATCTCGACTTATGAATCGGGGTCCCCACAGAGCTGGTATCAGAGTCATCCTAACTATAGGAAGCCTTAGTTAGCATGGGCGTTAGTTAGCTTGATTTCATTTTCATAAATCATCTAAACTTCTCTTCTTTTCTAAAGCTTACCCAACCCAAGATATATTTCCCTTATTGACCTCTCCTATTCAACCTTTGTAGATGCCTGCCATACCCGAAGACTTCCTGACCACCGGATTCCTTGTGCTTCTCGAGGATAGCCTCCAGAAGTGCCAGTTTCACTGAGCCCCCATTTTCACCTACCATGAGCACTGGATCAATGACACCGAGACGCAATACCATGTGGAAGTCATCGTGAAGGCTAATGACCCTCCAACAAGTTGGTTCTTTGAAGGGCCACATATGGCAACATTGGTCCTCGCCGTCAAGACTGCAACACTCAAGGCACTCACCCGTCTCCGAGACCTTCTTCCAGAGATGGCGGATGAGTTAGAAACCCGCTTCTTGCCTTATCGGAAGGAGGGTGAAGACGAGAGCAGCGCACCAGCTCCACCACTCGAGGAAGGACTTCCACTCCAATTCCAAACCTACTTCAGCCTTTGTGCCGACAGCTTGGCACAACACTTGGCCTCTGAGTTAATGGAACTCCAAAAGGAACTCCACGAGACCAAGGCACTTCTTCGCCCAGCACAAGGGAAGACAAATAGGATCAAGAACGAAGGCGCTCCCCTGGACAACCCACAGTCGCATATCGAGGCGGAAGACCCCTAGTAGATGCACCTGCTAAGGATGGAGAACCACCCTAGCAATGTCGTATGACGGCAAGGGACTACCGCAAGCTCTTCATCACACCACCGGCAAAAACAACACCGTGTTGAGCTCCTCCACTCCCCCACCCCTTCGAGCGATGAAGGGAGTCAGACTGATGACGACACGGAGGAAGACCCGGAAGAGCCAGAGTACGCGACCGAGCATTCCACCACATAGGCACCACTCTAGACTAGGGTGTGCTAATCCATAACCCTGAGGTAGGATAGGTCGTGTATCCCTTATGCGAAGTCGAGTCCATGTAATGGTTCAAATGAAACCATGTAGTGTTATGTTTGCTTTTGGATGTATTTGATGGAAGTCGTACTCTTCCTTCGGGAACATGTAAACAACTACATCACCTATTTGGATTTCTTAATGATTGTGTTTGGCCCTTGCATAGAAACAACTTGTGTCATACCAACCCCCTTACTAGGCACCCAATCTATCTTGCTTTCCCTTCATCTTTCCCAATTATGAGACCTTGACCGCTCCAACAGGATGCCTGTTGTAACCCATACTGGTAACTCTACCCAGCAGCAAGGAGCCGGAGGATCCACCCAAGGAGGCGCCAGCTAGGACCAAAACCAAGGACAAAGTCCACCACCACCTCCACCTCTGTACATGGACGTGGCTCAACTTCTCCAAGCCTTTCGAGAGGAACGCCAATCCAATACTGCTGCCCTCCAGATGATTGCTCAAGCTGTCACCAACAACCGCCAGCTGGCAGGGAACGGCAATGGACGTTCCATGTTGGCTGAGTTCAAGAAGCATTCACCATCCACCTTCATCGAGATTGCCGAACCCCTAGATGCAGACGATTGGGTCCGCACCATTGAGGATCTGTTGGAACTAGTCGGCTGCACTGAAGACCGTGAGAGGGTGGCTTATGCTGCCCACTGTCTCGGGGGAACTGCTAGAGCTTGGTGGGATGGATTCAAGGTCATGCATGCCGAGCAAGCCATCACTTGGAATGACTTCAAGGCAGAGTTTCGCAAGGCCCATATTCCTTCCGGAATCATGGCCATCAAGAAGCATGAGTTCCAAGCCCTGAAGCAAGGAAGTGGCACCGTCAAGGAGTACATGCAGAAGTTCAGTGTTCTGTCAAGGTATTCTCCTGAGGATGTTAGCATCGATGCTGCCAAAAGAGAGTGCCTCATGGAAGGCCTTAATCAAACTCTGTGGTACTCGCTTGTGGTGTGTGACTGCCCAACTTTTCCTGATCTGGTGAACAAGGCACTCATGCTTGAAGACAAGCGACGTGCTTTAGATGATACCTGTAAGCACAAGATGATCAACAAGGGTAGCTCCAGCAACCAGAAGCCTCGCCAGTGGAAGCCAACCCCAGTCAGGCCAACCTATCAGCAACCACGAGCTCCCGCACCCCGCACCAACTATCAGCCTCAGCAGTACTCCAACCCCAGGCCAGCTTACAACAACCCCAATAACATTAGTGGCAACAAGACCAACAACCCAAACCAAGTCACTTGCTTTGGATGTGGTTAGTCAGGACACATCTCAAGGGTGTGCCCTAACAAGAAGCCCGATGCTCCGTGCCCCAATGCGCAGAACCCAGGACAAGGCCGTGGAATGCCACCAAGAAACCAAGCTCCCCGCAACCCGCCCAAGAACGGCAAGGGGCGTGTGAAACACGTCGCTGCAGAAGAAGCTCAGGAAGACTCGGACATCGTGCTGGGTACGTTCCTTGTCAACTCAGCACCTGCAACTATCTTGTTTGATTCTGGAGCCACGCATTCATTTGTTACCCAAAGGTATGCATTAAAAAGTGGCATAACCCCTATACCCCTGAATAATCCCATGGTGGTACAAACCCCTGGAGCAGAGATGAGAGCCAAGATAGGATGTAAAGGAGTTGGGATCAACATTAACGGGGTAGAATTCCTAGCAGACCTTATCATCCTAAGATCACAAGGCTTGGACATGATCTTGGGAATGGATTAGCTCAGTAAGCACCAAGGCTTGTTAGATTGTGCCAATCGGACTGTCACAGTGACCAATGACCAAGGAGTTGAAGTTAAGTTTGCCTCCAATACCTCCTCTGCTCAAGTCGCCCAAGTCAACTGTCTAACAGAAGTTGGATTGGAACAAGTGCCAGTTGTATGTGAATACCCCGATGTCTTTCCTGATGAGTTACCGGGAATGCCTCCTGATCGTGACATCGAGTTCATTATTGAGCTCATGCATGGAGCAGGACCCATCTATAAGAAGCCTTATAGAATGGGATCGGAGGAGTTAGTAGAACTAAAGAAGCAACTGGCCGAGCAGTTGAGGAAAGGGTTCATCCGCCCTACTGCCTCACCTTGGGGATCACCTGTTCTGTTTGTGGAGAAGAGGGACGGAACCATCCGATTATGTGTTGACTATCGTTCCCTTAATGAAGTCACAATCAAGAACAAGTATCCACTCCCCAAGATTGAAGACTTGTTTGATCAGTTGAATGGTGCCAAGGTGTTTTCCAAGATCGATCTCAGGTCTGGGTACTATCAGCTGAAGATCAGACCCCCAAGACATTCCGAAGACGGCATTTGTAACCCGGTATGGCCTGTATGAGTACAGGGTCATGTCGTTTGGGTTAACCAATGCCCCTGCCTACTTCATGTACCTCATGAACAAAGTTTTCATGGAGTACCTGGACAAGTTTGTTGTCGTCTTCATTGATGACATACTCATCTTTTCCAAGTCTGAAGAAGAGCATGAGCAACACTTGAGGATGGTCCTAGATAAGCTTCGAGAGCACCGGCTTTATGCCAAGTCAGCAAGTGCGAATTTTGGCTCCATGAAGTTGGATTCTTGGGTCATGTATTGAATGCCGAAGGGTTGTTAGTAGATCCCACCAAGATTCAAGCCTTGACTGAAAGGAAAACCTCGAGCAATGTGAAGGAAGTCAGGAGCTTCCTCGGACTCGCAGGATATTGGCGCAAGTTCGTTGAAGGATTCTCAAGAATTGCCCGACCTACGACCCAGCTCTTGAAGAAAGGACAAAAAGTTTGAGTGGACACCAAAGTGTGAAGAGAGCTTCCAGGAGCTGAAGAAGAGATTAACCACCACCCCAGCTCTGGCCACACCTGATATTCACAAGGAATTTGTGATATATTGTGATGCATCAAGAACCGGGCTTAGAGGTGTCCTGATGCAAGAAGGCAGAGTCGTAGCATATCTATCCAGACAGCTACGTCCTCATGAAGAGAACTATGCTACTCATGATCTCAAGTTGGCAGTTGTAGTTCACGCCTTGAAGACCTCATGACATTACCTTCTAGGGAAGCGGTGTGAGATATACACCAACCACAAGAGTTTGAAGTAGCTGTCTGCCTTGCTCATCCTCTGAGAACCTTGGGGCTTTGCCTGCCTTGATCTTCCTCTTGATGCCTTCTATACTCCCGTGTCCCTTCTGAGCTTCCTTAACATCACCCATCAAGGTAGGCTTGACTTCGAGGTTGGCCAAGAATCCTAGTGCAACCAGTTCCAATCCGAAGCTTTCAAGTTCTTCATACAAGGCGGGTAGCCTTTCCTTAAGCATAACATTCAAGGAACAAGCCTTTCTGCTTAAGGCATCTGCTACTACATTAGCCTTTCCAGGGTCTCAAAAGTAATTGAACATGAGGCAAAGAAGGTGGCTAGAGTTGATCAAGGACTATGACCTCAATGTTAAATACCACCCTGGAAAGGCTAATGTAGTAGCAGATGCCTTAAGCAGAAAGGCTTGTTCCTTGAATGCAATGCTTAAGGAAAGGCTACCCGCCTTGTATGAAGAACTTGAAAGCTTCGGATTGGAACTGGTTGCACTAGGATTCTTGGCCAACCTCGAAGTCAAGCCTACCTTGATGGATGATGTTAAGGAAGCTCAGAAGGGACACGAGAGTATAGAAGGCATCGAGAGGAAGATCAAGGCAGGCAAAGCCCCAAGTTTCTCAGAGGATGAGCAAGGAGGTGTGTGGTATGGGGATCACATTTGCGTACCCAACAAGATTGAGCTCAAGAATTTGATCTTGCAAGAGACTCATGACACCACGTATTCCATCCATCCTGGAGGAACCAAGATGTATCAAGACCTGAAGGAACGATTCTGGTGGCACGGGATGAAAAGGAAGATTGCCACCTATGTTGCAAAGTGTGATGTATGTCAAAGGGTCAAGGCTGAACATCAGCGACCTGCTAGATTGCTCCAACCACTCAAGGTTCCCGAGTGGAAATGGGATAATGTCGGAATGGATTTCATCACTGAATTACCCAGGTTAAATAAGGGTCATGACTCCATCTGGGTTATAGTCGACCATTTGACCAAGGTAGCCCATTTCATTCCTGTCAAGACTACCTATGATGGCAACCAACTGGCAACTCTTTACATCAACAGAATCGTAAGTCTTCATGGTGTTCCTAAGGAGATTGTGTCAAATTGAGGACCCTAGTTTACCTCAAGGTTTTGGAAGAAGTTCCAAGAGGCCATGGCAACCAAGTTGTCTTTCAACACTGCTTTCCATCCACAGACCAGAGGCCAGACAGAACAAGTGAATCAGATACTCAAAGACATGCTGCGAGCCTGTGTCCTAGCATATGGAGCTAAGTGGGAAGATTGCCTTCCGTTCGTCGAATTCTCCTATAACAATAGTTATCAATCAAGTCTCCAGATGGCACCATTTGAGGTGTTGTATGGACGCAAGTGTCGCACACCCCTCAATTGGTCAGAGACCGGAAAAGGGCTAGTCTTTGGACCTGATGCTCTCCGCAAAGCCGAAGAGCAAGTTCAGCTAGTCAGGGAGCATCTGAAGGCTGCCAAGTCATGGCAGAAGAGCTATGCCGACGCTCGTCGCCGACAAGTGAGATTCCACGTTGGAGACCATGTTTACCTGCGAGTCACTCCTCTCAAGGGGACTAAGTGCATGTTAAGGGAAAGCTCACACCAAGGTTTATTGGCCCCTTCAAGATCACTGCAAGACAAGGAGAAGTTGCTTATCAGTTGGAACTGCCTCCTGAACTATCCATTGTGCACAATGTGTTCCACGTGTCGCAACTCTGGAAGAATCTCCAAGTTCCGGACAAGCCTGATCTCTACAAGGACATTGATCACCAAGCCATTGACCTTCAGCCTGATCTGACATACCGTGAGAGGCCCATCTGCATATTGGATGAAGCAGAGTGACGTACTCAAAGCCGCGCCATCAAGTACCTCAAGGTCCAGTTGAGCAACCACACCAAAGCAGAAGCAACCAGGGAACATGAAGACTACCTTAGATCCGAGTTTCTAGATCTCTTTAAAGCCCAGTTTAGGAATCTCGGGGACAAGATTCTTGTAAGGGGGTAGGTCTGTCACACCCACTGTTTTGTAACATGTCATTTGCATCAATAAAGCATGAAAATTTGGACCAGCAAAAACTTTTGCATTTTATTTGGCTTTCATTTGAATTGGATTTTTGTCTGTGGTTTCAAGTGCTCATGAAAGCCATATTCTAGCTCCACCTTCTATATTTCATTTCTTTGCTCCAAACTTTTGCCACAATGATCATGCCATGTGTATAGTGCAATATAGATTTTTTACAAAAATATTTTGGCCAAAAAGTATTTTCTAAATTTAGTTTCCCAAAACCCCCTGAATTGAGGTTTGCACTACAAGTACTTGATTTGGGGTATGAAAAATCTTTCAAAGGATATGTTTGACTCCTAGAAAGTATAGGACTCCCCAAAACCACAAAAATATAATTTTAAAAGTTATTTTACTATTTTATTTAAAGGATTTTTCTTTAGTTCAGAAATGGTCTTTAATAGGTTAAAATTATTTTAATGCTTTAAAAATATTTGTACAAATTTAAGGAAACTCAGTGGACATATATTGTCCATATATAAGAGTTTCAACACATGTTCATGTTCAAAATATTGGTCAAACCCCTCAAAAACCCTTTCTAGATATTTCAAGCTTTTGAAATATTTACAAAGGAAATATTCTCTAAAAATTCCAATAAAATTCTAGCAAGTCACACATGCCTAATGTGATGATCTTGCAAAGTTTCATCCCAATCCAAATAGTTTTGGTTCACAAAAGTGCCCCAAAACCCTCTCTGTCCAGAATCAAGTTTGAACAACTTTACATTGTCAACTGTCTCATTTTGCTCTCAAACTTTGTGGGCATGCTCTAAACCCTAAATGATGACACTACACCAAGTGGTGCATCAAGGAGAATAGTTTTGCATGACTATATCTTGGAAAACTCATTTCTGTTGATTTCTAGGGTTTAGAAAAGTTGCATTGGCAACTTTGCCCAAATGAACTAAATCTTGGTGGAACCTCTTATTTTCTCATGCCATTTGACCCTGTCAAGCCTCATGCCTAACATGAGTTCATCTTCATGCCCAAACCAGTAAAAAACACCTTCTGCCATTTTTCTAAAAACACCACTTTGACCTCTTCCACTAATCTCTAGGAGTTCAACTTTTTACCACAACCCATCCTAGACCTCTTCTACATCTAGTAGCTCTCCCTGGATTTTGCTGAATGATTGAAGGGTGAAACACCCTCATTTAACCCCCTGGACAACAACTTCTCTCTCTTTCTCACCTCCCTCCTCACCCCATTGGCCATCGATGGCATCCAAAGCCCTCTCCACATTTTTTACTCCTCTCTAGGGCTACCAGACATGCTTGGCCATGCCCACCTTGCCAAAAATATGGCCATGCCGTCCATAAGCACGCTCTGCAGTGCGCTACAGTGCGCCCCCGCACTATAGCCGCCCCTGCCAACCACCTTCGGTCACCTCGGGCCTCCCCAGCGCGCCTGACAATGCACCACGGCGTCCGCAGCATGCTACGCCCTAGTCCCACTCTTCCTTCTCCCTTCTGCTGCCTCCCTCACACGCGCGCCATGGCCGCCCGAGAGCTCCAGTGAGCACGCTCACACGCGCGACACCCTGGCAATCCCCTGCTCTCTCTCTTCCTTCCCCTGGTCGTAGACCACCTCCACAAACGTCTCGGACACGCCCATTTGAGCCCCCGTGAACCACAACAACGGCAACAGCCTCGCCGGTGCACTGGTCCATGGTGAGCCACAGGCAGCCTATTTATAGGCCTCCCCGTGCCATTCTCTCCTCACCCCTCGTTCTCTGCACCACCCAATCCACCCCCTGCACCCCAGTTTGTCTCCAGGAGCCCCCGAGCTCGAGATCGAGCTCGAGCTCCGCCGCTTTGGCTCGCCAAAGTTCGCGAGGTACATGCCTCCACTGCCCCTGTTTGGCCTCGATTTGGAACCACCGTGGTCAACTGACCCTTTCCCCTCTCTTTCCCGCTTTGTTTCCAGCCGGAAACGGCCGAAGCCGTCGACGCCTGAAGCTCTTCCGCTAGCTTCCTCGTCACCGGCGAGTCCCTGCACTCCGGCGGCAAACTCCGGCACCACCAGAATGGTGACACCCTTCGGAGCTCAATGGTACTACTCCCACTTCCAGTCGTGCCCCATGTCGTCACCAGCGAGCTCACCGCCGTTTCTGGACAGAGGAAGACGAAGACAGCCATAGGCCCCATCAGTCAGCCTCACGTCCTGACGGATGGGACCCACCCATCAGGTTTAAAACGCACGCACGCGCATACCGGTTCGCTGCGTCGGCTGAAGGCATATTTTGCCTTTACACCTTCGACGTGGCAGCCTTGCGCGGGCTGTATCTCCTCTGGGCCTGCTGCACTGTGGCCTTTCTGGCCCAGTGGCACACTGCCATTTTTCTTTTTCTTTTTCTGTCTATTTTCTAAAAATTCCACAGGATGAAACATTTATCCAAATGCAATAATTCCAACTCCTACAATCTTAGAGTAGTCCCACCTATTTATTGATGTAACTTTCATACACGTCCATCACACTTTTATGTACTGTTCAAATTTAAATTCAAACTTGCGTATTTAAATCCTTCTTCGAAAATCCATTTCCACTATTCCTTAACTCCAAATCCAAAACTAGGAATTTTCCCCTTCTTAGTTTTCTCCCTAGTATTTAACAAAAATAAGTTGACATTTTTCTGGGCACTTTGGTTTTTCTGTTTTACTATTGCCTTATTTTCCCGTTATTTCTTTTGCGACGAATAGATCCTGTATTTGACGAAGTAGTTGGAGAAGAAGAAGGAGAAGGACTTGAAGACTCCGAAGACCAAGTCAACCAAGGCAAGTAGCCCTTTGACCCTTATACACCTTTCTTGTTCATCGATAAGTTTTTTCCGTGTGCATGATGATGTTATGGATTATGAACTTAATATGATCATTGCATTGATGCATGCCCTTGGTATTTACATGTTCATATCTCTACCATGTGCTAGAGGTGCGATGAAAAGCACTTGGCAATGATGCACGGTGTTGCACGTATGCCATGATCCCCTCGGAGTTGCATTATTTCGAAAACCCCATCGGGTGCCCCTTATGCCCGTGGGTGATGTTGAACTAGGTCACCACTTGAGGAAGAAGCGGTGTACCGGAGCAAGCATTTGCATGTGTAAAATGATGGATTAGATTTAAGATGTGATTACCGTCCCAACCAAACATGTGCAACCACTATACCCCTTGTGGGACGGGGCATTGTTTATTACCTAGACCGATACTAGCATGGTGCCCACATTACTAGTGACGGGGGTGACGTGAGGTCACTCTCGGGACGAGGTCGTGCTTGGGTAGGCGGCCATGACTGTTTTCACAGGGCACCAGACACACCGTTGGTCCCTGTGTGTATGTGTGATAATGAAAGGGCAGAGTCCCAAGATCTTGATGCATATACACAAAGGCCGTGTACCAACGAGTGGACCCTATGTTAGTGTCGCCTAGGGAAAGATAGTGATCGGGTGCTTCCCCCGAGTACTTGAGGTTCTACGGGATCGTGGGTGACACGAAAGCTTCTCGGTTCTTATGGGTAAAGTGCACAACCTTTGCAGAGTGTCAAACTATTCGAATAGCCGTGTCCGCGATCAAGGACAGTCGGGTGGTGGTACTTAAACTATGTCTAGAACTTTACAAACTTGGTATATGTGAGTTGCATGGGTCAAGTAAAGACTTGACATATTGATAAAGCTAGTATTGTTCTAAATTCTATTTATGTTGATATCTGTAACCTGTTCACATGGTTACCGGAGATCATTGATGCATGTTTCACAAGTTGAAGAGGACATGTCATTAACTTTCCACTAGCATGTTTCTAGGTTGCATACTCGTCGTTACATCATGCATTGTTACCTTGATCCAAAAACATGGGGTGCTTGTGAGTACATTCAAAGTACTCATTGGCTTGCGACTGGTTATTTAATTGGCCAGGCATGGAAGAGGAGGAGTTCGAGGAAGAGTTCTTTGGTGACGAACATGCGAACTAGGACGCTTCCCAGTCAGAATGCCTGTAGGGATAAGGCAGATGGGATGGGTTCTACTTATCGATGAAGATTCCCGCTGCTTATGTTTCATTTGATGTTCACCCCTTAAGGCTTTATCAATGTAAGACTTGACCATAATGGCTTAATTTGTGTAATACGGTATGTATGGATGTAAGACTCTTGTTATTCAGCTTCTGTGTGTTCAGTGAGCATTGATCTCTGGGATCACTATACACGTGCATTTGGTGATCTCAACTTATGAGTGGGGGTCCCCATAGTTTTGTGTGGGTCCCAATTGTTGTACACCTACATGGCGGAGGTCCGGACACCCACAGACCACTCTCGGCTTTGCTTCTGATTTGTGGGATTTCAAAAGTTTGGACCATTTCATGGATGTTTTATGTATGATATTGGATGGCAAAAAGTGTTAGGACCGCATGGTCCAGGCATTTAAAGGTGGTTTGATTCTCGGTAATGGAGTTGTCCTAATTGGTTATCTACTCATAGAGGGAGATTGTCTTTTTTCCTTTTGATGGGAAATGGTGACTCTTTATTATAAAGAAAATAGTCCAAGATACAATCATAGTGTCAATATTAGGTTCTAGCAGCCAAACATGAGGCTTTGTTACTTTTTATGGGAGTGGAAGATTTTTTTCAAAAAGAAGGTTAAACCCGTGGCCTGTGTAACATTGTGATGCACATAACCATGAAATAAACACCTATGACTAAGTCAACTTCTTCTGCAATAGCAGCTTTGTAACACCCCTAGTATCATGCTACAGTAACCCTTTGTGATTAAGCCTAATCATTTGGCTAAAGAATGCTTAATCGCCTTTGTTCAATATCTCTTTTCAACTCCCATCTGAATTCAAATTCAAATCATAAGTGAAACTTGAAGTTGCACAAAAGTTGCTGGAAAAATGTTCATCATTTAGCAAATATTCCAATACAATTTGATGTAATTAAAAACAACATCACTCCTATGCTAAAATGGACACTAACATTTATAACAGTGCCATTCCAGCAATTTAAAATGCAAATTCATTTATGAAAATTCTAAATGGATCTAAACCTCTCCCAAAAATAATTGTGGCAGTGCCTAAAATGCACTGGACTTTTATGATCCAGTTTCACATTTTTCCTAAATCATTAAGGTCCCCAGATAATCATTTTCCTTCTCTGGTAATTAAAGAAAAGAAAAGGAGAAGTAGAGGGGAGAGAGAGAAAGCTCTACACCACTTGGGCTTCGGCCCACCCGAGCCAACTGGCCCAGCAGGCCGACCGACCCACCCCCCCCTCACCGGTCGCTCCCTCCCCTTCCTGTTCCTCTGCTCTGTGTTGCTACAGGGGCGAGGTCGACCCCGACCACCTCGCCAGCCTCGCCAGGAGAGGATAAGGGCGACGCCTCGGGCTCCCTTCGTCTCCCCTCACCACTTGCCCTCCCCACTTGGTCGCCCACTCCCCCTTGCACTCCCTCGCCCTCTCCTCTCTCTCCCTCGCTCTCCAGATCCCCTCCTCATCGGCCACCCCGCGCCGTCTGCGCATGTCAAGTAGCGTCAGCGCCTTCACCTACGTTGCCTACGCCCTTGGATCGGAGCGGGGGAGCTCCACTGTCGCCACACGCATTGTCTTCTTCCTCGACGGCCGCTGGCGATCCCCTTCTTCCCCGACGATGTTTTGCAGCTCCTAAACCATCACGGGCCTACGTGTGGGCCGCACGGTGAGCTTCTCCGTCTCCTGCTCCCCTTCATTAGCCTCTTCATGCGCCGTAGCTCCCTGGTCGCCGTTGCCATGAGCCCGTCGCCGCGGATCGCCTTGCCGACGTGGCCATAGCCCCTGTCGCGCTCACCTGGGCACGGCATCGAGCTCCTCATGCTCCCATGAGCCCAACGAGCTCGAGCCCGTGCCTCCCCGTGCCCTCTAGCCTCGTTTCCGACCGTGGCCGAACGCCGGCATCCGCCCGGCCTCTCGCCGTCGTCGTTGTAGCTCGTTACGGGCCGCGCCGCCACCATAGATGGACGCGGCGTCGAACGCCCGACTCAACGCGCACGCGCACGCCCCCTCCCATGCCTCTTAGCGCCATCCCTGATGAGCGCCCGAACATGATGCCGCGGACCTCGTCGCAGGCGATGTTTCCGGCCAGGTCCGGCGATGCCACCACCACCACTCGACGCGTGGTCGAGTGACCGTTCGAACGTGCCTAGCGGCCCCCCTTTCCGTGCCCCGTACGCATTTTCCGGCCAACTCCGGCGACACACCGCCGCGGGTAGGCTCGCCGGCGTTAGTCCGTCGGCTGCGCTGACCTGGCGCCGATGTGGCACCGCCTGGGCCACTAGCCAGTGGGCCCAATGGGTCCCGTTGGCCCGGTTGACCCAGTCCACCCGATGATTGGTTTTGACCAGTCGCTGACATGCGGGCCCCACTCCCTTAATCAACATTTTATTTATTTAAATTATTTAGTTAACTTAATGAGACACTGACATGTGGGGCCCAGTTGCCAATTAACCTCATAGTAGTTTTATATAAACTCTGTTAAGGCCCATGTCCATGAAAAGTGGGCCCCACTGGTCATTTTGACCAGTCAACCGCACTGTTGACTGCTGACGTTGCTCCTACGTCATGCTGACATCATATTCCATTTCTGTTAATACAAAAAATTCCAGAATATGTTTAAAACTTAGAAAATCCATATAAAATAATCTATAACTCGGCTGAAAATGTTTTCTATATGAAAGTTGCTCAGAAAAATCCAACGAATCCGATTACGAGGTCCATTCATCTGTCACATGCCCCTAGCATGCTGAACATGGAACATTCCCCCTCCGGTCATCTATCTGACACAGGTCCGGAACCGGGAAAACATTCCCGGTTGAATTCCCCCTTCACCTATAACGTCTAGGACCGCGTTAGAACACGTCTAGCTATGCTTGTTGTCCTGTTATACACTTGCTTGCTATGTATTTATTGTTTCTCCCCCTCTTCTCTTTGGTAGATCCCGCGGCACCTACAGATGCCGCTGTGATCGACTACGTCACCGACGACCCCTCCTTCTTGTCTGAGCAACCAGGCAAGCCCCCCCCCTTTGATCATCCCGATATCGCCCATTCCATTCTCTCATGCTTGCATTAGATTTTGCTACTGTTATTGATTGCTCCTATTCTGATGCATAGCATTCTTTTGTATCTGCTATTGTACCTTACCTTCTTATCCTCAACTGCTTAGTATAGGTTGGTTAGTGATCCATCAGTGACCCCCACCTTGTCCTTGTTGCCCCTGCTTCATCATCGAAGACCCGATCAACGGGATCGAAGACCAGGCCCCGGCATCGCACATCACTTCCCCCTTAGTTGCTCGACACTACTGGGTTACTATCGAGTACCGAGGGTGAGACCTCTACAACACTTCTGATGTTAACCCTGTAGTGTAGCTATTCGGTCGTGGTCATCGAGGGTGATTTCCTCTTTAACCACTTCCGATACGACTCTGTCGTGCAACCCCTCAAGTGTGAACCTCGGGGGTGATTCCTCTTACGTTCACCTTGATGATTACATCGAGTGGAATTCACCGGGGGTGATTCCTTGGGTTTTCCTCTTGATGTTTGGACACACGGATACTTGGACTTTACAACTGTTACTTGGAAGGGCGGGTCGACCCTGAGGGGTACCCGCGAGTGATGTGGAGACGGGTTGACCTGGAGGGTGCCCGCGAGATAATTACGAGGCGTGGCCGGGCATTCCTAGCCCTTGCCGCAAGTCCACGAGACGGGGCAACGGGGTCACATCTTTCGTGAGTCTCTGATTGTTACCGCGCATTCCTAATCCACTACGATTTGGATATTTGATCCGAGGGGCCTCTGGTCTGATAGCACTAACCATCACGTGGGCATAGTATGGGCGTTCTGCGTCGTATACATCAGCCAAAGCTTAGTAGACGTCAGCGACTGAGCGGCGCGCGCCGGGTTGGACTGCGTAAGCGCCTGCCTTGTTGAAGGAGGTAGCTAGGTCTGCTCACCGGCCGCGTATGCAACGTGCAGGAGTTCCCGGGGAGATGGCCCATGACCCCTGGGGGCATAGGTTTAGTCCGGCGTGCTGGCCTCTCTATTAAGCCTAGGTCGGGTTGCAGCGTATTGTTTGGCCGAGGCCGGGCATGACCCAGGAAAGTGTGTCCGACCGGAGTTAATCGAGCGTGTGGGTAAGTTGGTGCACCCCTGCAGGGAAGAAAACATCTATCGATAGCCTGTCCTACGGTAACGGACACTTGGAGTTGTATCCCGATCGATACAACTAGAACTGGATATTTGTGGTGAGAACTGGATGGTGATGAGAATTGGATTGTGATGATAACTGGATAGTATGGCTCTAGGATTTCTTTCTCGCAGGGAGTCGAGAAAGGATCTCCGGCCGAGGTTGATAACACTACTACTACTTTACTTTATGCTACTCTACTTTCGCCTGTTTGCTGCAAGATGGTGGTTTCCAGAAGATGCTAGTCTTTGATAGGACTAGGCCTTTTCTCTATTCTAGCATTTCTGCAGCCCAGTCCACATATACAGCCTTCCTTTGATAATGTTGCATATGTAGTGTAGATCCTTGCTTGCGAGTACTTTGGATGAGTACTCACGGTTGCTTTGCTCCCCCTTTTCCCCCATTCTTCTCCTTTCCGGTTGATGCAACCAGATGTTGGAGCCCAGGAGTCAGATGCCACCGCCGATGCCTACTACTACGTGGAGACCGTCGACGACCAGGAGTAGTTAGGAGGCTCCCAGGCAGGAGGCCTTGCCTTTTCGATCAATGTTGCTTTTGTGCTAGCCTTCTTAAGACAAACTTGTTTAACTCATGTCTGTACTCAGATATTGTTGCTTCCGCTCACTCTTGTGTATTTGAGCTTATGTATTCGAGCCCTCGAGGCCCCTGGCTTGTAATATAAAGCTTGTATTATTTTAATTTGTGTCTAGAGTTGTGTTGTGATATCTTCCCGTGAGTCCTTGATCTTGATCGTACACATTTGCGTGCATGATTAGTGTACGATTGAATCGAGGGCATCACAACCTTTAAGAAAGATAAGCGTCTTTGCACTGCCATCACCACAGGACAGAGCTAAATTCAGCAGATCTCAGGTAGGGGGTCCCGAACTAAGCATCTAGATGTGATGGTACCAAGGACACGAGGTTCTACCCAGGTTCGAGCACTCCGAGGAGATAACACATCTTGCTTGTGTTTATTCTTTGGGTTGGAGTGCAAAGTATAGATGATATACCCTGAGATTGTTGTCTTTCTACGATCCCTATCCCTTGGTTTATATAGATACCGGGGGAGGGGGGGCGGGGGGATCTAGGGTTAAAATATCTTAGTCGGTCATGTATAAGGAAACAACATCTCTGGGGAATCTACTTCTTGTAGTACACGAAAAGCCTTCAGGAGCCTTCCATTGATATGTCATGGGTCGTCTGATGTGCCCCACTCCTGAACTAGCATGGGGGTCTTCGGCGCGTCCCACCAGGCCGAGAGACAACGTCGTGAGAGACCCTCTAGCTGAGACACCATCAGCAGCCCCTGAAGCACTCTTCAAGTTTGGGCGCACTTCGGCTCTTCCGAGGAGATCTTTATTGCCAATCTTGAAAACTAGTTCATCGAATTCGTCTCCTGTATCTAATCTTCGACTGTCAGATTTTCCCCAAAAAAATTTAGGATCACCTCGGCCTCTAGCAAGTGTCTGAACTGTTCGTCGGAAATGTTCTCTCGTAGTCGTTCCTTAGTTGTGAAGTTTTCCTGTGCTCGACGCATGATGACAACTCGATCTGGCTCTGACAGTACGACCATGTGATGTCCCTGGGCCCATCTGTGACCACATGGCATCCCTGACCCGACGATTGCTTCTCCCATAGGAGTTGTTGGATGCCCCAAAGAGGAAATGTGATGTAGCACAACTGCAGAAAGTATTTCTCTTAGTTAAGAACCAAGGTTTATCGAACCAGTAGGAGGCACCACACTGACAACATTAGCAGTACCTGCACACAAACACAACAATTGCACAAACACAACAATTGCTTACACCCAACAAAGGCAAGAGGTTTTTCATTCCCCTTGTTCTTTCCACTTACAAGATTAAAAGTAGGTAGTGGTTAGCAGAGTAACAAAAGGTAAAAGATAAAATAGAGAGCAATTTTAAAGGCTTTTGTATTGATGGAGAATAGACCTGGGGGGCATAGGTTCACTAGTGGCAGCTCTCTCAAAAGCATAGAAAATGGTGTGGTAAAAAATTACTGTTGGACAATTGATAGAATTCGCAGAGTAATAATTGTGATCATTCATGGCATAATATCACATAGGCATTACGTTTGTGACTAGTAGACCGTTAATCCAACTGCATCTACTACTATTACTCCACCCAAGACCACTATCCAGCATGCATATCAAACTATTAAGTTCATGATAAACAGATTAACACAATAAGCAAGATGACATAATGTAGACAGAAGAATATCAATCAATATGACCAAAACCCGTCATTTCGCCCTTAGGGGCAACAATACAATACGTGCCTTCGTCCTTCCTTTCACCGGGCAAGATCACGGCAAGGTTGAACCCACTACTATGCACCACTCCCTCTGAAGACATACTCGTCCAATTGGCCAAAGAGGACTCATAGATTAAAAAGCATACATAGTTATAAAATTACACAAGGGAGAAACTTCAAGAGATCCAAAATAGATCAAGGGATAGTCTGATCATAAACCCATAATTCATAGGATCCCAACAAACACACTGCAAAAATTCCATCGGATTGATCTTAAAGAAGATTATTGCATTGAAGCTCAAGAGAGAGAGAGAGAGAAGATTATTGTATTGAAGCGAGCGAGTGAGAGAGAGAGTGAGAGAGTGATAGAGAGAGAGAGAGAGATCTAGCTACAACTATGGACCCGTAGGTCCTAAGGGAACTATTCACACATCATCGTGGAGGCATCAAGGTTGATGAAGTTGGCCTCCCCAATGATGTTACTAAGGCAAATATAGCCTCTTCAAAGGTAGCATTGATGTTCATAAAGTACTCCCTCCGTCCCAAAATTCTTGTCTTAGATTTGTCTAGATAAGGATGTATCAAGTCACATTTTAGTATTAGATACATCCATATCTAGACAAATCTAATACAAGAATTTTGGGACGGAGGGAGTAGTTGAAAGTAATCTATAAGAAAGCAGTGTCAACCTCTCGCATGTTTTGGTCAAAAGAGGAATTTAGAACCGTCATTTGGCACACAAAAATCACATGCAAGATCACCCATAAAGTTGTACTACTAGTACTAGTACTGCGTGTTAGATGGAAAAACACGATCAAGATCGAGAAAAAGATCATCAAGAAGAGATATTACCTGGACTTGCTTAATGAGGGATCCCGGAGAGGGGGGCATGGATAGGGCGATGGCTATGTAGTCATATACGGAGTATAATATCGAAAATCATCTTATATTTCTGAACGGAGGTAGTAATAAAATATGGTTTCTGTTTGAATTAGAACCAGGTCCGCGGTGGAGATGAAGTTCTCAAAGCCATGTTGTGTGAACTGGAAGACCTGAGGATGAGTTCTACTGTTAAACTATCCAGCTGCTGTGTCCTTGTCGCCACGTGTCCTGAACTAGTGTTTTCCTATAGCATTGTTGTCAGGCGTGTTCTGTACTTGACCACAACAATTTCGTGGCTATGCCTTCGATTACGAAGGGTGTGGTTCTTGTAAAGCTTCCTGACAAATCTGATGCGGCATGTCTTCATTATCAAGTTTATGAGTGGAAAGACCACTCTGTTAGGTTCTCCAAGGTTGGTGAGATGGTGATGGTGCAGGTAGACATCTCTCACGAAGTCCATGGCCTAGTCAATTATGCGGGGTTCATCTCGTAGGTCGGTGGCAAGAAATAGTCTACAGAGTTTAATAAGTGCAACTTTGCTTGTCTGTAGTAAGTACTATTGTTCAGTACTTGATTTGTGTTTGTGAACCCTGTATTGTTTAGTACTACCGCTTTTGGTGTGTGGTGAGTCCTGAGAACAATCTATGTTAATGTCTGTCCACTAAATTCAGTCTGTATATTTTGAAGTATCCAGATCATCTTTTTTCTTAGGACGGTTTATCAATTATGGTTACACTTTAATATCTCTATGCATTGCAGGGTTTATCGCACCCACCAGGATTTCCAGTCCCATGGATGTTCGGTCCATACGATTTGTCACGACCTTTGGCTGTCCTGCTTGTGGGGGGCCCTGCATGCCACCCGTAGTTGGACGATCAATCTTCTATTTAGTACTTCAACATAGTGATTTCTTGGTAAGCATTCACTCGTGTCACATCAAGTAAATCTTATTGATTTACTGTCTAAATCTTATTGATTTAATGTCATGTTTTCTTTCTTTTCCTGCAATTTTACGATGCAGGTTTTGCCATGTGACATTCATCACAGAATAAACCGTTTGGTTTGCTCTACAATGGCTATTTTTGCAGGTTTCACTTCTTATGTCGTGTCAGTAATGAAGGCATTGTCCATCACTTATATTACTAGAAAAAATTGGATCAGTTTGTTGTCTGAGTACAAGCTGAATCCCTATGATGAACTGCAGTTTGGTTTAAAAAAAACGCCACAATTAGTCCTTATCGCGTTTAAAATAAATGAAGAGAAAAACTGGATCACGGTCATGGAGCCTAGTCAAGTTAGAAAGCTGATCATAGCAGACCACACACGATCGCTGCTGTCTCACACATCGGTACCACCTTCAAGAATGGATCGAGCACCGGCAGTTACTCTAGCACTAACAGCGGTAGTAGCTCAGTCTGATCCAGCTGAGGATTGGGCACCGACCGCGTCAGCGGATCAGGCTGATCTACCGGAGGATCGGGCATCAACAATGGCACCTGCTCCGACACCGGCACCAGCCCTACAAGGAGCACCATCTCCGGCAGCAGCGGCGGCACTACCAGTCGCATCGGCACGGGTACCAGCAACGGCTTCGGCACCTGCACCAGTATTTTCACTTGCATCTGCTCCGGCCCGTGCAAAGGCAACCGAACGAGCAGTTGCATCGGCAACGGACTGGGCTGCAGTTCCCACTTCATAAACCAAAGTCCTTACAAAAACCGACATGTCCACCTTCTTGGTAAGCATTGGCCACCCAAGTGCTTCGTTATTTTTTCTTTCCTTGTTGTTTCACATGATTCACTGTGTTGATCTAACTGTTTGTGTATGTCTTGTTGTTTGCAAATAGAGAATTCCAAGAGCAACGAGGGAGTCGTTCAACAATCTGGGTGACCGTGGCCAAGTTTCTCTTACCATGCGCAGCCTTGGTGTGAATAAACTTACTCAATATACCATAAGTACAAAGGATGGTCGCATGATGATTGATGCTAAAGGATGGTCAAGGTTCAAATCTAAATCATATCTTGCGGTTGGGGATGATGTCAAAATCGAACTTTCTCGGTAAGGAGAGCTGGTCCAAATCAACTTTGAAATTCTTCAATAGTAGCATGCAACTGCCGAACTGATCTATCCTTTGAGGTTTTTTGATGTAATAACCTGGCATGGTGAAACAAGTGTCCTGTGTGTATAAGTAGTATGACAGTATTATTTATCACATTGCTGGTTAGGAACTGTCGTTTGATTTCATTCCAACAGCTGCCGACTTTATTCAATTTTGTGTATTCGCCTTGCGACAACATCTAAAACCAGCGCCGTACCGATCTCTTGCAATATGAAAAGCGCTGAGGTAGAGCACATGGGCCCCCAAACATGCAGGGTGGGCGTGCGGCCAAAAGTCCAGAACCGTGAGCACGTCTGATTATTATATTCTCAGCTGAACCCCCATAATGCCCGTGCTTTGCACGTAACATCAAGATGCATTTCTACGAGTATTTTATCTTGTGAGAGAAAAGGATGAATGAGGGAAGGCCTTATTTGCAAATGTGGAGAGGTGTTTGGGTACCTTTTTGCAAAATTGCCATAGTTTCCTTCCTATCCGTCAGATATAAATCGGACGGCCTATATTGTAGGATGGCAGGCACACCATCATCACCAACTCGTCTATACTGTGTTAAAAAAACTCTGTTTTTATAATTATATATGTTATATATATTCCCTTTGATTTTTCTTATGTATAAAGGTGTGATATAAAAGATTTTTACATTTCTTTACAGAGGGAGTATCTCTCTGTCAAGAATATATTTATGTGTAACTAGTTACTCCTATCTTTCTACTTCCTTTCGCTGATATGTGGGGCATCCGGCAACAGGGTCCACGTGCCATATGCATCAAATTAGAGTGCACAACTGCACGGTAGACACACCCCGGTCGTAGCGCTGTAGTATGCCCAATGAGCCGTCAAATCACACCCCCCTTCCAGCTTTAGCAGTAAGCTGGACGGATGAAGCGGCAATATTTCACTGGGCCTGAATCCCCTTCTCCCTCATCTGCTTGTTCAGAGAAAACTCCCTCTCGGGGATTGCATAGGGTTTTCTCATGGAGAACCAGGTACAAATTCTTCATCCATCCCCGATAAATCCAAGTCCCTTGGTCGCGGGTAATCCTAGGATGGCAGCCGCCGCCGTTGATGCATTTTTCTTCCTACTGAATCTAGTGTGTTTCATTTGCAGTGCCCAAAGTGCGAGGACCCTACAGGTTTCTGCGCCCTCGGCGAGATGCCACACTTGTTCCTTCTCATCCTAACACATGATTTTAAAATGCGCACATTATGTTCCTAGAATCCTCTTTTCTATCCGGGAGGGTGGGATTTGTTGAACATGCTGTCGACTAATTTGGAAATTTGGATTGCTATATTTGGATAAAAGGTACTACTAGTACGATGGTCAACACTCACGTGAAGGAGGAAATTATTTCTAGATTTGGATAGGGAATACATTATGTTCTCATATTATTTTTCCTCCAGTGCATTATTTGCTCTGCCAAAACACATGTACTCAAGATGCTTGGCTTTGACATAACGGAATACACCAGTTTAATGGTCATAGTGAAGACAAGCCATGGATATAAGTTCCGAGTTGGGTTCATGAACCAAGAAGACCGCTGCTTTTTTTCTGGCTGAACTTGGATAAACTTTCTCAAGTGTTACGGACTGAAAGTTGGCGCACGAATGTTGATGGAAATAGCAGAACCTGGTCTCATCTTCACTGTGATCTTCCACCCCGACGTCGTTCCAATTGTTCATCCATGTTAGTTTTGTATCTGGTTCTTGCTTGTTGCCTTGATTACTTCTTAATCCACCTATTCTGTCTAACTAATCACAATTTAACTTTAAAAGTAGCAACGAATTTCTCACGAAGATGCTACTTATAACTATTATTTTCTTATAATTGGTGGCACGTGTAGGTTTTTTTAGAGTTAAGCAGGCTGCGCATTTGTTATTCTGTAAGAACTCGGCTGTCACTGGTGGCACTGAAGTTGACTGGCACGACATCCACAAGTTCCCACACTTTATTGATCGTCTTGAGGTCCTTGTCGGGCGTTTCAATGGTGGAAGGCCACGTGGGATATGTGTGCCATCGCTGCACTCGTTGAACAGGTCCAACTGTGTCGAGAAACTTATGGTACGAGTTGTTTTCTGTTTTATATGTTGTTCACAAACTATTGCTTATACACAGTTTTACAGTTGTGATCTTCTTGAAATAGAAACTGCCCAGTTCTATTGTTCCTATACAGATGCCTGGTCGGGTCAGGCTTGCGCTTGGTCACAACATGATGTTTATATCGACCTACTCCATTCCCCTTGGAGGTGAAAGGATACTTATTTATGGGTGGTCTCAAATAATGAAGGCCCGTCCATCTTGGAGAATAGGACAGAAGATTATGTTCCTGCTTTTCCATGGATCTAAAGCGAATATCCCGTTTATTGACCACATTGCGAGATGAAGCCGCTTTCAGAAGGTTGTGGATGCGCGGGGTGGTGCCTGGGCCTTGTCCTGGGGCTTGGCGGCCTCACCCTTGGTTAACTGTAGGCAAAGTAGCACTGTTCGAGGCGTGCTTTGTACGGTTGAACCTGTATAAGTACTCATACTACTTTCAACTATGGTTGTTAAGTGCCCTTGCTTGTTTCAGTTAAGGTTGTTAAGTACTCCTGTTGCTTGGACAGTCTGTCATGTTTCTTCAGTCCCGTCTTCCTCCAGCCGCCAAAACCAAACTAGTGCCAGCGGGGCCGTCTGCTTCCGCCTCCCACAGCTAGCTGCGCCTCAGCGCATGCATCGCCGCCCCACCGTCTCCTAAATTGTTAACGCTGACGTCCGAGGGCTCACCGTCGTCCTCCGCGCGCTTTGGTGCGCTCGCCGTGGCGCCACCCTCTCGCATTGTCAACATGGTCAACAAACAACAGGAATCGACAGAAGTACATGGAGAGGATGACAGTAGGGGCCCACCATGTCAGCGTATGGAAAAAGAAAATGCTTCCTCCTAGTGGTTTCCTGACATTTGGGACCCACGACATTGTGAGCGTATATAGTCAATAGACAAGAGAATAGCACAAAATCGGCTGACACCTGGGACATAGCTGCTCGAGCAGTATTTTTTGTTATTGTTGAAATGGAGCAGGGTTTGAAATGGGTTGTGGCCCGTCTAGCCCAGGCTTATATTTTATGCTCACCATATGACCAGCCCAGCTATTTTTTCTTTGTGAAAATGAGCCTGATTTATTTTTTCTGAAGAATATCCAATCCAGGCCTACTTATTTTTCTACGCCCCGATGGGCTGCAACTCTTTCAAGACGCCTGCAAATCTTGAAATTAATATGAAATGGGTTGTAAATATAAAAACAGATGACAAATTGGCAATTACTTTATAATTTCTATTTTTTTTCACATTTTCAGATTCCTATTTCACTGGGCTTTAACCTAATTTAAATATATCTTCAAAGTACTTTAAATCTGGCTCGACATTTCGGTATTAAATATAGTTTGGAACCCACAGAAATATGCAAATTTTGCTTAAATTTTTAACCCTGGCCGTGGCCAACAAAAAAAAACAGACTGCAATAAATTGCATAAGAAGTTGCAATGAGCTATATATAAATTATTAAAAAAAGAGGGAATGGTCTGACTTGTGGGCCTATTAAGTTGATGCGTATGCAAGATTTTTTTAGTTATCATATATGTCAACAAATGATTCTAGCAGACGTAATCATTGGATGTCAATCCAACGGCCGTCATGTTTCTTCAATCTCTGATCTTCTTGCTCCAGCCGCCAAATCCAGCGCCGGCGGGACCGCCTGCTCCCGCATCCAATGGCCGGCTGTGCTGCCGCGCAGGCCTCACTGCCCCTACTACTCCCACCGCTGGCCAGGGCATCCCTCTACTCAGCCGCACCACCTGTTATTCTGCGGCGACGGCAGCCTCACACTGCGGGCTTCCACTGCCGCGTCTTCCCCGTCTCCGCATCGTCCCCTTCCTAGGCCTCACCGCGTCCACTGCCCTGGTGCTCTCGGCGCGGCGTGGTCAACGTGGTCAAGGAATGACTTCCATCGGAAGAGTACTATATGTGGAGAGGCTGACAACTGGGTCCACGGCGGCCGCAAGGAAGTGCCTCCTTATTACACGCAAAATAATTATTCCTCCACCTGACAGCAAGGACGCACCGGACGAGCCACCGTATTTTGTGAAAAAAATGTTTCCCCCTAACTGTTGGGACCAACCAGCTACATCTTCGCACGCAAGGAAGTGAGTCCATATTACGGGCAAAAATAATAATTCGCCCCCTGACTGCTGGGACCCACCAGCTACATCTTCGCATGCAAGGAAGTGCCTGACAGTCGGGACCCACCTGGTCGAAGCGTACGTAGCATTGTCATTCTGGTCGCGAACATGTACATACATACTGGTCGATGTAGAGGCACGCACGTATCGTAGTAGAGGCGTGCACGTAGCATGTACACGTACGTACATCGACCAAGGTGCAAGAAAGAAAATACGGCCACGTACGGACATACAGACAGGGTGTCGAATGCCTACTCACGCATACGTACATGGCTGGGCCGGAACGGAGAAACTGCATCATCGTCGTGTTCATGGGGAGCCAACCGGCTGGGTTGGAACGGAATGCATCAGCGTGTTCATCGGGAGGGCTTGGACGGAACAGCCAATGGAAACGAGGCCTGGCATACCGCAGACGGAGGAAACAACCTAGTGTTTGATCGGCCACATTCGAAACTAGATCTTGTTCATCGGGAGGGGTCTGGCGTACCGCAAAACGAAGGAAACAGATTTCTGTTGGACCTCCTATGGTCGAAACCGGGCCTTGTTGATCGGGAGGGGTGTGGCGTACCGCAAAACGGAGGAAACCGACTTGTGTTGGAGTGCTACGGTCGAAACGGGGGTCCTGTTCATCGGGAGGGGTGTGGCGTACCGCAAAACAGGACTCCACGGGATACTATTCATCTCCACCGTCGACCACCTCCAGCCTCCACGGGCTACTGTTCATCCACCGTCGACCTCCTCCAGCCTCCACATGTGACTGTTCATCCACATGCTCCTGTTCATTCAGCCTCCACCGCGCGCTACTCCACCGGCTACTGTTCAACCAGCCCTCTCCACGGGCTATTATTCATCCAGCCCTCCACCAGCTACTGTTCAACCAACTCTCCACGGGGTCGTCCTATTCATCTAGCCCTCCACGGGGTCCTGTTCATCTAGCCCCAACCGGCTCGATCGGGGTCCTGTTCATCCAGAGGCAACACCACGGGGTCCTATTCATCCACCCCATAGGGAACTGTTCATCCAAATCCCCCCAACAACGCTCACTGTTTATCAAGGGAAGGAGGCAGCAGGGTTCGATCGACTTCAGTTAGCAGCAGTAGCGAAGGAATCACTCGGGTTCAGTAATGTAGCTAGTGCAATCGCGTGGGTTCAGTTAGAGCCCGACGCCTCGCTCGGGTTCAGTTAGAGCCCAACGTCTCGCACCCACGCGCGTACGGTACGAGAGAAACGTGCATCTCTCAGCCCCCGACCACCCACCGTAACCGGGAACTCCCCGATATTTTCCTTACCCTCGCTTCTACCATGGTTTTTTCCGTCATGGACGGCCCAAAGAATGTCATGCAGCTGCGTCTCCGGCCCGCCCAGGACGAAAAGCCCATTTTATGTCATGATTTTTTGTCATAAAAGTAGGAGCCCACCACATCTATGATGATACCGGGTTTTGTCACAATTATCGTCATAGAAGTGTCATAAGTATGACAGAAAAAATTTCGTTCGGCCCAAAATGTCACGGATGTGTCTTTTTTTTGTAGTGTTTTGGAACTTATGCTTATAGACGTATGCCTTTTGGTCTATGTAATGCACCTGCTACCTTTCAAATATGTATGACTGCTATATTTCTCCGATTTTTGTGAAAAGATTGTTGAGGTTTTCATGGATGACTTTTCTGTTGATGGGAAGTCTTTTGATGATTGTTTAAGCAATCTTGATCAAGTTTTGCGGAGATGTGAACAAACAAATCTTGTCTTGAATTGGGAGAAGTGCCACTTTATGGTTAACGAAGGTATTGCTTTGGGCCATAAAATTTCTGAACGAGGCATTCGAGTGGACAAAGCCAAGGTTGATGCAATTGAGAAAATGCCATGTCCTAAAGATATCAAAAGGATTCGTAGTTTCCTTGGTCATGCTGGTTTCTATAGGAGGTTTATCAAAGACTTTTCTAAAATTTCCAGGCCTCTTACAAATCTTTTGCAAAAGGATATTCCTTTTGTGTTTGATGATGATTGTTTGGAAGCCTTCAAAACACTAAAGAAACCCTTAATTACTTCACCCGTTGTTCAACCACCTGACTAGAACTTGTCTTTTGAGATTATGTGTGATGCTAGTGATTGTGTTGTTGGTGCTTTTCTAGGACAAAGAGTTGATAAGAAATTAAATATTATCCATTATGCTAGTAAAACTCTAGACAGTGCTCAGAGAAATTATGCTACTACTGAAAAATAATTCTTAGAAATGGTGTTTGCTTGTGATAAATTTAGATCCTACATTGTTGATTCCAAGGTGATTGTTCACACCGATCATGCTGCTACAAAATATCTTATGGAAAAGAAAGATGCTAAATCTAGACTCATTAGGTGGGTTCTTCTGCTACAAGAATTTGATTTGCATATCACTGATAGAAAAGGAGCAGAGAACCCCGTAGCTGATAACTTGTCTAGGCTTGAAAATATTCTTGATGACCCACAACCTATTAATGATAGCTTTCCTGATGAACAATTAGCCGCAATAAATGTTTCTAATAGTACACCTTGGTATGCTGACTATGCTAATTATATTGTTGCTAAATACATACCACCTAGTTTCACATACCAACAAAAGAAAAAATTCTTCTATGATTTAAGACATTACTTTTGGGATGACCCACATCTTTATAAGGAAGGAGTAGATGGTATTATTAGACGTTGTGTACCTGATCATGAACAGGAACAAATCCTACGGAAATGTCACTCCGAAGCCTATGGAGGACATCACGCGGGAGACAGAACCACTCATAAGGTATTGCAATCCGGTTTTTAGTGTCCTACTCTCTTCAAGGATGTCCGTAAGTTCGTCTTGTCTTGTGATGAATGTCAAAGAATAGGTAATATCATTAAGCGCCAAGAAATGCCTACGAATTATTCACTTGCTGTTGAACCATTTGATGTTTGGGGATTTGATTTCATGGGACCTTTTCCTTCCTCTAATGGGTATACTTATATTTTGGTTGCTGTTGATTATGTTACTAAGTGGGTAGAAGCTATTCCAACTAGTAGTGTTGATCATAACACCTCTATTAAAATGCTTAAGGAAGTTATTTTCCCAAGGTTTGGAGTCCCTAGATATTTAATGACTAATGGTGGGTCACACTTTATTCATGGTGCTTTTCGTAAAATGCTTGCTAAGTATGATGTTAATCATAGAATTGCATCACCTTATCATCCTCAGTCTAGTGGTCAAGTTGAATTTAGCAATAGAGAAATAAAACTAATCTTACAAAAGACTGTCAATAGGTCTCGGAAGAATTGGTCTAAGAAACTAGATGATACACTTTGGGCTTATAGAATAGCATATAAAAATCCTATGTGTATGCCTCCTTATAAAATTGTTTATGGAAAAGCCTATCATTTTCCCCATGTGTTAGAACATAAAGCATGTTGGGCAATCAAAGAACTCAATTATGATTTCAAACTTGCTGCTGAAAAGAGGTTATTTGATATTAGCTCATTAGATGAATGGAGAACCCAAGCTTATGGAAATGCAAAGTTATTCAAAGAAAAAGTTAAAAGATGGCATGACAAAAGAATCCAAAAGCGTGAGTTCAAGGTTGGAGAATATGTTCTTTTGTACAACTCTCGTTTCAGATTCTTTGCAGGAAAACTCCTCTCCAAATGGGAAGGACACTAGCTTATCGAGGAGGTTTATTAATCTGGAGCTATCAAAATAAATAATGCCGGAGGTACTAACCCGAAGGTTGTTAATGGGTAACGAATAAAACATTATACCTCAGGTACGCCCATTAATGTTGAAAGCAATATTATCCAAACTATGACACCAGAAGAACACATAAAAGAAACCTTCCGGAACACTCCAAAATCATGAAAAAGGGAGGTACGTGATACGGTAAGTAAATGGACTCCAAAAAATCTGCAAAAATATTTTTTTTTCAGTTTTGGAATATTAAAAAAATTAGGAAAATAAGAAACTAGCAGGAAAGTGACCCTGTTGGGCATGATACACTAGCGCGTGCCTCGGGAACTTTTCGGACTCCGTTTTTCTTCCGTTCTGCTTGTTCCCCAAGATAAAAAAAATCTTTATATACCCCCCAAACCTGTTGACCTTCATACTACGGAGAAATCTCCTGTTTTCTTTTCTTGCTGTTTTCTGTCAGATCCGTTGAGCCAGGCATCATGTCTTCTTCCTCCTCTAACCATATGGAAGAGGATGCTCGGTTGATGAAGATCGAGCTGAAGAGGGAAGATTCTGTTGGAGTAGCCAAGGAGGACAAGACCAAGGACGCTGAGGGAGTCCTGGACTAGGGGGTGTCCGGATAGCCGAACTATCACCGTCGGCCGGACTCCAAGACTATGAAGATACAAGATTGAAGACTCTGTCCCATATCCGGATGGGACTTTCCTTGGCGTGGAAGGCAAGCTTGGCGATACGGATATGTAGATCTCCTACCATTGTAACTGACTCTGTGTAACCCTAGCCCTCTCCAGTGTCTATATAAACCGGAGGGTTTTAGTCCGTAGGACGAACAACAATCATACCATAGGCTAGCTTCTAGGGTTTAGCCTCTCTGATCTCGTGGTAGATCTACTCTTGTACTACCCATATCATCAATACCAATCAAGCAGGAGTAGGGTTTTACGTCCACCGTGAGGGCCCGAACCTGGGTAAAAACATCGTGTCCCTTGTCTCCTGTTACCATCCGCCTAGACGCACAGTTCGGGACTCCCTACCCGAGATCCGCCGGTTTTGACACCGACATTGGTGCTTTCATTGAGAGTTCCTCTGTGTCGTCGCCTTTAGGCCTGATGGCTCCTTCGATCATCAACAACGACGCGGTCCAGGGTGAAACTTTTCTCCCCAGACAGATCTTCGTATTCGGCAGCTTTGCACTGCCCCTGGCCATCAGGTCAGATTTGAAAGTTTGAACTATACAGCTGACATCTGCGGGGACTTGATCTTCGACGGGTTCGAGTCACAGCCAAGCGCGCCGCACTGCGCCGATCGAGGACGGGTGGCTGGACACCGACCCGGGGGCTGCTACCTCTACGGCGATAGAGCCGAATACCAACCCTGTCCTTTGTGAAGCTCGTGACTCCAAGGTGTCGGACTCCTCTCCGGAGCGTGAACCTTCCGCGCCCCTGCCAACCAAATCCGATTGGGCGCCGATTATGGAATTCACCACCGCGGACATCTTTCAGCACTCGCCCTTTGGCGACATCCTGAATTCACTAAAGTCTCTATCTTTATCAGGAGAGCCCTGGCCGGACTATGGTCAGGAAGGTTGGGACGCGGTCGATGAAGAAATTCAACGCCCACCCACCACCCACTTTGTAGCCACTGTCGATGACTTAACCGACATGCTAGACTTCGACTCCGAAGACATCGATGGTATGGACGACAATGCAGGAGACGACCAAGAACCAGCGCCTACAGGGCACTGGAAGGCCACCTCGTCATATGACATTTACATGGTGGACATCCCAAAGGATGGGAATGGCGATGGAACAACGGAGGACGACCCCTCCAAGAAACAGCCTAAGCGCCGGCATCAGCGGCGCCGCTCTAAATCCCGCCACAGCAAAAATGGAGATTTCGGCACCGGAGACAATAACACCCCGGACAGTGCCGAAGACAACCCCTCCAGCAGGATTCAACGCAGGAGGATGGAGAAACCAGCCCTCATGAGAGAGCGGCAGACAGAGAGGTAGAGGACGATAATTATACGCCTCCCTCCGAAGACGAGGCAAGCCTCGACGACGAAGAATTTGTCGTACCTGAGGATCCCGTCGAACAAGAGCGTTTCAAACGCAGGCTTATGGCCACGGCAAGCAGCCTCAAGAAAAAGCAGCAACAGCTTAGAGCTGACCAAGACTTGCTAGCCAACAGATGGAATGAAGTCCTTGCGGCCGAAGAGTATGAACTCGAGTGCCCCTCCAAGAGCTACCCAAAACGCAGGCTGCTACCCTGACTAGAGGAGGAAGCACCTAAACCTACATCACCAACGCATAATACGGCTGACCGGCCACCTCGTGGCCGCGACAGAGAGGCCTCTCGGCCCTACACTCAAGCCGCACCCCGGCGCCGCTCAAAAAATACCAAGGCACGGGAAAATGCGCCAGACCTGCGGGACATACTCAAGGACAAGGCAAGGCAAACAAGATCGATCTACAGATCGCGTGGGCGCCCCACAATATGTGATGACAACCGTCACGCCGGATACAACAATTCTGGCCGGGCCGAACACAATAGACAAAGCTCATTTGAGCTGCATCGTGATATAGCCCAATACAGAGGCGCCGCACACCCACTATGCTTCACAGACGAAGTAATGGATCATCAAATCCCCGAGGGTTTCAAACCCGTAAACCTTGAATCATACGACGGCACGACAGATCCTACGGTTTGGATCGAGGACTATCTCCTTCACATCCACATGGCCCGCGGTGATGATCTACACGCCATCAAATACCTCCCACTCAAGCTTAAAGGACCAGCTCGACATTGGCTCAACAGCTTGCCAGCAGAATCAATTGGTTGTTGGGAAGACCTGGAAGCCGCATTCCTTGATAACTTCCAGGGCACATATGTGCGACCACCAGACGCTGATGACCTAAGCCACATAATTCAGCAGCCAGATGAATCGGCCAGACAATTCTGGACACGATTCTTAACCAAGAAAAATCAAATCGTCGACTGTTCGGATGCAGAGGCCCTTGCAGGCTTCAAACATAACATCCGCGACGAGTGGCTTGCCCGGCACCTAGGACAGGAAAAGCCGAAATCCATGGCAGCCCTCACATCACTCATGACCCGCTTTTGCGCGGGAGAGGACAGCTGGCTAGCTCGCAGTGACAACCTGACCAAGAGCCCTGGTAATTCGGATACCAAGGACACCAATGGCAGGTCGCGTCGTAACAAGTACAAGCGCCGCATTAATGGCGACAATACTGAGGATACAGCAGTCAATGCCGGATTCAGAGGCTCTAAACCCGGTCAGCGGAAAAAGCCATTCAAAAGAAATACTCCGGGCCCGTCCAATTTGGACCGAATACTCGATCACTCGAGCCAGATACACGGCACCCCCGAAAAGCCAGCCAATCACACCAATAGGGATTGTTGGGTGTTCAAGCAGGCAGGCAAGTTAACTGCCGAAAACAATGACAAGGGGCTGTATAGCAATGACGAGGAGGAGACCTGACGGCCGAACAATAGAGGACAGAAGAGTTTCCCCCCACAAGTGCGGACGGTGAACATGATATACGCAACCCACATACCCAAAAGGGAGCGGAAGCGTGCACTCAGGGACGTACATGCGATGGAGCCAGTCGCCCCAAAGTTCAATCCGTGGTCCTCCTCCCTGATCACTTTCGATCGAAGGGACCACCCCACTAGCATCCGCCATGGCGGATTTGCCGCATTGGTTCTAGACCCAATCATCGACGGATTTCACCTCACTAGAGTCCTGATGGACGGCGGCAGCAGCCTGAACCTGCTTTATCAGGATACAGTGCGCAAGATGGGCATAGACCCCTCAAGGATTAAACCCACAAAGAGGACCTTCAAAGGCGTCATACCAGGTGTAGAGGCCAACTGTACAGGCTCAGTCACACTTGAAGTGGTCTTCAGATCCCCGGATAACTTCCGAAGCGAAGAGTTAATCTTCGACATAGTCCCGTTCCGCAGCGGCTATCATGCACTGCTCGGACGAACCGCATTTGCAAAGATCAATGCGGTGCCGCACTACGCATACCTCAAACTCAAGATGCCAGGCCCTTGAGGAGTCATTACGGTCAATGGAAACACCGAACGCTCTCTCCAAATGGAGGAGCATACAGGGGCTCTCGCGGCGGAAGTACAAAACGGCCTCTTAAGGAAATTCTCGAGTCCGGCGGTTAAACGGCCGGACACCGTCAAGCGCGCCCGGAGTAACCTACAACAAGACCACCTGGCACGTTCCGAGCATGCGTAGCAATGCGGCCCCAACCCCAGTCCTCACGAAATCGCGAGACCAGTACCACGCATACACAATTACGCTCTGGAGATACCATGGGCATAGGGGGAGGGGCACGACCACGGCATGCCCAGAGTGCAGCTCAACCACACCATGGGCTCCCAATTGTGTCATTCTTTTTTTCTCTTATTCTCAGGACTCCATTTTCCAGAAGCCCTGTCCGGCAGTAGAATTGCCGAACTCACGATGCAACAGCCAGGGAAGCAGAAAAGCTACGTCGAGTATCCAGGTGGTCTCTATTACGAGCAGTATACCTGTTTTACATACCATCCCGCAGCCTACCCCTGGAGGGGGACATGTTAAATATTCCCATCCCTCGCTTATCACACTATTTGTATCGTTCTGCTTTCATTGCAGTATTCTTTAAATAAACAATGCATCGCTTTTTGCCTATTATTGCATTCCCTTTTCCATCTATACATGTTCACTTATGACATGTTGCATCCATACGCTTTGGTACGGCCAAATACACCAGGGGCTTAAGTTCCCCAAAATATGGTGTGATAAGTCCGAACACTTTCACAAGTGCGGCACCCCGAACTTATAGCATTATATGCATCGGCTCCGAATCATGTCTTGGGTCAATAGTTGGGTTTGCCCGGCTCCCATGTTTTGGTACCTTACGTTCCGTTATATCGGCTAAGGTAGCGCTGGGAGAACCACTGCGATTGTGCCCCAGTTGAGCTGGGTTGAGCACCTCAGTGGAGAAAGCTAAAACTGACCGTCATGATAGGGCGAGAGCCGGTCGCTGTTCGAGAGGTTTTTTCGAGTCCCTAAAGACTCATGCCGCTTAGAGCGAGGAGTCGGCTTTGTCCGGCCCAAGCATGGATAGCGCCCCGAATTCGGTCTTCCGAACACTAGGGGCTTCGCCGAAATTTAAAATTATAGAATTCTATGGCTAAGTGGGAGTGTTCAAGCATTATAAGTCCGGTTGCCTCGTTCGTTGTGTTGAGCGCCTCCCTCAAAGGACCCAAAAATGGGAACAAGAGCGCTCAAGATTATCCCGAACACCCCAGCACTCGTGGCATGGGGGCTGAAGCCAACGACTTGCCATCTCTCAAATTTGATAAACGGCCGCACAGAAGGTAATATTTTAAATTAACAAGCGTTGCTCAGCGCATATGAACAAGGTTTTCAGCGCACAGGATAACAAAATGCGAGTCTACTAAAAAATTACATCTTTGGAGCATTCACCCGCTATAATGCGGGCACCCTTCAGGACACCCTTATAGTACATCTCGGGCGTGCGATACTCCTTGCCCGGCGGTGACGCGTCCGTCACAAGCTTCTCGGCGTCCATCTTACCCCAGTGCACTTTAGCGCGGGCAAGGGACCGACGGGCACCTTCAATGCAGACGAAATGCTTGATGACTTCAATCCATGGATAGGCGTCCACCAGCTGCCGCACCAGACCGAAGTAGCTCCCAGGCATGGCTTCTTTAGGCCACAGCCGAACTATGAGACCCTTCATGGCCTGTTCGGCCACCTTGTGGAGCTCGACCAGCTGCTTCAGCTGGTCGCTCAGGGGCACCGGATGTCCGGCCTCAGCATATTGAGACCATAACACCTTTTCTATCGAGCTCCCCTCCTCGGCTCGGTAGAACGTGGCAGCATCAGACACACTGTGGGGCAGATCGGCGAACGCTCCTGGAGAGCTCCGGATTCGGGTAAGTAACAGATAATTCACTTTTACATGCTTGCTTTGCATAAACAATGCCTTACCCGCCGCTATCTTCTTTATCGCCTCGATCTCCTGGAGGGCCTTCTGGGCTTTGGCCTTAGCGGCTTTGGCACTCTCAAGAGCCAAGGCAAGCTCAGACTCTCGAGTCTTCGAGTCACGCTCCAAACCCTCGTGTTTTTCCACGAGAGCCTGGAGCTCTTGCCGCACCTCCGCCACCCGCGACTCCTGCTTCTCTTGCTCGGTGCGCTCCAAGGCCGCACTGTTTTCGGCCTTGGACACCGCTTCCTTCAGGGTCGCCACCTCGTTCGTGGCCCCTGCAATACCCATGTTATTCATGTCATTTTTTGCAACCAAATCCTTTTTATAAGGTACTACTTTAATAAGGTATTACTTACCTTCCTTGTCCTTGAGCTGCTTCTTGGCACGGCCGAGCTCGTTCTCGGACCGCTCGAGGCTCTGCTTCAATATATTGACCTCCGCAGTCAGTGCGGCAGAGGTCAGCAGCGTAGCCTGCATTCCCATATTGACATATTTATGTTAGACTCCTGCGTATATCTTTTTAGATCCTCAGCTCGGCTTTTCTTCCCGAATACCGAACTAAGCATCAGGGGCTACTGTCTATGCGGTAATATTCTTACATATCTTAAAACACTTACCTCAAAGCCTGTTAGAAGGCTGGTACAAGCTTCAGTCAGCCCGCTCTTGGCGGACTGAACTTTCTGGATCACCGCACTCATAACAGTGCGGTGCTCCTCGTCGATGGAAGCACCGTTAAGCGCCTCCAGCAAATTGTCCGGCGCCTCCGGTTGGACGGAGGCCGCTGGCGTCGCAGTCTTGCCCTTCTTACGAAGGGGCTGCCCGTAGGACTCCGGAACCATTAAAGATTCTGGTGCGGAGTCCGGCACATGGCCGGACTTAGAGCCCTCTGGGGTTTTGCCCCCTTTGCGCCCGGAGTCCGGAAGGTTGCCTTGCGGTGCCTCCAGGACCACCTCCTCCTGGTTGGGCCCCTTCTGGGACTCCACCGCAGCGTCGTCTGCATCGCGAGGGGAGGAGGCGGTCGGAAGTGAAGTGCTATTCACATCCGACGGATCCAGGGAACCGCTCGACGAAGCGGGGAGCTCGTCCTTGGGCGGGCTACATGGTTGTATCCGGCGTTAGAAGACACTATGCAACAAATGAAAAATCATGAGTTATTCCGGAATCCGGACACTTACGATCTCGCCAGGGGCTTGGCCCTCGAAGGCCACTCCTCTTTGCCGTCGTCGGCATTGGCGGAGTAGTCCGGAGGAAGGGTCCTTCCCTTCTTGGACCCTCCGGCCTCCCCAGTTGGGGAGGTCTTCCTTTTCTTCTCTTCCCCCACTGGGGGAGAAGCCTCTTTCTTCTCCTCCTCGTCTTCGCGGGAGGAGTCCGCCTCGGAATCGTCGGATGATGAGTCCGATAACACATGATACCGGGAACTCTTTCGAGTTCCCGTGGCCTTCTTCTTGGCCTTCTTCTCCGGCACCACGTGAGGTGCCGGAACCAGCAGCCCCGTTAAGCGGGCGTCCGCTGGGTCTTCTGGCAAAGGAGCCGGACAGTCAACCTGCTCGGACTTCCTCAGCCAGTCCTGTTAAAGGTAAGGGAGTTTAGATCCCACATAGAGTCAGACTATGAAAAAAGTGTCCTGTAAAGGGTAAAATAGCTTACCTCGCCGGCTTGACACTGCGAGCTGAATCCGCGATCTTCGGTAGCGGATGCGGGAGCCTCGGCGCCCTTGAACAGCACCTTCCAGGCATCTTCGCACGTAGTGTCAAAGAGCCTGCTCAAGGTTCGGTGCTATGCCGGATCAAACTCCCACAATTTGAAGGCCCATTGTTGGCACGGGAGGATCCGGCGTATGAGCATGACCTGGACTACGTTGACAAGCTTGAGATTCTTGTTCACCAGCTTTTGGACGCAGGCTTGAAGTCCGGTCAGCTCTTCCGAATCTCCCCATGTTAAGCCCGTCTCTTTCTAGGAGGTGAGCCATGTGGGGAAACCAGATCGGAATTCGGGGGCCGCCGCCCATTTGGGGTCGCGCGGCTCGGTGACGTAGAACCACCCCGATTGCCACCCCGTTATTGTCTCCACGAAGGAGCCCTCAAGCCATAGGACGTTGGCCATCCGGCCCGCCATGGCACCTCCGCACTCCGCTTGGCGGACGCCCACTACCTTCGGCTTGACATTAAAAATCTTCAGCCATAAGCCGAAGTGGGGCTAGATGTAGAGGAAGGCCTCGCACACGACGATGAACGCCGAGATGTTGAGGATGAAGTTCGGGGCCAGATCGTGGAAATCTAGGCCATAGTAGGACATGAGCCCCCGGACAAATGGGTGAAGTGGAAAACCTAGTCCGCGGAGGAAGTGGGTAAGGAACACCACCCTCTCATGGGGCCTGGGGGTAGGAAGGAGCTGCCCCTTGTCGGGGATCCGATGCGCGATGTCGCTGGATAAGTATCCGGCCTTCCGCAGCTTTTTGACTTGTTCCTCCGTTACGGAGGAAACCATCCACTTGCCTCCCGCTCCGGACATGGCTGGGGAAGGTTGAGGCGAGATGTGCGGACTTGGGCGCTGGAGCTCGAGTGCGCGGAAATGGATAAGCAAAGGAGGAAGAAGGCGTAGGTACAAAGGTGGATCCTTATCCCCTTATATGGGCGGACGAAACTATGTGTCCCCACCAGCCTGGTAAAACTCGCTTATCTCCCAAGCGCCGTAATCAATGGCGCGGTTGGGTTACCCACGCCCGTATTGATGAGAATCCCAGAATAAGGGGACACGATCTCTGCTTTGACAAGACGTGCCAAGGAAACCGCTTTGCTAAACGCGCTACAATTCGAATAAAGGCCTAGCCGTGGTGTGATGTCATGCCACGAAATACGTTAGCAGATTGAACTTGTGTAAATATTATTATCTCTATGGTGGTATGTGGAACTTATTTTGCAGAGCCGGACACTGTCCTGGTGTTCAAAACCTTCTATGAAGTATTCGGAGGAGGAACCCGCCTTGCAATGCCGAAGACAATATGCGCGCCGGACTCGTCGTCATTGAAGCCTGGTTCAGGGGCTACTGAGGGAGTCCTGGACTAGGGGGTGTCCGGATAGCCGAACTATCACCGTCGGCCGGACTCCAAGATTATGAAGATACAAGATTGAGGACTCCGCCCCGTATCCGGATGGGACTTTCCTTGGCGTGGAAGGCAAGCTTGGCGATACGGATATGTAGATCTCCTACCATTGTAACCGACTCTATGTAACCCTAGCCCTCTCCGGTGTCTATATAAACCGGAGGGTTTTAGTCTGTAGGATGAACAACAATCATACCATAGGCTAGCTTCTAGGGTTTAGCCTCTCTGATCTCGTGGTAGACCTACTCTTGTACTACCCATATCATCAATATCAATCAAGCAGGAGTAGGGTTTTACCTCCATCGTGAGGGCCCGAACCTGGGTAAAAACATCGTGTCCCTTGTCTCCTGTTACCATCCGCCTAGACGCACAGTTCGGGACCCCCTACCCGAGATCCGCCGGTTTTGACACTGACAGAGGCCATCCTAGATCAAGTGCCGATGGTCGAGCAAGCCTTGCCTGCCGATGAGGAAGAGGAAGATATCCTTAAACCTTACTATGCTCATCTTACCCCCACTAAGATCGCAGCCTTTGGGATCATCGAAATGGTCTGTGTGCAAAATAAGTATCTCACTCATGAAAATATTCTGCATCTAGACCACATCGTCTCCCTCCGGAGCATCATCCGAAGATTGGAGGATCTCTTGGTCCTTAAGGACCGGATTGTTTCTACTTCATCACCACCACCTCCATCTTCATCACCAAAAGAATATTGAGTATCGGGTATGGGCACTCCCCTTGGCTTTCACCAAGCTTGGGGGAGGTGCCCCGGTATCATATCACCTCAACTATATTTTGCCTTTACTTTTTTTAGTTTGATCCATAGTTATCTTTTGCTTTAGATGAATACAAGTTTAGTTTGATCCTTTCTTTTCGAGAGTTTTCTTAGTGATCAATCTTTGTAATCGTGTGCGAGATATATAATAAAGTTTAGTTTGAGTTTTGCTTTCTTTACTTTCTTGTTTCAATAAAAAGAAAGGAAATAAATGAAAAAGATCATATGCTATTCTTATGGTATGTGATGACATTACACACGGAAAAGTATAAGTAGAAAAGTTTATTGTAGATTGACAAACATAGCACTGGTCAATGATACAACTCATGAAAGAATTAATAAGGGAAGAGAAGATTGACATGCAAATACACTATCCTAGAAATCTTTTGTGGTTGTGAGCACCCATCAAAATATTATATGCCAAAATTGTTGGCGTTGGACAAGGAAGACAATGTAATGATTTATGTTTGTTCATATTCACATAGAAGTTATATTGTCATAGATCCTTCAGCATGTGGTGCTTGCCCCTATCTTTGCTTGCCAAAAATTCCGCACTAAGTAGATATACTACTTGTGCATCCAAAACCCTTAAACCCAAATCTTGTTTGAGAGTCCACCATACCTACCTATGGATTGAGTAAGATCCTTCAAGTAAGTTATCATCGGTGCAAAAGGGCAATAAAAATTGCTTCTAAAAGTGTGAGATCATTTAGTGTAAGGGAAAATTGAGCATTGTACGAACTTGTGATGGCGAAGAATAAAAGCGACAGACTGCATAATAAAGGTTGCCATCATTAGGGCAATATAACGTGACGTTCTCTTGCACTAAGGGGTTGAGCATACAAACAAAAAGCGCATGGCAACCTCTTCTTCCCTCTACGAAAGGCCTATCTTTTACTTTTATGTATTTACTTTCATGCAAAGAGTCAAAGTTCTTCTCTCTATTACTTTTTATTTTCTCCTTTGGCAAGCATCATGTGGCGAGGAAAGATCTAGGCACATATATCCAGTTGAATATGGGTAGCATGAGTTATTGTTTGTCGGATTACGGGTTTCGCAAACCCTTGAGAGGTTTGAACTTTGGGGTGCATGCAGAGATCTCAACCTACCTAGCCCGCCTACTCGCGATCCTCCTAAGCCTAGTGCAATAAGCTCAAAGAAACAAAGAGACACAATAGTTTATCCTAGTTCGGGCCACTTTGCGGTGTAATACCCTACTCCAGCGTTTTGGTGGATTGCCTCGGAGGGCTGAGGATGAACTACTACAGTGGATGAACTAGCCTCGGGAGGTGAGGTGTTCTTGAGCTCGAGGGAGCTGGTGAGGTGTGAGCTAGTTCGGCTTGTCTTGCCTCTATGGTGGTGGCTAGTCCTATTTATAATGGCCTCAGTCCTCTTCCCAAATGTTGGCGGGAAGGGATCTCACAACGGCCGGTTTTGAAAGGGGACAATACAGCTTATCCTGACAAAAGTAGTCTTCGCCTGCGAAAAGCCTCTGGTCGTGACGCTGAGGTGGATTCGTCGATGACCTCCATCCTGTCGTCCTGGTGGTCTTGGTCATGTTGCACCAGAATGGAAACCTTTGGCTGATTCCTCAGGACTCCGCGCCTGCGGCTTGCCTCCCTTGCACCGAATAGGAAACCTGCGCTCTGCGCTCGCCTGGCACCCGCCTGGCCTTGGTCATCATGGCTCACGCCAGTTGAGCCTCGTGAGGTAAGCCTTGGATGGAACTCTCCGCCCCTCGGGAGCCAGCCTGGGGAGGCCGATCCCCTCGGGGGTCTTGGCGTCATCCGCCTCGCGAGGCTTGGCCCCTTGCGAGGGTCTTGATTTGTTGATCCTGAAGCTGGGCCGTACCAGTCCGTCGATGGAGCCACGTGGTGGGCCGCAGGCAGGCAGGACTAGATACCCGCATATCCAGAACGCCAACAGTAGCCCCCGGGCCCAAGGCACGCTCAGACTTGGCTTCCAGGCGAAGCCAAAGGGCAAGTGCGGAGCGTCGCGGGCCCTAACCGCCTGCGGCCTTGATGACGCGTGGCGATTGATGGGACATGGGCGACTACACTTCCCCATGCTGCCTCGGCAATTGTTCGACTTGACGGGACGACGCGGCATGCAGAAGGTCATGATGGCACGAGGTCGTGGAGGCCGGTGGTTGGCCTCCCTTGGCTATAAATGTGAGGGTGGGGCAGAACCCCTCGCCCATCTCTCCTTCGTCTTTCTTCCACCTGCTTCTCCTCTTCTCCACCTTGCGCCCATGGCGTCGCCGAGGAGGTTTTCAGCGGCCGAGAAGGGGAAGGCTTCCAAGGAGGGCCCTGCTACTCCGCCTCCCAAGAGAGGTCATGATCACCCCCACAAGCATCCCGCGGTTCCCACGTAGGCCCCTAGGGGGCGCGGGCGCGCACCCCCCAGAGCCGGCACTCCTCTTGGTGCCCGCAATGGCACCTCTTCTCGCGGTGGGGGCCACCGGCTTCGGGGTAGCCCCCATGACGAAGGGAGGCGCGCCGTGATCCTGCGCCCGCCTCGGCCACGCTTCTCTTTGCTGGACGCGCTCCCTGAATTTGTGGTGTGGTCGGAGAGCCCGGCCGGCACCTCACTCCGACTTCCGCGTTTCTTCTCCGGCGAACTTCCTTTCTCGGGGATTGATGGTCTCTGGCTGCAGGCCGACAGTTGCTGTAGCAGAGCTTCGTGGGTTGGTGCCGAGGTCGCCGCCTCCGGCAGCGTGGTCCTGACCCGTGGTTGGTGATGACCCACAAGTGTAGGGGATCTATCATAGTCCTTTTGATAAGTAAGAGTGTCGAAACCAACGAGGAGCAGAAGGAAATGACAAGCGGTTTTCAGTAAGGTATTCTCTGCAAGCACTGAAATTGTAGGTAACAGATAGTTTTGTGATAAGATAATTTGTAACGAGTAACAAGCAATAAAAGTAAATAAGGTGCAGAAAGGTGGCCCAATCCTTTTTGTAGCAAAGGACAAGCCTGGACAAGTTCTTATATAGAGAAAAGCGCTCTTGAGGACACATGGGAATTATCGTCAAGCTAGTTTTCATCGTTCATATGATTCACGTTCGTTACTTTGATAATTTGATATGTGGGTGGACCGGTGCTTGGGTATTGCCCTTTATTGGACAAGCATCCCACTTATGATTAACCCCTATTGCAAGCATCTGCAACTACAAAAGAAGTATTAAGGTAAACCTAACCATAGCATGAAACATATGGATCCAAATCAGCCCCTTACGAAGCAACACATAAATTAGGGTTTAAGCTTCTGTCACTCTAGCAACCCATCATCTACTTATTACTTCCCAATGCCTTCCTCTAGTCCCAAACAATGGTGAAGTGTCATGTAGTCGATGTTCACATAACACCACTAGAGGAGAGACAACATACATCTCATCAAAATATTGGACGAATACCAAAGTCACATGACTACTAATAGTAAGACTTCACCCATGTCCTCGGGAACAAACGTAACTACTCACAAAGCATATTCATGTTCATAATTAGAGGGGTATTAATATGCATTAAGGATCTGAACATATGATCTTCCACCGAATAAACCAACTAGCATCAACTACAAGGAGTAATCAACACTACTAGCAACCCACAGCTACCAATCTGAGGTTTTGATACAAAGATTGGATACAAAAGATGAACTAGGGTTTGAGAGGAGATGGTGCTGGTAAAGATGTTGATGGAGATTGACCCCCCTCCCGATGAGAGGATCGTTGGTGATGACGATGGTGATGATTTCCCCCTCCCGGAGGGAAGTTTCCCCGGCAGAACAGCTCCGCCGGAGCCCTAGATTGGTTCTGCCAAGGTTCCGCCTCATGGCGGTGGAGTTTCATCCCGAAAGCTTGCTTATGGTTTCTTCTAGGTCGAAAGACTTCATATAGCAGAGGATGGGCACCGGAGGGCTGCCAAGTGGACCACAAGGCAGGGAGGCGCGCCCAGGGGGGTAGGGCGCGCACCCCCACACTCGTGGCCAGGGTGTGGGCCCCCTCTGGTACTTCTTCCGCTCAATATATTTTTATTAATTCGTGAAATGACTTTCGTGGAGTTTCAGGACTTTTGGAGCTGTGCAGAATAGGTCTCTAATATTTGCTCCTTTTCCAGCCCAGAATCCCAGCTACCGGCATTCTCCCTCTTCATGTAAACCTTGTAAAATAAGAGAGAATAGCCATAAGTATTTTGACATAACGTGTAATAGCAGCCCATAATGCAATAAATATCGATATAAAAGCATGATGCAAAATGGACGTATCAACTCCCCCAAGCTTAGACCTCGTTTGTCCTCAAGCGGAAGACGATATCGAAAAATATGTCCACATGTTTAGAGGTAGAGGTGTCGATAAAATAAAATACGGAAATGAGGGCATCATGATCATTCTTATAACATCAACATTTTTATATTTTGTCATATGATTTCTTATGCTCAAGTAACAATCTATTCACAATGTCAAGTATGAATCAGAAACTTCATTGAGAACCAACAAACTATGATCTCTGTCATTGAAGCAATTGCAATTTATCATAACATCGGAAAGAGTCAATATAAGAGCTTTTCAGCAAGTCCACATACTCAACTATCATTTAGTCTTCCACAATTGCTAACACTCACACAATACTTTTGGTTATGGAGTTTTAATCAGACACAGAGAAAGATAGGGGCTTATAGTGTTGCCTCCCAACCTTCTACCTGAAGGGTAATGTCAACAATAATAGTTCATGCTAACTTACATCCAATTGGATATATATATCAAGATCGTTCCAACACGAGGTGCTTGCCAAAGGATAAAAATAAAAAGGAAAGGTGAATATCACCACGACTCTTGCATAATTTAAAAGATAGGCCCTTCACAGAGGGAAGTAGAGGTTGTCATGTGCCTTTTGGTTGGATGCACGGAATCTTAATGCAAAAGAACGTCACTTTATATTGCCACTTGTGATATGAACCTTTATTATGCAGTCCGTCGCTTTTATTGCTTCCATATCACAAGATCGTATAAAGCTTATTTTCTCCTCACTAATAAGTCATACATATTTAGAGAGCAATTTTTATTGCATGCAACATGACAACTTACTTGAAGGATCTTACTCAATCCATAGGTAGATATAGTGGACTCTCATGGCAAAACTGGGTTTAAGGATATTTGGAAGCACAAGTAGCATCTCTACTTGGTGCAAGGAATTTGGCTAGAATGAGGGGGAAAGGCAAGCTCAACATGTTGGACGATCCATGACAATATACGTTAATTAAGATGTGAGAAAACATAACCCATTACGTTGTCTTCCCTGTCCAACATCGACTCTTTAGCATGTCATACTTTAATGAGTGCTCACAATCGTAAAAGATGTCCAAGATAGTATATTTATATGTGAGAGCCTCTCTTTCTTTATTACTTCCTATTAATTGCAACGATGACGAAAACTATGTTTGCCAACTCTCAACAACTTTTAATCATCATACTCTTTATCTGTGAAGTCATTACTCTCCATAAAGTCAATATGATCTTTGTATTTCTTTTTATTCTTTTATTCCCTCAAGACCATAGCAAAATAGCAAAGCCCTTAACTCAACACTAATATTTATTATATATAGCTCACGAACTCGATTACAAAGAGGGATCATAAAGCAAAACTCAAAACTAAATCATACCAAAACTTTATTCTACTAGATCAAGATATTACTAAAAGGATGGAACTAAATAAAACGGTAAAGATAGGGGTGTGATGGTGATATGATACCGGGGCACCTCCCCCAGGCTTGGCAGTTGCCAAGGGGAGTGCCCATACCCATGTAATTATGTCCTTGGAGGTGATGACGGTGGTGATGATGATGGTGGATAGTCGCACATCGAGCGTAGGAGCTCTTCCAATTTGCGGATAATGCCCTTGAGTGCGACGATATGATCCTTCAACAAAATATTTTCATGTGTGTCGTGGAAATATCACGTCAGATGTCCTAATAGAAGGACTTAGTCGTGGAGCCATCGCAAAAAGATTGGCCTGAAGGGGTTAAACCGGACAAGGGACACGAGAGTTTATACTAGTTCGGCCCCTTCGATGAAGGTAAAAGCCTACGTCTAGTAGTGATGGGATCATTAGGGTTTCAATGACCAGGGAGCAAATACGCTTTGCCTGAGTCTCGAGTTGTTGTCTGTTGTCCCTGAACCACCGTCGGGTCGTCCCTTTATATACACAGGTTGACACCCGACCGGTTTACAGAGTCCCGAGGCCGACTCATACAAGTATTCGGCTTGGTCTCTCCTTTTCCCTAACTTACAATACAAGTATACAACTATGGCGGTTTACCACTATGGGCCCTAATCCGCCTCCGGGCTCTGGGCCTCTAAACTTTATCAGTAAAGCACCATCTTCTTGTCTTCATGGGCTTCAGTATAGCTGGTGAACCGGCCCCTCCTGGGCGGTTTACACTCAGTGGTTATATCCTCAACATTAGGCCCCAGATTGATGAAACTGTTCATGTCAATCTTCAACACTTAGGAAAATTCCATGAACATCTTGTAATGATTCTTCGTAAACCGCCATGTTGTCTTCTCCCTGTAAACCTTGTTGAACCGCCATGACGTCATCTTCTGTCACTGCAGTAAATCATCATGATGTCATCTCTGCATAAAAAGATACCCTTCATTAATTGCTCCCGAAGATCGAGGCGACAACTGCGTCCTCTTTTGCCGCTTCAAGCCCCTCGATTTTCGCGTTTGTCGTTTTCTCGTCTTGCGTTTATAAATAGGGCCGGGGGTCTTCCCATTTCCCCACCTTGCCTCTCATCTTCCTCCTTGCGACGAAGAACATGAGCGCCACCGCCGCCGTCGTCGATCCTCGAACCTGCACCAACTAGGCCACTGCATCACCCTGTTCATACCAGAGCTCCTGCGATACTCCTCCACTGCTGCGCGGCCCTGGTAAGTCTTCCTTCCCCTAACCCTAGATCTCCATTAGGGCTTCGAGTTTATCCGTGTTCATCAGTGCTTCTCTGCCTTTTTCTTAGCTTCTATACTGAATCTAGATATGCCTGCTAGTTTCTTATGCGACTAGATCTATAATTTTAGTCTGCCGCACCACATCATCTTGCTATTCCTGGATAAACTTCGTCTCGACCTTCTCCGTTCCTCTTAGCGCCATTGTAGGGCTCAGAAAATTTTTCTTCACTAAACCACGGTAGATCCAAAATTATACTGTCATATTGTGAAACCTGCTTCTGTAAACACTTGGTAGATTTCAGCTCTGCCTCTTCTGTTTAAGGGCGGTTTAACCTTTAGTAGTTAGTAATCCGCCAGATACCATTAGCCCTCACTTAAACCGCCATTCTGACTTGGATAGTAGTATCTGGTTCAACTTTCAAATTTGTCCTTTTTAAATTTCCCGGTTTAACACCGGCTTAGTGCACCTCGACCTTGAATCTTAAACCGGCCTTCTCATTTCTTTTACAGTTTTATCCTCCAAAATGACTAAGCAATTCTTAGCTTGCAACTGGGCTCCTTCCCGGATCATAGAGACTCAAATCAATGGATACGTTGTAACTGGCGCTTTAGCCTCAAAGAATGTCCTTCATTGGTGAGTCCCTGGCCCTGAGTGCCCTCTTGAACCTCAAGACGGAGAAGTGATTGTATTTATGCAGCACTTAGACGAGGGATTCAGCCCTCCCGGATCAAAGTTCTTCCAGGATGTCCTTGCTAGTTTTCAACTCCATCGTCAGGACATTGGACCAAATTCTGTGTCCAACATATGCAACTTCCAAGTGTTCTGCGAAGTTTACCTTCAAGAGGAACCAACTGTTGAGCTCTTCTGGGATTTCTTCCACTTAAACGGCCGAACTGAGTTCTCTGACGGCCCCAATACTGAACTTGGTGGTGTGTCGATTCAGAAGAGAAAAGAAGTTGATTTTCCTCATGCCAAACATCACAGCCATCCGAAAGACTGGAATCTAACATGGTTCTATTGTCAAAACACTGCTCCTGCTGGAGAAAATCCTTTGCCGGGTTACCGTGCTCACCGGCTTAGCAATGGCCATCCACTGCCTCAACGGCTCACCGCCAAGGAACGACATGCTTATGCACCTCAACTCGCCAAGCTCCGGGCTCTCCTAGCCAACGGTTTGACTGGTGTTGACCTTGTTCGCTGCTGGGTTTCATGGCATATCCTTCCTTTAAGCCACCGCTCCGGATTGATGCACGAGTATACCGGCAATGCCAAGGATCCTCAACGGTTTAATGAGATAGAAATGACTGATGATGAAGTCACTGAATCTGTGAAGAAGATGCTAGATGAACCGATTGCTGCATGCAGCCAAACTGGGCTGGCCCCTTTTTACACCTCCAACAAACCGCCAACGGTAAAGATTTTAACCTTGTGCTTTCTTGATCCGCCTCCGCTTTAACATTGTTCTAATAAACCTTTGTTTTAATTTTATAGGCCAATAGCTCTTTCTGGAAAAGGAAAGCTTTAGACAAACCGGCAAGGGCCCCTCGTGCAAAAAGCAAAGTCATAAAGAAATCGGCCAAAAAGAAAACCGACGAGTCTGCTGATCCACCCAAAGATATCAAGGAATTGGATCAAGAGGTAGAACTTGACTCCCTTGGCTCCTTTTTCATACACGTTATTAACAATCACTATTACCAGGATGATGTAGAAGCCAGCCGTGCTGATCATGTTGAGGTAATCTCCCTTTCCTCCGGTTCAGATCACGTGCCAGTTCGAAAATTTCGTCGTGCAGTTCGGAAAGTAAAATTCTCTCACCCACTTGATCATTTGGATCCACAATTTTCTTTGAAGACACAGCAACATGAAGGTCATCGCACAACCCGGCACAGTGGCCAACAAGTCACTTCCTCCGGTTTGCCAGACACTCCACCTCGGAAACGTCGTCTAGAGGTCTCTTCCTCTTTTAATAAACCTTATCCCTTGGCGGGTTGCTTCCGATACCCACTTAATCTATCTGATTCAAATTATCAGGTAACTTCTAACTCTTCATCTGGCGATTCATCAACCACACAATTGCCTCCCCTCAAGACCGTCGCTGGGTAAGCATACTGCCCTTTAACTTTTTTCTTCATGCATCGGTTTACCATACTAATCTTCTGTTTTGATATTATAGTGCCAAGGGCCGGTTGAGCAAGAAAGCCAAGACCAGTGGCCCTACTGATGAAGTTTAACCGGAGACACTAAGGTTGTCACGGATGACTCTGCCCCACAAGATCCAGCCACTGATGCTAATCCGCCAGAAGCTGATCCGACCATGCATGTTGATTCATCAAGCCCACATGCTACGCCTCCAAGTACAACTGCTGATCCGCCGAGCCCAACTGCTAATCCGCCAAGCCCAGCCAGAGATATTGTCAATCCACCGAGCCCGCCAAAAGGTGGCGATGATGTTATTATCACCGGCACTGCTTATACCGCCCCAGGCAATCCGGTTGCCTTATCGAAGCATACTGCTAAGGAGGAATTTGCTGCTATGGGCAAGGGGAAAGGGAAAACAGATTTATCTAGCTATGTTAACCTTTCTGCCGAGGAGCTTCATTTCGGATTCCTGAACCGCCTGTACACAAGCCGAGATTATGAGGCCGGTTTGGTGAATATGATGAAGGAGCGCTATGAGGTAACTCCCCACACACTTTAATCTTGCTCTGTTCTGTATATCTCCATTGTAGCCCCCAAGGGTCAGTTTGTCTCCTGAAGACAAACCGGGATTTGTGAATAAAGCATGTTTCAACTGAATAGCCCCCAAGGGCCGGTTTAATCTTATCAAGGTGAACCGGGACTTCATGACTCAATATTAATTTTGCCATCTCCTTTTGCCTGTATACTCTTTGACCAAACATGCATTAGCCCCCAAGGGCCAAGATTCATACTTGTATTGAGCCTTGGGACTTTTTTTAAACAAGCAGAAAGAGAAAAGCATTCCGCATTAGCCCCCAAGTGCCAAGTGTTTAACTGGTTATATGCTTGGGACTTTGAGAAAAATATCATCATCATCTGATCTTTGCAGGCCAATATAAACAACAAAGACTCCAAAATGGCCGATCTTCAAGAGAATATAAAATCCCAGCAATCAGAGACTTCCAAGGGCAAGGATGAGCTTAAAACCACTTTGGCAGCCATGGAACAACTTAAGGAAGGGTTCAAGAATGATCGTGCCAGCTGGGAGACTGAAAAGACAACATTGTTGAAGCGGGCTGTGGACACTGAGTCAGCTCTTAAACCGGTGGCGGAAGAGCTAATTGGGTTGAAGCGCCAAGTAAATGCCATGACCTCTGCAATATTTGGTAAACACTCCTGTCAAGATCTCTTGAATAACCATCTTTGAAATTGATGGTTTAACATCAATGTCTTAAACCGTTATAGGTGGCCGTGTTGATCATCTGGGCTCTGACATGTGGATGAAGCTGAAGGCAGCATATACGTTGATAGAGCAACTGTATACCGGTGCCCAATGGGTTATCTGTGTAGTCTCATACAACAAACCAGCACCAACATTGATCAAGGACACACTAGCAAGGTTATCAATGGCGCCGGCGCAGATAGAGGAGATGAAGCGATCCGCTGCCAGGGCTGGCGCTTTGTTGGCACTTACACAAGCCAAAGCATGGATAGCTGACCTGGATCCAGTTGATATTGCCAAGGGCTATCCCGGTGAACAAGAAAACGGGGCAGAATTTGATAATGAAGGCCTCAAAGCCCTGACAAAGGAGATGCGTCCTTTGGGAAGTCAACTGGCGGAAGAGGCTAACTTGACTGTTCATCGATCCTTCTATGATGCCAACAACCAACGGATTGACACTGCTGTGAAGGAAGTGCAAAATCTTATCCCGCCAATCCATAAGCACACTTACGCCCCTGACATTGATCCGTCCAAACTTATAAGTGAAGAGGCTGTCTTTCAAGCTTTAACCCGGATTGACTGAACCACCATTGACTTCCAGCCACTGGATGGGGAGGAGGAGGCTGAACCGACACCAGAAGATCCATCAACCTCTCGTCAACCCGGCAACGAGTCTTAATCCGGCAACTGGGTTAATATTCATAGATTGTGTTGTGTAAAGAACAATCAATTATTTTGGGCTTTAAAGCGCCTTGTAATAGGCTAGTTGGCATACTTTGATCTGCTGCCATTGTGCAATGCCACTTGATATTTTAATCCAGCATGATATTGCTATGCTTTATTTGTCTTGGTATGCTGTATGAGTCCTGCTATCTGCATGTTAAACACTTAAACATGTCCTGGCCGTTTACCGCCGGACGGGTTATGATACCCAACATAGAAACAGAATCCTCATACAAGTGATAAGGTACTGAAATATGAATCATATCATACCTATGATATTCAATCACTGTTGTTGGTCTGCCAACTTATTTAGTAAGGGTGAAAACCCAAACTTTGGGTGTTGGAAGGTACCCACCATATTATGCCGGTGCGTAATAAGCCATACCGGGTATTGATGAACACCGGATGATCATACGAGCGACATGTAGTCAAAGCCCGACCGGATTGAAAGATGCCGGTTCACCATTGATTATATGCTTTAACAGATGATAACTGTAAGCCATACCGGGTTAAGAAACACCGGGTTGAGATGAAGACATATAGTCTGGCCGGTTCGAAAGACGCCGGTTTACTTGAAAAGTTGGATCAATAAAGATAAAACTTGTAAAAAGAAAAAGCAAATAAAACTTGTAGTCGAGGCTTTTCGAGGGCTGCCAGGCCCAAATTCGAGGCTTTTCGTGGGCTGCCAAGCCGCTAAGTTAAACCATTTGACAAAGCCTTTTAAGATGGGCCTCCAACTAACCAATCGTCGTTTTAACTTTGACAAGTTCAGGGTCTCAATGAGAGTAACTGTCAAACATTCGGCGGGTCATGCCAGGATTACCTAGGTAGGAGTGGCTTACTTGATGAAGGCAGGTTAACCCGAGGTTTTAGGTGAATACACCAGGATTCCAAGCCGTGGGTCGATACCCAGTTACAAGGGTCCTTTCAAACTCTTTGTTACTTTAAACAAAGAGCCCCCAAGTAACTTTGTGAGCTATGCTCAAGGGGTGCCTATGTTTGAGTTGTGCTTGTAGCAACAGATCTCTCTTTGGCCCCTTGGGTGTGAAGCTCCCAAGCTATATGATGGCATGATAGCCGGTTTAATGGAAAAAATGGGTTATCGCTTTGAAAGCAGAAGCCCCCTTGTAACCAAGAAGCATTGGAAGAACGACAGAGGCCCTGCTTGTAGCAAGGATGCCGGTTTATTATATTGAGCATAATATATACATTGTTGTATTATGTACATAATGAGAGCCTATGGCCGAAGGAGAGCTATGTTCCACGGCCGCCGGTTCTCCTCCTCGGAACTGCGTGAGTCTTCTTGAACGTCAATGAGGTAGTATGATCCATTGTGCAGATTCTTGCTGACCACAAAGGGCCCTTCCCAAGGTGGGGATAACTTGTGCATGTCGGTCTGATCCTGGATGAGCTGGAGCACTAAATCGCCTTCTTGAAAGGTTCTTGTTTTAACCCGGCGGCTGTGATAACGCCGCAGGTCTTGCTGGTAAACTGCCGAACGAGCCAAAGCCATATCTCACTTCTCATCTAACAGGTCCAGTGCTTCTTTACGTGCTTGCTCGTTGTCCGCTTCAGCATAATTGGCAACCCGAGGTGAGTCATGACGAATATCACTGGGGAGTACCGCCTCTGCTCCGTAAACCATGAAGAAAGGCATATAACCTGTAGAACGGTTTGGGGTGGTGTTTATGCTCCATAACACAGATGGTAGTTCTTCCACCCAGCAACCCGGCGTCCGCTTCAAAGGGACCATAAGCCGGGGCTTTATACCCTTTAGAATTTCCTGGTTAGCTCGCTCAGCTTGACCATTGGATTGGGGATGAGCCACAGATGCTACATCAAGCCGGATGTGCTCTCGTTGACAAAATTCCTCCATCTCGCCTTTAGATAGGTTCGTGCCATTATCTGTGATAATGCTATGTGGAAAACCGAAACAGAAGATCACTTTTTTGATGAACTGAACCGCCGTGGCTGCATTACACTTGCTTACTGGCTCCGCTTCAACCCATTTAGTGAACTTGTCAACCGCCACCAACAGGTGGGTCTTCTTATCTTTTTATCGCTTGAAAGGCCCTACCATGTCAAGCCCCCAAGTTGCAAACGGCCAGGTGATAGGAATCATCCGTAGCTCTTGAGCCGGAACATGAGCTCGCCTTGAGAATTTCTACAGCCGTCACACTGTCTGACCAAATCCTCAGCATCAGCTTGAGCCGTCAACCAATAGAAGCCATGACGAAAAGATTTGGCAACCAAGGATTTTGAACCGGCGTGATGACCACAGTCTCCTTCGTGGATCTCACGTAAAATCTCACGGCCTGCTTCAGGAGAAACACAGCGCTGGAACGCACCAGAAACACTACAGTGGTGTAACTCGCCGTTGTGAACAACCATGGACTTGGACCGCCAGACTATCTGTCTGGCCAAAATTTCATCATCTGGTAACTCGCCCTAGTTCATATATGCCAAGTATGGAACCGTCCAATCCGGAATGATATGTAAAGCGGCCACCAACTGTGCCTCCGGATCAGGAATAGCGAGGTCCTCCTCTGTAGGTAGTTGAACTGACGGGTTATGCAAGACATCCAAAAAGGTATTGGGTGGCACCGGTTTACGCTGAGACCCCAGCCGGCTTAAAGCATCAGCTGCTTCGTTTTTGCATCGATCAACGTGCTCCACTTGATAACCCTTAAAGTGACCAGCCACAATATCCACCTCTCGTCGGTAAGCCGCCATGAGTGGATCCTTGGAATCCCAAGTACCTGAAACTTGTTGGGCTACCAAGTCTGAGTCTCCAAAGCATCGTACACGGCTTAAGTTCATATCTTTAGCCACTCGAAGAACATGGAGTAAAGCTTCATACTCAGCTGCATTATTAGTACAAGGGAACATTAAGCAAAGAACATAATGAATTTTATCACCTCGAGGGGAAGTAAGGACAACTCCAGCCCTCGAGCTCTCCAATTTCCTGGACCCATCAAAGTGAATAGTCCAGTATGTACTGTCCGGTTTGTCTTCTGGTGCCTGCAACTCGGTCTAGTCATTGATGAAATCCACAAGAGCCTGGGGCTTGATGGCTGTGCGAGGCATATACTTCAAACCGTGTGGCCCAAGCTCAATAGCCCACTTAGCAACCCGACCAGTTGCCTCCCTGTTCTGGATTATATCCCCCAAAGGAGTAGAACTGACCACTGTGATGGGATGACCTTGAAAGTACTGTTTAAGCTTCCGACTCGCCATAAACACACCATACACCACTTTCTGCCAATGCGGATATCTTTGCTTTGACTCAATGAGCACTTCGCTGATATAGTAAACCGGCCTTTGAACTGGATATTCCTTCCCAGCGTCCTTGCGCTCCACCACAATGGCGACACTGACAGCCCGGGCATTAGCAGCCACATATAACAGCAGTGGCTCCTTATCAATCGGAGCAGCAAGAACTGGCGGTTCAACTAACTGCCGCTTTAAGTCCTCAAACGCCGCATTAGCTGCGTCACTCCAGACAAAATTGACTGTTTTCTTCAACATCTGATATAGAGGAATTTCCTTCTCTCCCAAATGGATGATAAACCGGCTCAAAGCCGCAATATGACCCGCCAGTTGCTAAACATCATTGATACATGCCGGTTTAGCCAAGGATGTAATTGCCTTGATCTTTTCCGGATTAGCCTCAATGCCTCTGTTAGACACCAGAAAGCCTAAGAGCTTGCCTGCCGGAACACCAAAAACACACTTGTCCGGATTGAGCATCATTTTATAAACTCGCGGATTGTTAAAGGTTTCCTTGAGGTCCTCTATCAATGTCTCCTTCTTCCTGGATTTTACCACAATGTCATCTACATAAGCATGAACATTGCGCCCAATCTGAGTATGAAGACAATTCTGCACACAACGCTGATAAGTCGCCTGGGCACTCTTTAGCACAAAGGGCATAGACACATAGTAGAAGGCTCCAAAGGGAGTAATGAAGGTTGTCTTCTCCTGGTCCTTAACTGCCATCTTGATCTGATGATAACCAGAATAAGCATCCAAAAAACTCAAACACTCACAACCCGCCGTAGCATCAATGATTTGATCAATACGAGGGAGGGCGAAGGGATCAGCTGGGCAAGCTTTGTTCAAATCTGTGTAATCCACACACATACGCCAAGTGCCTTTTTCTTAAGTACCAGCACCGGATTAGCCAACCACTCTGGGTGAAATACTTCAATGATAAAACCAGCAGCCAACAACCGGCTACGTCTTCTCCAATGGCCTTGCGTCATTCCTCGTTGAAGCGGCAAAGGAACTGTTTGACCGGTTTAAACTTGGGATCAATATTGAGAGTGTGCTTAGCGAGTTCCCTCGGTACACCTGGCATGTCAGAAGGCTTCCATGCAAAAATGTCCCGGTTCTCACGGATGAACTCGATGAGCGCGCTTTCCTATTTTTGATCCAGATTTGTGCTGATACTAAACTGTTTGGATGAATCGCGAGGAACAAAATCAACAAGTTTAGTTTCATCAGCCGGTTTGAACTTCAGGGTCAGATCATGTTCTGTAGAGGGCTTCTTCAGGGAAGTCATGTCTGCCGGATCAACATTATCCTTATAAAACTTTAACTCCTCCGTTGCACAAACCGATTCAGCATATGCCGCATCACCTTCCTCACACTCCAGAGCAATCTTACGGCTGCCATGAACCGTAATGGTCCCTTTATGACCCGGCATCTTGAGCTGCAAATAAACATAACACGGCCTTGCCATGAATTTAGCATAAATCGGCCGTCCAAATAAAGCATGGTACGGACTTCTAATTTTGACCACTTCAAAGGTCAGCATCTCAGACCTTGAATCATGATCATCTCAAAATACCATCTCCAGAGCTATCTTACTAACTGGGTAAGCCGATTTACCAGGCACCACTCCATGAAAAACGGTGTTTGACGGTCTAAGATTCTTATCTGTCAACCCCATACGCTGGAAGGTTTCATAGTACAAGATATTGATACTACTCCCTCCGTCTATGAGTACCTTGGTGAACTTATAACCTCCCACCTGAGGTGCAACCACCAAAGCTAGGTGACCCAGATTGTCAACTCGGGGCGGGTGATCCTCCCTGCTCCAGACAATAGGCTGCTCAGACCAGCGTAGATAACGGGGCACCGCCGGTTCAACGGAATTCACTGCCCTTTTATGGAGCTTCTGATCGCGCTTGCACAAGCTAGTAGTGAAGACATGATACTGTCCACCGTTTAACTGCTTTGGGTTGCTCTGATAACCCGACTGCTATTGATTCCCCTGATTACCTTGTTGATGGTTACCGCCTTGGTTGTTCTGACTGCCCTGATTGTTCTGAAACCCTGAGCTTGAACCGCCACCACCGTAACCCGGCCCATGGAATCCTAGACCGGAACCATCAGATGGACCCTGATCATACCGAAAAAGATCAGAATTTTTGAACTCCCTCATGATGTGGCAATCCTTCCAAAGGTGTGTGGCCGGAGCCTCCTTTGTCCCTTGCTTTGGGCAGGGCTGGTTTAACAGGCGTTCCAGATTCATTCGTCCATCGCACTGGGGCGGTTTACCCTTATGACACTGCATATTACCCTGCACATTGGTGTTAGCCACAAAATCGGAATTTTCCGCTTTACGCTTACCATTGTTTCCTTGGCCCGCCTGATTATGCTGTCCTTTTGAACCGACATTCTTTTTTCCCTTCTCCTATTTCTCTTCATCAGAATCAGGGTCTTTGGTATTATCAGAATCAACATACTTAACCAGAGCTGCCATAAGCGTTCCCATATCATTGCAGTGGCGCTTGAGTCGTCCCAACTTCATCTTTAGTGACTTAAACTGGCAATTACCCTCCAATGTCACAATTGCTGTATCCGGATTGATGCAGCCGGATGAATGCAAAATTTCTGAAACCCGGCGCACCCAATGGGTTGTTGATTCATTCTCTCCTTGGACACAAGCCGCCAGATCTACAATGGACATAGGCTGCTTGCATGTATCTTTGACGTTTGCTATGAACTTGGCCCTCAACTTATCCCATGAATTGATCGAGTTAGCAGGCAGGCTCTTCAACCAGGTGCGAGCCGTTCCTTCTAACATCATGGTGAAGTATTTTGCACACGCCGCTTCATCCACATCTAGCATTTCTATCGCCATCTCATAACTCTCCACCCACGCCTCGGGGGTTGATCAGCGGTGTAATTAGGCACCTTGCGCGGCCCTTTGAAATCTTTGGGCAACCGCACATTACGGAGAGCCGGGATGAGACACAACACTCCCCAAGAGCTGAAGGCAAGTCCTGTCCCTCGCTCTACTGACGCTGTTGGCTGAACCGGGGCGGGTTGATGATGACCCATGTATCATGCCGCTAAAGCGGCCTCCCTTCGCACTCTACCATTATCCACCACGTCCTAAGCATTCCGACCGCCGTTTGCCGGATTAGCCCCTCGAGGAGCATCACGATGCCGCGCGCTGCTTGACACGGCCGGCTCGTCCATGTGCGTGCTATAACTCCTGCTTAGACGGGGGGTTGAATGTATTCTGTCTCGGCTATAGGAATAAGCCTGTTGCTGAACAACGGCAGTTTGAAGAAGATCCCTGGCTCGCCGAGTCTCAATCGCTGCTAATGAATCACCCTCCATCGGAATAGCCGCCAAACATGATGCTGCCGCAATCATGTTATCCAAGGGGCTAGAAAAGTGACCGGCGGTGTTGCTACATACTGTGGCGGGTTATCCGTCCGTCGAGGCGGATCCATCTCCCTTGGCTGATCCGGCGCCGCTCCAGGTGCCTCGGTCCGGTTTACACCTGCCGGATTGCTAGGCCCGGCTCCTGGTGTACTGAAGAGATTCAGACCCTCATAAATTTGCGGCAGTCGAGACCGGTACTTCCTTCTCATGACATCGTTTGATGCGTTCTGATCCAACATAAGACGGTAATTCTGCGCCTGGATCTGCTGTGATTGGGCATCTAAAGCGGCCCACTCTTCATCCATCCTGGCCTCCTCAGCTGCCAAGTCTGCTTTAGCCTGAGCTATCTGATCCCTTAGTTTCGTGACATCCGCATTATGCTGAACTTGAGTCTCCGGAGTCACCGTTGTGGTCAACAATGCTGTCAAATCATTCAGTAAACCGGCAAGAACTTGAGCCGGTCGGCGCACCGGGCCTCCTGCCGCGGCTACCGATCCGGAGACCATTGCTGCCGTAGATGAAGATTGCACGGTGGGCTGCATACCGGCCATGAAGATCGCAACCCGGTTTGGCGGTTCAAGAGGACCCGGAATACTGTCGTCATCGGAGTATCCCTCAAACTGGCCATCATGCAGTTGGTATAGCAACTCGGTTTCGCCAGTGGACGATTCACCATCTGAGTAGACGACCGTCTCACCATCGGACATCGGTTCAGATTCCGCTCCATGGATGAATCCTACGAATGCACGCCTCACGGCAGGCTGAACCCGGGCAGGACTTGCACGCTGAGCCGTCTCGACAAGGTCGGTGGATATGTCCGGCTCAGGGCCCGGTTCGCCGATCTTGCCAATGAAAATGTGAATTCCGCCAAAGGGGACCCGGTACCCGTACTCGATTGAGCCGGCCTCGGGGCCCCAGCCTGCATCATTGATGTAGAGCTTGCCGCAACGACTCTTGGTCATCCGGCCAACCACGTACCCCCTGAGTCCTTCAAAGTTGCCCTTTAGGAACTCGAAACCATCGTGCGATAGCCCCATGGTGGGCGCCAACTATCATGGAAATATCACGTCAGATGTCCTAACAGAAGGACTTAGTCGTGGAGCCATCGCAACGAGATTAGCCTGAAGGGGTTAAACCGGACAAGGGACACGAGATTTTATACTAGTTCGGCCCCTTCGATGAAGGTAAAAGCCTACGTCTTGTTGTGATGGGATTATTGGGGTTTCGATGACCAGGGAGCAAATACGCTTTGCCTGAGTCTCGAGTTGTTGTCTGTTGTCCCTGAACCGCCGCCGGGTCATCCCTTTATACACACAGGTTGACGCCCGACCGGTTTACAGAGTCCCGAGGCCGACTCATACAAGTATTCGGCTCGGTCTCTCCCTTTCCCTAACTTACAATACAAGTATACAACTATGACGGTTTACCACTATGGGCCCTAATCCGCCTCCGGGCTCTGGGCCTCTAAACTTTATTAGTAAAGCGCCATCTTCTTCTCTTCATGGGCTTCAGTATAGCTAAGCGTGAACCGGCCCCTCCTGGGCGGTTTACACTCGGTGGTTATATCCTCAACAATGTGTGAGATACTTGTTTCGTATGCGAGCTAACTCAATCATCTAGAAAGCTTCAATCTCAATTGGGGTAAAGAGGTTGGGAAGAGGTTGAAGGATGTCTTCTTCTTCTGCCGCCGGGGCTTGATCCTCCATGGCCTTCTTGATCCCATCATCCTTGTTGATCTCCCTGGGTTCTTCTCTCTTCAGCTCTATCTTCAATAGCCAAGCATCCTTGTCTTCATTAATGGAGGAGGGTGACGTCATGATGCTCTAGATCTATGAGAAAAACATCTCAGAACAAAGACAAGATATTTGCGTGATACAATGGTCAAAACCTTTGAGAGATCATATAATGAATTTTTACCGACCAAAAGAAGTATCATGCAAGAAAACGGAGTCCGGAGAACACACGAGGTGCCCACGAGGCAAGGGGGCGCTCCCTCCACCCTCGTGGATGCCTCGTGTCCTTCCCGGATTACTTCTTATTTTCCTATTTTCTTAAATATTTCAAAACAGAGAAAAAATGCTATTAGAACTGTTTTGGATTCGGCTTACTTACCGTACCACATACCTATTCCTTTTTGGAGTCTGAAGCATTCTGGAAAGTGTCCCTTATATATTCCTCCGGGGTAACGGTTTCAATAACATTAGTTTCAACATTTATAGGATTACCTGAGATATAATGTTTGATTCTTTGACCGTTCACCACCTTCAGATTTGTGCCTTTGAAGTTGTTGATTTTTATGGCAGCAGAACGATAGACCTCCTCGATAACGTAAGGGCCTTCCCATTTAGAGAGAAGTTTTCCTGCAAAAAAAACTTAAACGAGAGTTGAAAAGCAACACATAATCACCTACATTAAACTCACACTTTTGTATCCTTTTGTCATGCCATCTTTTAACCTTTTCTTTAAACAGTTTGGCATTCTCATAGGCTTGAGTTCTCCATTCATCAAGTGAGCTAATGTCAAATAACCTTTTCTCACTGGCAAGTTTGAAATCATAATTGAGCTCTTTAGTGGCCCAATATGCCTTATGTTCTAGTTCGAGAGGTAAGTGACATGCTTTTCCATAAACCATTTTATACGAAGACATACCCATAGGATTTTTATATACAGTTCTATAAGCCCATAATGCATCATCAAGTTTCTTGGACCAATTATTTCTGGATCTATTAACAATATTTTGCAAAATTAATTTGAGCTCTCTATTACTCAATTCTACTTGACCACTAGACTGTGGGTGATATGGAGATGCAATTCTATGATTAACATCATACTTAGCAAGCATTTTACGAAAAGCACCATGAATAAAATGTGAACCACCATCATTCATTAAGTATCTAGGAACTCCAAACCTCGGAAAAATAACTTCTTTAAGCATCTTAATAGAGGTGTTATGATCAGCACTACTAGTTGGAATAGCTTCTACCCACTTAGTAACATAATCAACAACTAAAATATGTGTGTATCCATTAGAGGAAGGAAAAGGTCCCATATAATCAACAACTAAAATATGTGTGTATCCATTAGAGGAAGAAATATGTGTGCATCACACATAATTTCAAAGGGTAAATTCCAATCAGGTGGCTGAACAATAGGTGCAGAAATCAAAGCTTTCTTAAGTATTTCAAAAGCTTCTACACAACCATCATCGAAGACAAAAGGAATATCTTTTTGTAGGAGATTAGTCCGAGGCCTAGAAATTTTAGAGAAGTCCTTAATGAACCTCCTATAAAAACCGGCATGACCAAGGAAACCTCTTATACCTTTAATGTCCTTGGGACACGTCATCTTTTCAATAGCATCAACCTTAGCTTTATCAACTTCAATACCTCTTTCAGAAATTTTATGCCCTAAGACAATACCTTCATTAACCATAAAGTGGCACTTTTCCAAATTCAAGACGAGACTAGTATCTTCACATCTCTTCAAAACTCGATCAAGGTTGCTCAAGCAATCATCAAAAGAAGACCCATAACGGAGAAATCATCCATGAAAACCTCACAAATCTTTTCACAAAAGTCAGAGAATATAGCCATCATGCATCTTTGAAAGGTAGCAGGTGCATTACATAAACCAAAAGGCATACGTCTATAAGCAAAAGTACCGAAAGGGCAAGTAAAAGTGGTCTTTTCTTGATCCTCTATTGACCATCTAGAAAGCAAAAATGTGTATGTTTGGATAATGTTTCTAGCATTTGATCAATAAAAGGCAAAGGGTAATGATCTTTTTTAGTAGCTTTATTTAATTTGCGGAAATCAATTACCATCCTATAACCTGTAATAATTCTATGCGGGATCAATTCATCTTTATCATTAGGAACGATAGTAATACCTCCCTTCTTAGGGACACAATGGACATGACTTACCCACTGACTATCAGCAACGGGATAAATTATACCTGCCTCAAGGAGCTTTAGTATTTCCTTTCTTACCACTTCTTTAATCTTAGGATTTAACCGTCGTTGGTGATCAATAACTGGTTTGGCGTCTTCCTCCAATTTTATTTTGTGTTGGCATAGAGTGGGACTAATGCCCTTAAGATCATCAAGAGTATATCCAATAGCAGCATGGTGCTTCTTCAGAGTTTTCAATAATCTCTCCTCTTGCTGCTCTGGAAGGTTAGCACAAATAATAATAGGATATATCTTCTTTTCATCAAGATAAGCATATTTAAGAGTATTAGGTAAGGGTTTAAGCTCAAACACGGGATCACCCTTGGGTGGTGGAGGATCCCCTAAGATTTCAACAGGCAAGTTGTGTTTCAAAATAGGTCCCTGTTTAAAGAATACTTCATCTATTTCCCTTCTTTCATTCATAGATATATCATTTTCATGGTCTAGCAAATATTGTTCTAAAGGATTGTTAGGAGGCACGGCAATAGAAGCAAGACCAATAATTTCATCTTTACTAGGAAATTCTTTATCATGGGGTTGTCTACGAAATTTAGCAAAGTTAAACTCATGAGACATATCTCCCAAACCAATGGTAACAACATCCTTTTCGCAATCTATCTTAGCATTAACAGTGTTCAAGAAGGGTCTACCAAATATAATGGGACAAAAGTCATCTTGTGGGGAACCAAGAACAAGAAAATCAGCAGGATATTTAACTTTCCCACACAAGACTTCAACATCTCTAACAATCCCAATTGGTGAAATAGTATCTCTATTGTAACATATATTTCTTCTATCTCAGCAGGTGCAATATCATGCATAATTTCTTTGTGTAAGGAATGAGGTATTGCACTAGCACTAGCACCCATATCACATAAGCCATGATAACAATGATCTCCTATTTTAACAGAAATAACAGGCATGCCTACAACAGGTTTATGTTTCTTAACATCGGGCCTAGCAATTCTAGCAACTGCATCACATAAATAAATAACATGCCCATCAATATTATCAGCCAAGAGATCTTTAACCATAGAAATACTAGGTTCAACTTTAATTTGCTCAGGTGGTGTATATGTTCTAGTATTACTCTTACGAACCATAGTTGAAGCTTTAGCATGATCCTTTATCCTAACATGGAAAGGTGGTTTCTCAATATAAGTAGAAGGAACAATAGGATCATTATAAGTGATAGTCTTTTCTTCAACATTAATAGGTGCAACTACTTTTACTTCAGTGGGAGGATTATATTTAAACCACTTCTCCTTAGGAAGGTCAACATGAGTAGCAAATGATTCACAGAAAGAAGCTACTATCTCAGAGTCAAGTCCATATTTAGTGCTAAATCCACGAAAAGCATCGGTATACATAAAAGATTTAACACAATCAAACTTAGGTGTTATACCTGACTCATTACCTTTGTTGGAATCCCAATCTTCAGAGTTGCGTTTAATTCTTTCCAATAAATCCCATTTGAATTCAATAGTCTTCGTCATAAAAGAACCAGCACAAGAAGTATCGAGCATGGAGCGATTGTTGAGAGAAAGCCGAGCATAAATTTTTTGAATAATCATTTCTCTTGAGAGCTCATGATTGGGGCATGAATATAACATTGACTTAAGCCTCCCCCAAGCTTGAGCAATACTTTCTCCTTCGCGAGGCCAAAGAATATATATATAATTGCGATCATGATGAACAAGATGCATAGGATAAAACTTCTGGTGAAATTCCAATTTCAATCGTTTGTAGTCCCGTGATCCCATATCATCACATACCTATACCATGTCAATGCATCTCCATTCAAAGATAAAGGGAAGACCTTCTTCTTGATAACATCATCGGGCATACCTGCAAGCTTAAATAATCCACAAACTCCATCCACATAGATTAGGTGTAAATTGGGATGCAATGTTCCATCTCCTGCAAAGGGATTAGCTAGTAGTTTCTCTACCATACCCGAAGGAATTTCAAAGTAAACATTTTCAGTAGGTTCAGTAGGTTGAGGAGCAACTCTTTGCTCTACTGGTCGGGGTGAAGATATCCCGAACAAGCCCCTCAAACGATTATGTTCCATAGTAACAAGTGACAGTAAATTTCAGCACACTATATAAATTTTTCCTTACCAAGTTCCACTTACCAAAGGCGCTTCACTCACCGGCAACAGCGCCAGAAAAGAGTCTTGATGACCCACAAGTGTAGGGGATCTATCGTAGTCCTTTCGATAAGTAAGAGTGTTGAAACCAACGAGGAGCAGAAGGAAATGACAAGCGGTTTTCAGTAAGGTATTCTCTGCAAGAACTGAAATTGTAGGTAACAGATAGTTTTGTGATAAGATAATTTGTAACGAGTAACAAGCAATGAAAGTAAATAAGGTGCAGCAAGGTGGAGCAATCCTTTTTGTAGCAAAGGACAAGCCTGGATAAGTTCTTATATAGAGAAAAGCGCTCCCGAGGACACATGAGAATTATCGTCAAGCTAGTTTTCATCACGTTCATATGATTCGCGTTCGTTACTTTGATAATTTGATATGTGGGTGGACCGGTGCTTGGGTACTGCCCTTTCTTGGACAAGCATCCCACTTATGATTAACCCCTATTGCAAGCAGCCGCAACTACAAAATAAGTATTAAGGTAAACCTAACCATAGCATGAAACATATGGATCCAAATCAGCCCCTTACGAAGCAACGCATAAACTAGGGTTTAAGCTTCTATCACTCTAGCAACCCATCATCTACTTATTACTTCACAATGCCTTCCTCTAGGCCCAAATAATGGTGAAGTGTCATGTAGTCAATGTTCACATAACACCACTAGAGGAGAGACAACATGCATCTCATCAAAATATCGAACGAATACCAAATTCACATGACTACTAATAGCAAGACTTCACCCATGTCGTCGGGAACAAACGTAACTACTCACAAAGCATATTCATGTCCTTAATCAGAGGGGTATTAATATGCATTAAGGATCTGAACATATGATCTTCCACTGAATAAACCAACTAGCATCAACTACAAGGAGTAATCAACACTACTAGCAACCCACAGGTACCAATCTAAGGTTTTGATACAAAGATTGGATACAAGAGATGAACTAGGGTTTGAGAGGAGATGGTGCTGGTGAATATGTTGATGGAGATTGACCCCCTCCCGACGAGAGGATCGTTGGTGATGACGATGGTGATGATTTCCCCCTCCCGGAGGGAAGTTTCCCCGGCAGAACAGCTCCGCCGGAGTCCTAGATTGGTTCCGCCAAGGTTCCGCCTCGTGGCGGTGAAGTTTCGTCCCGAAAGCTTGCTTATGGGTTTTTCCAGGTTGAAAGACCTCATATAGCAGAAGATGGGCACCGGAGGGCTGCCAGGTGGCCCACGAGGCAGGGGGCGTGCCCAAGGGGGTAGGGCGCGCCCCCCACCCTCGTGGCTAGGGTGCGGGTCCCCTCTGGTACTTCTTCTGCTCAATATTTTTTATTAATTCCCAAAGTGACTTTTAGGACTTTTGGAGCTGTGCAGAATAGGTCTCTAATATTTGCTCCTTTTCCAGCCGAGAATCCCAGCTGCCGGCATTCTCCCTCTTCATGTAAACCTTGTAAAATAAGAGAGAATAGCCATAAGTATTATGACAGTGTAATAGCAGCACATAATGCAAAATATCGATATAAAAGCATGATGCAAAATGGACGTATCAGTTGGCAGACTTTCACCCACGCGCGTGGCCTGAGCAAAATGTGTATCCTCAACTTCAAGTATAATGGCCTGGCGACCCTCTATGTGAGGGTGTTCAGGGAGGACGGCCGCCGCGTGGCGTGCTGCCCGGAGGATGGTAGCGATGATGATGGTGGCGAAGGCGAGCTTGGTCTTGGCGACGCGCGCTCCTCCTCTCGCGACGGCAGCTCTTCCTCGGATGAGGGCTCGAGGAGTGGCGGCTACGACCAGCCTTCGCGTCGTCGTGCTCGGGTTGAGGATGTCGGTGGTTCGTCCCGCCGTGGTGCTCCAGTGAAGCTGGAGAGGATCCCGGCGTGAGGCTGGGGGACGGCGAACTTGGACTCAAGGCCGGCAGCCCCAGGTTGCCTATGGGAGAACTGGTGAAGCGTCGGGCCACCTTGAGGCGCCGCTTGAGGATGCGGCGCTGGTGCCAAGCTCGAACACCTTTGGGCCCTCTTTGTTTAGCCTTTCCTTTCTCCTGTAATTAAAAAAAAGAGATTTACCCTGCGGGGGCATATAATGAACTATGGCACTTATGCCCTTTATGCTACGCTTGCTATCTTGATGCTGTGTTGTAACGTTTGTGATCTAAGTAAGCTAAGGTAGGAAAACTTAGCTTGGTATGTGTGTAGTAGTTTTCCGCCTCATGAAAACCTGGCCTTAGGTACTCGACGGGGCCCCCTTACACGGCGAGCCATGGGTGCTGACCCCGGAAGACGCCTTGGGGTCTCAGGAGCCACTGCAGGGCTGCCTTCAAAGGAAGAGAAAAACTGACGAGCGGCTCACTCCCCCTTATGCGAGCCCCCTGTCGTAGATTAGCTCAGACTTGATGCACTGCGTTGCGCTGCCCGAGGGGCACGGATATGAGGGGTGCTGGTGCCCGTGAGCTTGATGGAGGGCTCCTCGCGAGGATGAAGCCGAAGCACCAGGGTTCGGCACGGTGCGTGCACGCGAGGGCAGGCCCAATGCGCACACACTTACCTAGCCCCATGCGCCAGGCACACGAGAGGAAGTGACGGGCGACTGCCACCTCTCTCATGCCCTTAGGCCAAAAACATCTCAAGAGAAGGAAACAGCTCGAGGAACCAGAGTTTGAAAATACCAAATCCATTGAAAGGTCACTAAAAAACTGCAAGCAACTTCGGAAAGCAAATGAACAGCCGTGTCCGGCACATAATCTTGTCTTCTCACCAGTGCAGAGCTAAGTGTTGCCACTAAGATGTGGGAGGGAGCCCCCATGAGGCCCCAGGGCGACTCTCAGGAGACTCCGAGGCGTGTACAGCCCCGCTCATTATTACGTGAGAGTGTCACGAGTGGAGACCTTCACAGGCCAGAACCTTGCTTCATAGGCCGGAGCCTTTCTCCAGGGGTAGAACTTCCGGAGGTGCTGGATGTTCCAGGCGTTCTGGATGGGGACCCCGTCCTGTGTCTCCAGGTGCGCGGTGCCAGGCCTGGAGACACGGGCAATCCTAAACGGGCCCTCCCACATGGGAGAGAGCTTGTGCAGCCCCTCCCGGGAGAGCACCCGCCTCAGGACGAGGTCACCCACCTCTAATGTCCTAGAGCGGACGTTGTGGCAGTGGTACCGCCGCAGCGCCTGCTGGTACCTCGCCGCCCGGAGAGAGGGTTGACGGGGCGTTCCTCCCCCAGCACGAGATCCATCCCCCACGTGGCATCCTGGTGCGCCTCGTCGAACGCCAGGACCCGCGTGGAGTGATGCTTGACCTCGTGAGGGAGAACCGCTTCTGCTCCGTAGATGAGGAAGAACGATGTCTCTCCCGTTGGCTTGGTCGCGGTGGTGCGGATGGCCCACAGCACGGACTGCAGCTTGTCGAGCCAGCCCCTGCCAGAAGCCTCAAGCTTCTTCTTGAAGGTCCCAGTCTTGAGGCCCCTCAGGACTTCTGCATTGGCCCGCTCAGCCTGGCCGTTGCTCTGTGGGTGTGCCACTGAGGCGTAGCATATCTGCGTTCCAAGGTTAGCACAGTATGTTTTGAAAAGGTTGTTGGTGAACTGTGAGCCGTTGTTAGTGATGATGCAGTTGGGGACCCCAAACTGGCTCACGATTCCCTTGATGAACTTGACGGCCGATCCAGCTGGAATAGCGTGCACGGCTTCTACCTCCGCCCACTTGGTGAACTTGTCGATGGTGACACGTAGAGGTACCAGTAGCCCCCTGCCGCTCGAGGGAACAGCCCCAAGATGTCCAGTCCCCAGACCGTGAACGACCATGTGAGCAGGATTGTCTGGAGGCCCTGCGCAGGCCAATGGATTTGCTTGGCGTGAAACTGGCATGCTTCACAAGAGAGCACCAACTCTGTGGCGTTGTTGAGCGCGGTGGGCCAGTAGAAGCCGTTGCGGAATGCCTTGCCCACCAAAGTGTGTGACAAGGAATGATGCCCACAGTCCCCACCAAGTATGTCCGCTAGCAGCTTGAGCCCTTGTTCCCTGGAGATGCACCGCAACAAAACGTCATTTGGCCTCTTGCGATATAACTCACCATCCTAGATGCAGTACACGGTAGCTTGATGGGCCACGTGCTCGGTGTCCTCCTCCTTCTCTGGCAGGGTCCCTTGAAGCAAGTACACCTTGAACTCTTCGATCCAGCACCCCTCCTGAGGCTCGAGCGCAAGCAGCAGGTGGGCCCCCGAGGGGTGGCCATAGGCTGGGGCACCCGTCTCAGGTGCCTGAGGCTAATCCTCCTAAGGCGGTGCTGGAGTCGTGGCGTGGGGAGTCGCAGACAGCTTGAAGAGCCACTCCTCAAACACCCCCGGCTCCTAAGGGAGCCTGCGGGAGGCTCTCTTGGCGATGTCGTCTACTTCCTTGTTTGTCCCATGTGGCACGTGCTGTAGCTCCACGCCCATGAACCACTTCTCCATCTTGTGCACCTCTTCTAGGTACGCCTCCATGTGCTCGTCCTTAGACGTGTACTCCTTGTTGGAGAAGTTGACGAGGAGCCGAGAGTCGCCCTTGATGGTGAGGCGCTTCACCCCCAGCGTGGCCGCGGCCCTGAGCCCAGCGAGCAGGCCTTCGAATTCTGCAATGTTGTTGGAGACCTTCTCGCCCTGCTGGAAGCAAAGCTGCACTGCATAGTAGAGCTTGTCCTTGGTGGGTGAGATGAGGATAGTCCCTACTCCTGCGCCTTGTCGCGCAAATGCCCCATCAAAGTACCCGATCCATCCGTCCGGTTCCTCGTCTCCTGGCAGGAGGGAGCAGTCCTCGCTTACTCCATGGTTGGGAGTGTCAGTCCACTCGGCCACGAAGTCCGCAAGAGCCGCACCCTTGATGACCCTGGTGGTGCTGAACTCGAGATTGAACGCGTGAAGCTCGATGTTCCATTCAGCAACTCGCCCGGTGGCATTCGGGCTCCGCGGCACCCTCTCCAGCGGGTACGCCAAAACAACCTTGATGGGGTGGCCTTGAAAGTAGTGGTGCAGTTTTCGGGAGGCGACCAGGAGCGCGAGCAGGAGTTTCTGAGGCATGGGGTAGCGCGCCCAGGCCTCCCTCAGTACTGTGCTGACAAAGTAGACAGGGTGCTCGACAAGGGGTGAGGCATCAGCGGAGTCTTGTTCTTCGTGAGGGCGCGGGTCTTCCATGGCTTCGCGAGGTCCGCCCTCGGGAGCCTCGGTGGTCGCGGGGTCGATCGTGGCCTCGGGAGGAATGTCGACCACCGGGTCGGTTGAGGCCCTAGACACGCCGTCCTGAGGGTGCTGTGTCTTGCTTGATGGTTGTGCATCCTGCCGAGGTTTCTTGGATGGGTGTTCCTTCCTCAGTGCCACCAGGGCGGCACTGGCTGAGTGAGGGGTGGCTGCCAGATAGAGCACCAAGGGCTCGAGAGGGCGCAGTGCCACCATCACTACCGGGCTGGTCAAATATCTCTTGAGGTCTTGAAAGGCTATGTCCGCCTCCGGGGTCCACTCGAACGGCTCCTTCCTTTTCATCAGCTTGAAGAACGGGAGGGCACGCTCCCCTAGCTTGGAAATGAAGCGCCCAAGCGAGGTTACGCTGCCCTCTAGCTTCTGCATCTCCTTCAGGGTCTGTGGGGAGCTCATGTCCTCTATCGCCTGGACCTTTTCTGGGTTGGCCTCGATCCCTCTGTGTGACACCAAGAAGCCCAGCAGCTTGCCAGAGGGAACCCCAAACACGCACTTCTCAGGATTAAGCCGAAGATCCACCTTGCACAGGCTGGCAAACGTCTCCTCCAGATCTGCTATCAGGGTCCCAGCCTCCCGAGACTTCACCACTATATCATCAACATAGGCCTCTGCGTTCCTCCCGAGCTGCGAGCCCAGGGCGATATGCATTAGTCGCTGGAAGGTTGCCCCGGCATTACGCAGCCCGAAGGGCATGCAGGTGTAGCAGTACACCCCACAGGGGGTCAGGAACACCGTTTTCTCCACATCCTGCACGACCATCTTGATCTGGTGGTAGCCTGAGAAGGCATCCAAGAAGCACAATAGGTCGCATTTGGCGGCGGAGTCCATGATCTGGTCAATGCAAGGGAGCAGGAAGGGATCTTGCGGGCAGGCCTTGTTGAGGTTGGTGAAGTCGACACACATGCGCTCCTTCCCTCCTTTCTTGGGGACGATGACAGGGTTCGCCAGCCACTCCAGGTACCGTACCTCTCTGATGACCCCTGCGGCTTGTAGCTTGTGGGTTTCCTGGACGATGAAGGCCCGCTTCTCGGTGGACTGGCGATGAGCCTTCTGCTTCACTGGTCGCACGTTTGGGCATACCCTCAGGTGGTGCTCGATTATTCCCCTTGGGACCCCAGCCAGGTGTTTGGGTTCCCAAGCGAATACATCCTTGTTGGCTCGCAAAAAGTTGACCAATGCCTCCTCTTGGTCCCAACGGAGGCCAGCCCCTATGGTGAAGGTGGTGCTGGCCGCTCCATCCTCACCGACCAGCACTTGCTTCGTCTCGGCTCGGTCTTGGGAGAACTATTGCTTCTTCTTGGCCAACGCTACTTCTGGGGCCTCCTGACCCCCTTTCTCGTCGGGTAGCACGGACGCGGCTGACCTGAAGGCAAGCTTGAGGGCCTGCAGCGCGCCTTTGGTGTCCCCCGCCACCGTGAGGACACCGTTGCTGCTGGGCATCTTCATGAGGTTGTATGGAGGGTGGGTCGCAGCCATAAACTAGGCCAAGGTCGGGTACCCCAGAATGGCATTGTATGGCAGGTCGATTCTGGCGATGTCAAAGTCGATGAGCTTGGTGCGGTAGTTTTCGCGGGTCCCGAAGGTGACAGGGAGGCGGATTTGTCCCAGGGGGCTGGTTGAGCCTCCGACGACCCTAAAGAAAGGCTTGGAGGGGCGGAGCCGGCTGGGCGGCACCTGCAGCAGGCCGAATGCCTCCGGGAAGAGCACGTTGAGGCCGGCTCCGCCGTCGATGAGGGTTCTGGTGACCGCCACCTTGCAGATGGTGGGGGTGCAAAGCATTGGGAGTGCGCCTGCTCCCGTTGTTGCGACAAGATGATCCTCGAGGCCGAAGGTGAGGTCGGCCTTGGGCATCATCCAGCCCGGGGGAGCCTCCGAGCCCGCCTGGCTGGCGCTTACTCGCCAGTAGAACTGCTTGATGTGGCGGTCGGAGGGTGGTGCCTGCGAGCCACCTAGGAGAGCTGCGACGACTGGGGGCGCCGGTGCCGTGTAGCGGGCGAGGAAGAGGTCGCGTAGCTCTTCCCATGAGGCCATAGAGGACGCCGACAGGTTGACTAACCAGGCGCGCGGAGCGTCTACAAGGGCCATGGGGAGCCAGTTGGCCTTCACCTTGTCGTCTCTGCCGTCCGTCCAGACTGCCTCCTCGTATGCTTGAAGAAAGGCGGCCGGATCCGCCGTGCCGTCATAACATGATGGCATCTCCGGTCAGAACTTGGGCGGCCACTACACCTACTGCGGGGAGAGGGTGAAACAGCGCAGCCCCGGCGCTTCTTCGGGAGTGCGTGTCGGCTGGGTCGATGGAGGAACGCCCGCCATCGGGGCCAGTGACGTGATCTGGCGGTCGGGGTAGAAGATTTCCGACGCACCCTACCTGGCGCGCCAAATGTGGGATTACGGGTTCTGCAAACCCTTGAGAGGTTCGAACTCTCGGGTGCGTGCGGAGATCTCAACCTACCTAGCCTGCCTACTCGCGATCCTCCTAAGCCTAGCGCAACAAGCTCGAAGAAACAAAGAGACACAATAGTTTATCCTGGTTCGGGCCACCTTGCGGTGTAAAACCCTACTCCAACATTTTGGTGGATTGCCTCAGAGGGCTGAGGATGAACTAGTATAGTGGATGAACTGGCCTCAGGAGGTGAGGTGTTCTTGAGCTCGAGGGAGCTGGTGAGGTGTGAGCTAGTTCGGCTTGTCTGTCTCTATGGTGGTGGCTAGTCCTATTTATAGTGGCCTCAGTCCTCTTCCCAAATGTTGGCGGAAGGGATCCCACAACGGCTGGTTTTGAAAGGGGACAAGTAGTACAGCTTATCCTGACAAAAGTAGTCTTTGCCTGCGAAAAGCCTCTTGTCGTGACGCTGAGGTGGGCTCGACGATGACCTCCGTCCTGCCGTCCTGGCGGTCTTGGTCTTGTTGCACCAGAATGGAAACCTTTGGCTGGTTCCTCGGGACTCCGCACCCGCGGCTTGCCTCCCTTGCACCAAAGAGGAAACATGCGCTCTGCGCCTGCCTGGCGCCCACCTGGCACCCTCTTGGCCTTGGTCGTCATGGCTCACGTCAGCTGAGCCTCATGAGGTAAACCTTGCATGGAACTCTCCGCCCCTCGGGAGCCAGCCTGGGGAGGCCGATCCCCTGGGGGGTCTTGGTGTCGTCCGCCTTGCGAGGCTTGGCCCCTTGCGAGGGTCTTGAGTTGTTGATCCTGAAGCTGGGCCGTACCAGGCCGTCGATGGGGCCGCGTGGTGGGCCGCAGGCAACCAGGGCCGGATACCCCCATATCCAGAACACCGACATTATTGTTGAAATCACCCTTGAGGTGAATACGTTGGGAGGCAAAACTATAAGCCCCTATCTTTCTATGTGTCCGATTGAAACGTTTTGCTCATGTGTACGCGGTGAGTGTTAGCAATCATAGAATACTAAATGATGGTTGAGTATGTGAACTTGCCTAAAGGCTCCGATTCGTGACCCTTCCTAAAAAGATGATGAATTGTAGTTGCAAAGTTGACTGAGAACATAGTATGTTGGTTTCCAATAGAGTTTGTGCTTTATACTTCGATGTTGTGATGAATTGTCACTTGTTCATGAGAAGTCTATGATAGAAGTACCAGAGGGGGCCCACTAGGTGGGCACAACCCACCTAGGCGCGCCAGGGAGCCCAGGCACGCCCTGGTGGGTTGTGCTCACCCAGGCCCACCTCCAGTGCCCCTCTTTTGGTATATAAGTCATTTTTACCTAGAAAACCTAACGAGAGGACTTTCAAGACGATGCGTCGCTGTCTCAAGGCGGAACCTGGGCAGGAGCACTTTTGCCCTCCGGCGAAGCAATTCCGCTGGGGGAACTTCCCTCCCGGAGGGGGAAATCATCGTCATCATCATCACCAACAACTCTCCCATCTTGGAGAGGGCCATCCACATCAACATCTTCAACAACACCATCTCATCTCAAACCCTAGTTCATCTCTTGTGTTCAATATTTGTACCGGAACTATAGATTGGTGCTTGTGGGTGACTAGTAGTGTTGATTACTATATGGTTTATTTGGTGGAAGATTATATGTTCAGATCCATTATGATATTTAATACCCCTCTAATCTTGAGCATTATTATCATTTGTGAGTAGTTACTTTGGTTCTTGGGGTCATAGGAGAAATCATGTTGCAAGTAATCATGTGAACTTGATATGTGTTGGATATTTTGATGATATGTATGTTGTGATTCCCTTAGTGGTGTCATTTGAACGTTGACTACATGGCACTTCACCGTATTTGGGCCTAAGGGAATGCATTCTGGAGTAGTTATTAGATGATGGGTTGCGAGAGTGACAGAAGCTTAAACCCTAGTTTATGCACTATTTCGTAAGGGACCAATTGGATCCAAAAGTTTAATGCTATGGTCAGAATTTATTCTTAATACTTTTCTCATAGTTGCGGATGCTTGCGAGGGGGTTAATCATAAGTAGGAGGTTTGTTCAAGTAAGAACAACACCTAAGCACCGGTCCACCCACATACCAAATTATCAAAGTAGCAAACACGAATTAAGCCAACATGATGAAAGTGACTAGATGAAATTCCCGTGTACCCTCAAGAACACTTTGCTTATCATAAGAGACCATTTTGGCCTGTCCTTTTCCTCAAAAGGATTGGGCTATCTGGCTGCACTTTTGTTACTACAATCGTTACTTGCTCATTACAAATTATCTTGCTATCAAACTACTCTGCTACTTACAATTTTAGCACTTGTAGACATTACCTTGATGAAACCCACTTGTCTTTTCCTTCTGCTCCCCGTTGGGTTCGACACTCTTACTTATCGAAAAAGCTACAATTGACCCCATATACTTGTGGGTCATCAAAGGAAAACCAAGCATCTAAGCTTGGGGATGCCCCGGATGGCATCCCCTCTTTTGTCTTCGTCCATCAGTAAATTTACTTGAGGCTATGTTTTTATTCACCGCATGATATGTGTTTTGCTTGGAGAGTCTTGTATGATTTGAGTCTTTGCATTTTAGTTTGCCACAGTCATCCTTGCTGTACACATCTTTTGAGAGGGACACACATGAATCGTGAATTTATTAGAATACTCTATGTGCTAGGCAGTTTGCTCTAGTGCTTCACTTATATCTTTTAGAGCACGGCAGTGGCTTTGTTTTATAGGAATTGTTGAACTCTCATGCTTCACTTATATGATGGGCATCCAAGAGGGATATAATAAAAACTTCCATATAAAGAGCATATCATGTGGTGAAGTTTGATATAACTGATATGAGGGATATAAATGCAAGGAATTTGGTCCTAATATGAGAAGTTTGATTCCTTGCATTTGTTTTGAGATAAAAAGATGGTGTTATTAGAGTCATGCTAGTGAGTAATTGTGGATTGGTAGAAATACTTGTGTTAAGGTTTGTGATCCCCGTAGCATGCACATATGGTGAATCGTTATGTGATGAAGTTGGAGCATGATTTATTTTTTGATTGTCTTCCTTATGTGTGGTGGTTGGGGACGAGCGGTGGTCTTTTCCTACCAATCTATCCCGCTAGGAGCATGCGTGTAGTACTTTGTTTCGGTAGCTAATAAAGTTTTGCAATAAGTATGTGAGTTCTTTATGACTAATGTTGAGTCCATGGTTATACGCACTCTCACCCTTCCACCATTGCTAGCCTCTCTAGTACCGTGCAATTCTCACCGGTGCGTTAAACCCACCATATACACTTCCTCAAAACAGCCACCATACCTACCTATTATGACATTTCCATAGGCATTCCGAGATATATTGCCATGCAACTTCCATCGTTCCGTTTTGTTATGACATGCACCATCATTGTCATATTGCTTTGCATGATCATGTAGTTGGCATTGTATTTGTGGCAAGGCCACCATTCGTAATTTTTTATACATGTCACTCTTGATCATTGAACATCCCGGTACACCGCTGGTGGCATTCATATAGAGTGATATCTTGTTCTAGTATCGAGTTGTAATTCTTGAGTTGTAAGTAAATAAAAGTGTGATGATCATCATTAATAGAGCATTGTCCCATGTGAGGAAAGGATGATGGAAGCTATGATTCCCTCACAAGTTGGGATGAGTCTCCGGACTTTACAAAAAATAAAAGAGGCCAAAGAATCCCAAATAAAAAAAGAGAAAAATGAGAGAAAAGAGAGAAGGGACAATGTTACAATCCTTTTTACGCACTTGTGCTTCAAAGTAGCACCATGATCTTCATGATAGAGAGTCTCCTATTCTGTCACTTTCATATACTAGTGGGAATTTTTCATTATAGAACTTGGCTTGTATATTCCAATGATGTGCTTCCTCAAATTGCCCTAGGTCTTCGTTAGCAAGCGAGTTGGATGCACACCCAATTAGTTTCTTTTTGAGCTTTCATAAACTTATAGCTCTAGTGCATACGTTGCATGGCAATCCCTACTCACTCACATTGTTATCTATTGGTCGGCATCTCCATAGACCATTAATACGCCCAGTTGATGTGAGACTATCTCCTTCCTTTTGTCTTCTCCACAACCACCATATTCTATTCCACCAATAGTGCTATGTCCATGGCTCACGCTCATGTATTGCGTGTAAGTTGAAAAAGTTTGAGAACACCAAAAGTATGAAACAATTGCTTGGCTTGCCATCGGGGTTGTGCATGATAAAATATTTTTTGTGATGAAGATGGAGCATAGCCAGCCTGTATGATTTTGTGGGGATAACTTTCTTTGGCCATGTTATTTTGAGAAGACATGATTGCTTTATTAGTATGCTTGAAGTATTATTATTTTTATGTCAATATTAAACTTTTTTTGAAACATATGGATCTGAATAATTCATGCTACAAAAATAAAGAAGATTACATGGATAAATATGTTAGGTAGCATTCCGCATCAAAAATTTTGTTTTTGTTATTTACTTACTCGAGGACGAGTAGGAATTAAGCTTGGGGATGCTTGATATGTTAGTATGCTATTATATTATCTGCTTTGGACATTTTATATGCATTAGTATGCTATTTTATATTATTTTTTGGACTAACCTATTAACCTAGAGCCTAGTGTCAGTTTCCGTTTTTTTCCTTGTTTTTGTGTTTTACGTAAAAGGAATATCAAACGGAATAAAAATTTACGATGATTTTTCTTGGACCAGAAGACATCCACGGAGCTGGGAGAGGGGGCCAGAAGAGTCCCGAGGGACCCACAAGCCCTCAGGTCGTGCCCTAGGGGGGCGGCACGCCTCCTTGGCTTGTGGGCTCCTCAGGGTCCTCCAACCCTAATTGTTGCTCTATAAAATCCCAAATATTCCCAAATCAACACAAGCGTCCACCAAATTACTTTTCCGCCGCTGCAAGCCTCTGTTCCCATGAGATCCCATCTTGGGGCCTTTTCCGGCACCCTGTCGGAGGGGGATTCGATCACTAATGGCCTCTACATCAACCTTGATGCCCTTCCGATGAAGCGTGAGTAGTTTACCACAGACCTATGGGTCCATAGCTAGTAGCTAGATGGCTTCTTCTCTCTCTTTGATCTTCAATACAATGTTCTCCTCGATGTTCTCGGAGATCTATCCGATGTAATATTCTTTTGCGGTGTGTTTGTCGAGATCCGATGAATTGTGGATTTATGATCAGATTATCTATGAATATTATTTGAGTCTTTTTTGAACTCTTTTAGGCATGATTAAATATCTTTGTATTTCTCTTCGAATTGTCGGTTTGGTTTGGCCAACTAGATTGGTTTTTCTTGCAATGGGAGAGGTGCTTAGTTTTGGGTTCAGTCTTGCGGTGTCCTCACCCAGTGACATAGTAGGGGTAGCGAGGCACGTATTGTATTGTTGCCATCAAGGGTAAAAAGATGGGGTTTTCATCATATTGCTTGAGTTTATCCCTCTACATCAAGTCATCTTACTTAAAGCGTTGCTCTATGCTTATGAACTTAATACTCTAGATGCAGGCAGGAGTCGGTCGATGTGTGGAGTAATAGTAGTAGATGCATAATTGTTTCGGTTTACTTGACATGGACGTGATTCCTATATTCATAATCATTGTCTTGGATACCGTCATAACCTTGTGCTTTTCTATCAATTGCTCGACAGTAATTTGTTCACCCACCGTATGTTTTCTTTCAAGAGAGAAGCCTCTAGTGAAACCTATGGCACCCAGGTGTATTTTCCATCATATATTTTCAGATCTATATACCAAAAACCCAAAAATACCTTGCTGCAATTTATTTAGATTTACTTTAGTTTTATCTTTTATTTATCTTTTATACCTATCTCTATTAGATCTCACTCTTGTTTGAGACCGTGAAGGGATTGACAACCCCTTTTTCGCGTTGAGTGCAAGTGTTTATTAGTTTGTGGAGGTGCATAGATTGGAGACTTGCTTGTGCCCCCTACTGGATTGATACCTTGGTTCTTAACTAAGGGAAATACTTATCTCTACTTTGCTGCATCACCTTTTCCTCTTCAAGGGAAATATCAACGCAAGCTCAAGAAGTAACAGGAGGGAGGCAGCGTATATCGTTTTGCACACAAAGGTGACACATTCCCTCTCGGAACCATGAGCCTTCTTGAAAGAAGCTCCGGTTTGCAAGAAGCTTATACCAAAACTTGTCCCAATTCGGCAAATTGTTTTTACCAAGGCATGTTGGTGCCATGACATGAGACCATGCCAAGTTTCATAATTTTCAGGTGAGTTTTGGATTTATAGGAATTTAAAAACCAAGTTTCTCAATGCCTCCCTCTGAGCCACGACGCCTAGATGTTTGAATTTCATTCCTATTTCTTGCATGGGACCTAGAAATTCACCCAAGGACACACATGTGATTTTTCAACCAACCTTGGTGCACTGGAGCATGTGCTTGTAGTTCAAATTTGAATTATGCACATTAAATGCCCATAAACTCAATTAATGCATAAAAAGGCCAAACAAACCCGAAATAATTGCAGTTTTTAACACGGCGCTCATATAGTTCTATGTTGGCTCTGTAAAACAATAAAGAGGGGGGCAGCGTATGTCGTTTTGCACACAAAGGTGACACGTTCCCTCTCGAAACATCGCTCCTTGAGAGAAGCTCTGGTTTACAAGAAGCTTATACCAAAACTTGTCCCAATTCGGCCAAATTTTTTACCACAACATGTTGGTGCCATGAAATGACACCATGCCATGTTTCATGATTTCTAGGCGAGTTTTGGATTTACAGGAATTTAAAAACCAAGTTTTTCAATGTTTCTGGCCAAGCCACGACGCCCCACTCGTACGCGTCGGTGTTATACAAATGGTTTTTAACCCCTTTCCGCGATGACATTTGGAACCGTCGCCAAGTGAGTGTGGGCGATGGGGGGTCCGTCCCACACGATCCAGAAACCGTCGGGGATAGGCCCTCCTAGCACATAGGTTGGGGCAAAATGAGCTCGTGTGCGATCTGGCGAGGCATCGAAACCCAATTGTTTCCATTCATATGTACATCCCACACAGTGAATCCCAGAAAAACATTTCCGTTCATATGTATATCGCACACAGTCAATCCAAGGAGTACGTTTTCGTTCTTATGTACATTCCACATAATCAATCCACGGAAACCGTTTCTGTTCGTATGTACTTCCCACATAGTCAATCCAGGGAAAACATTTTCGTTCATTTGTACTTCCCACACAGTCAATCCAGGGAAAATGTTTCCGTTTGTATGTACATCCCACACAGTTAATCCAGGGAAAACGTTTCCGTTCGTATGTACATCCCACACAGGTTTATGTATAGGCTCATGTGTGATAGGTGTAACTATCACACACACTCTGCCTTGATTAATCGTTTGCTTTTATAAACTACATCACACACGATTTAACGAAGAAAACTGTGTGGCATTGGGCTATCCATCACAAGCGCTTTTACTTCTAGAACCGTTTGCAAAGTTCCATGACTCATTTAGCAGGTTTATTAGTTTACAATAAATAATTCCAGTATTACGCAAATTCACATTTCATATCGAACAACTATTTGCCAATTTCATATCAGGCACATAGATATATTTTAACATCTCAGGACGGTAGCTACCAGAAAACTACACAATACATCATATAGATAGTTCAACTTCATAAGAACAATATTAGAACAATATATTCATTTCCCTAATCGAGATCATCCAGGCTCGCCTTATCCACCTCTGCTTCCAGTTCAGTAAGAACCTGTTTTGCACTGGCCAGCTAGGAAAGTGCCTCCTCCTTCGCCAACACCATCTTAGCAAAGTCTGATTTAAAAAATCTGAGCTCATTCCCCACCTTCCTCTTTTTATCCCGCATCTTCAAATATTTTTCAGCGTTGACAACACTTTCTCTAAGCCCAGCTCTGTTCTCTTCCTGATACATGCTCCAAAGCTTTGCTAGGCACATCTTCAAAGACTGCGGCCACTCTTGATCAACCCACTCCAAGTAAGAACACTTCCGTTCATCCTATAATATTTAAAACTAGATTAGTAACAATTGTAGGGAAATGGGTTTATAGCAACATAGAAAATCACCAATACTTATTTTGAAAAAATGAAGAAACATGTTAATTCTGACATATCTTCTCAAAAAGATCAATGTGCAAATGAATTAATTGCTACTGAGACAACAACCAAATTCTGAAACATCAGAAGCTATAATTAACTACAACAATGCTACAAGTTCTTACTCATGTTCTATAAATAACAAATTGAACATTTTAAGAGGAAGGTAAATATAACTGCAACAGCATAGCGACAGTGTTTGTATGACAGCAAATTGATACTAACAGGTGTGTACATGCACAAATTTACTAACATAGAAGTAATAGCACTAAGGTCGTCCACTATGTATACCAAAACCAGTGTAAAGACAACTGTTGCTACATCTCGCACCGGTGCCCTGCACTGGCGAGCCGACGCAGCGGAAAAAAATCAGGGACCCGAACTCCGGAGCACCTGGTTGCTCCGACACCCAGTTTATTCGTGCCATAAAGATTTAGTATTTTACTGCTTGGCTGCTTGGATGTGTGGACAAGTTGGCTCCACAAACTGCTGAAGCAGTGCCAAATAATTTTCTAATGGCACCGCTGATGAGATGGCAACATTTTTAGATACTAGGTACAAACTGTGACACTGTCTTAGGATATGTTTGGTTGAAGGTGTGGTATGAATGCGTTGGGACCGTGACTTTGTCTGAATCACATCTAACAAATGATTTGTAACAACGAAAGAGGGTCTAAGCTTCTCTCCACATGCCAGAAACTTCCTCTCACTGTCCACAGATTCAAACGCAACTAGCTTCACACATGGATATTGATGGTGACAACGAGCAGACAGATCTTCAGCCACCCCGCTCCATTCATTGCAACTGATGGTCGTAGGGAATTACAAGAGGAAGAAATGACTCAAATCGACCGCCGGGTAGAAATCCTTCATTCCAAGTCATAGCCCGAGAGAGAGAAGAGAGGCATACCCGGATGGTGAAGGAGTCGGAGGAGGAGGAGGAGGAACCGCTGGAGAGGTCTTTGAAGAAGACCATGGCAACCCGAGCGGTAGGATGCGAGACGGTGAGAGCGAGGAAGCAAGCGAGGTAGCGGCTATATCTTAGGAAGCAAGGAAGGAAGGGGGAAATAGGGGAAATGTGACTTGTGGTCGGGGAGAAAAGGGGATGGGGAAGGGGGGAGGGTAGATATTTTGGCGGTAGGCCAAAAATTTGAAAATGTGGAGGGAAACTTTGCGCGCGGTGCCACCGGACACCATTCACTTTGAACGATAGTGTGCATCGCAAACGAATCTTCTGCTTAACACACATGCGATGAGTTTGATAATTCAAATTTTGGTGGAAATTTCCCTAGGTACGTCATTGAATAATTTAACATCGCTTGCTAATTTGGGCACACAAAAGAGCGTACAACACACATACCAGACATACTGAATCGAGCAATTTTAGTAATTAAATAGAGCCAGTTGACCTAAAAATTGCTCTAACAAAAGACTAGCATTAAAAACAAAGCCTAAGTATGAATAATTTTAACAAATCCGCCGCCGCGCCAGCCTATGCATCGCCGATGTGAGACGAGACGTCGATGACTTGTCCTGGCGACATGCCACCGTTGGTGGACTCCGTGTCCGCCTCCCGAAGTCAACCGCGTCCTCGTCCTCGGCGCCACCCTCAAGGTTGTAGTACTTGTAGTAGTGGCTATGCCAGAGCTCGTGTTGGTACTCCACCGCCGATTCCTCCATGTATAGACTCTTCTCTACCTCGACCTGGGCCACGCGCAACTCCTCCTCCCGGCACTCCTCGATCTCCGCTGCCTCCTGCATCTCCAGCTCCCGCTCAATGACCTCATGAGGAAGCAGGTGCTCCATGGCCACCACCGCCTTTTCGGACGTGGGTTGCAAGCTGGATTCCGAGGTGGCCTGGAATATCTTAGCATGGATGGCCTCGACCCTGGCCAGGGCGACATCGGCAGCACGGACGGCAGATCAAGCGCTCTCGGTGTTTGCAGCTACCGTCGTAGCAGTAGCTGCAGCCGTCTCGGCTGCTGCAGCTACCCTGTCGGCTGCCGTAGACGCCCTCTCGGCGGAAGCGGTCACGCTCAATGCGGATGCGGCGACACTCTCGGCGTAGGCGGCTGCGCTCTCGGCGCAGGCAGCGGCGCTCGGGGGGGGGGGGGCAGCATCGTACGGGCCTTCACGAAGCGTTTCCACGAAGTCATCTTTGCAAGAAGGGGGTGCAGGAATGGGGATCGGGATTTGTGGATTCGGGGGTTGCCAGCACTGGAGTAGATGAGCTGGCGAAGCTTAAGGAGGAAGACTTAAATAGACCCAGAAATTTTCATCGCAAATGAATTGGGGGTTGCCGGCACTATGTGTGATGTTGTAGATATTTTTTATTAGCTGTGAAATACGAATTTGGAGTAAAGTGGCAACAGATGGTGTTTTAAATGTACGAGGACATTTGTAGTACTAATACAACTACCATGTCAAATTTTGGAAAAATTCAGGAGTCATTTGACCTTTTAAGACATTTAAGTGATTTTCTAGTCATTTAATGATCGTAATTGAAATTTGAACTACATGTACATGCAACAGCTAACCATAGCGGTTTGAGAAGTCATATTTTGTGTACTTGTGTGCGATTTTATTCCATGTGTAGTAAATTGGAAGGAATTTTCAAACATATTGGTCTAACGGCTATGACACAATGAAGCATGGAGTGCCATGGCATTTTAATTCTAAAAAAATAAAAAATTATCAGAAACACATGAAACCTTGGTTGATGTAATGTCATGCCACCAAGATGATGTGGTAAAATAATTGTCCTGTTTGACGAAAGTTTTGACACACACCCGTCACAAACCGGAGCAACTCACTAGAAGGCTCATGGTTCCGAGAGGGAACAATGCATGTTTGATGACGAATGAGAGATAGCTTCCTCTTACGGCCTTCAATTTTTTTTCAATGTGTAACATGCACTAATACAACTATCATGTGAAAATTTGGAGAATTCCAGGGGTCATTTGACCTTTTGAAGATATTTAAGTGATTTTCTAGCCATTTAATGGCCGTAATTCAAATTAGAACTACATGTACATGCAACGGCTAAAACGGCTTCAAAAATCATATTTGTGTACTTGTGTGCGAGTTAATTCCATGTGCAGTAAATTAGAAGGAATTTTCAAACATATTGGTCTCACAGCATGGACACATGCATGGAGTGCCATGGCATTTTCATTCCAAAATATTAAAAAATGATCATAAAAACATGAAACCTTGCTTTATGCAATGTCATGCCACCAAGATGATGTGGTAAAAAAATTGGCCTGTTTGACGCAAGTTTGGACACACACCCTCACAAACTGAAGCAACTCACTAGAAGGCTCGTGGTTCCGAGAGGGAACAATGCATGTTTGATGACGAACGGGAGATAGCTTCCTCTTACGGCCTTCAAAATGTTTCTACATGTAACGTGCACTAATGCAACTGTCATGTGAAAATTTGGAAAATTTCAGGGGTCATTTGACCTTTTGAAGACATTTAAGTGATTTTCTAGCCATTTAATGACCGTAATTCAAATTAGAACTACATGTACATGCAATGGCTAACCATAATGGTTTGAAAAATCATATTTGTGTACTTGTGTGCGAGTTAATTCAATGTGCAGTAAATTAGAAAGAAATTTCAAACATATTGGTCTCACGGTGTGGACACATGCATGGAGTGCCATGGCATTTTAATTCCAAATTTTTTTAAAAATGATCAGAAAAACATGAAACCTTGCTTGATGTAATGCCATCCCACCAAGTTGATGTGGTAAAGAATTGGCCTATTTGATGAAAGTTTGGACACACACGCCTCAAAAATCAGAGCACCTCACTAGAAGGCTCGTGGTTCCGAGAAGGAACAATGCATGTTTGATGACGAACGAGAGATAGCTTCCTCTTACGGCCTTCAATTTTTTCTACATGTAACATGCACTAATACAACTGTCATGTGAAAATTTGGAAAATTTCAGGGGTCATTTGACCTTTTGAAGACCTTTAAGTGATTTTCTAGCCATTCAATGATCGTAATTCAAATTTGAACTATATCTACATGCAACGGCTAACCATAACGGTTTGAAAAATCATATTTGTGTACTTGTGTGCGAGTTAAAAATTCATTAGACAATGTAAATATCTGGTGTTCAAAAAATAAAATGTAAAATCTTGCAAGACAACCAGCCCCCACACGATTGGCACTCTATTTCGCGCCTCGAGGTTTGGAAGGTGAGTAGCGGGTGTTATTAATCAGACACGGTTCTGCATTGGGAACCGTCAGCTATTATGTTCACACACGGATTTTGCTGCGGGAATCGTGTGTAATTCAAGCTACAGTAAATCCCGGCGAAGGGCGTGTATACTGTTCCCGTCGATCTAGATTCCAGCCGCCAATAAATACTACCTTGGACATGTCGTCCAGCCTGCATTCTCATCTACATCCTCCCCTTGCTCACGCTCTCTCTCTCTCTCTCAAATCTCTGCCATGGCGCCGCTGGTCTGCCCACGCGCCGATGAGGAGTCGCCGCCCCCTGAGGACGCTCACTCGAAGAGCAGTGACGAGGACCTCTACGCGCCGCCGGACAAGGTTGCGCCAGACCCCCCCCCCCCAATTTTGCATTGGTTTTGGGGCCAGTACGATCTTTGTCTTTGGAAGTCGCTACCGCCGGCTGAGAAAGCCAGGCAAGTGTCTTTCAAGAAGGAGATGGCGGAGGAGGATGCCAGGTATGAGGTGGCCTGTGAAGCTCGTGATGTCGCCTGGAAAAAGGAGGCAGCAGAGCTTTGGGGGCAGGCGTGTTGTTGTGCGGAGGAGGTGTACGAGGACGGGTACTTCAAGAGGAAGGCCAAAGGCGCTAGGAACCTCGTCGCTGCGTGTAGTTGGGCCAATAAGCTCCAGCGTTCCACCGGCGAGGAGCTCCGGTGGGAGCCCAACAAAATGGCAAGATCGTTCGCGCTCGTCCGCCTGCAAGAGGCAGATCAGTACGTCAAGCGCTGCAAGACGGAGGAGGCGGAGTACTGCCTTCGCACTGGGAAGACGCCGCGCACCAGGGAGCTGGTGGCGGGCTGCCGGAATATTGGCCCCAGGAGGGATTATTAGTTTTGGTATTGTTCGTTTTCAATTTTATGCATTGTACCTAGTAGTTAAGTATCATCATGTATATGTGATGATATTATATATATTCTATGATGAACTAATGAACAATACTAATGAACTAATGACCGCCTCCTTGGAATTCCATTTTCTATATGTATGATGATATTATCACATACATCTATTGCGCCCAGGTGGACACCTGGGCCAAGGAGGCGGTCGAGCCTACCGACCCGTGCGTTGGCATCTAGCGGGCCGCGGACAAGGCAAATGGTGCGACCAATGCGAACGGCGCGGCAGGCGTCCGGTGCAAGTACGGCGCGGCCGACCTTTGGTGCAAGTACGGCGCAGCGGGCCTGTGCCCACTCCTAGCGAGGAATGGGGGTACTGACGGGACATGTACCTAGCTGCAACGCCCTGTCGACAGCAGGCAAGCGCCTATGGATCCGCTCTTGCCATGCAGTGCACCGCGCCTCTCGCTCTGCGACACTCCAACGGTCTCGCCATGCGGCGAGCCGCAGCCTATCGGCGCGGATGCGCCTAGCTTGCTCTGCGGCGCGCCATCGATCATGTTGTGTGGCAAGCTGTAGCCTCTCAGCACTGACATGCCTATCTTGATCCGGCGCTGAGGCGCCATGCGCCAAGGGTCTGCTCAACTCTGGCGATGACGTGCATCACGACGTCGTCCATCGCGTTGTTGGGGAGCGCCGCGGCCTCGACAGGCCGTGGCGCCTTCTGGTTTTCCTCGCCGATGAGGTTGATGGCAGAGGCAGCGCTTTGGTGGGTTGGCATGCTTGGAAAAGGTGGATGTGCTACAGACTGGGCTTGTTGCATCCGTGCGTAGCGCCACGCCTACGTCTATGCGCAATATCGCTGGGTGGCGGGAAACAGGTGAGGAAATGGTGGGAAACGGTGGTGTGTTCATAAAACGCCATCAATTAATGGAAACTTAGCATATAAGGAACATCGAGCTCGCACAAGAAGTAGATGATGATGAGATGAACATGGACCACACTAGGGAACCCGTCGGTGATGAATTCATCAATCGCAAACGGTTGTACACTAGCAAGAGTTTGCCCACAACACACACGGGTTATTCCATCACAAACATATCGGCTGCTGTATGCCACGTATACCCATTGTCAAAAACTAATGCGGTAGACCTTCTTTAACATGTGTGAAAAAATAAAATTGAAATAAAAACAAGGACCACAAGGTTAAATTAACTCATGGGATGGGTCATATCAGTCATTTAATTTGACAGATATGACCCATCCTACCAGTTAATTTAACATCGACACAACTTCCCATCCAGTCACCCATCTGATGGCTGCTCCAGCCTGAGCACACTTACTTGAGAGTTCTCTTACATGAGCTACTGGTGGAGCAGCTAGTCCTTGCTGATATAGAATGCCTCTTTGCATCCTTATGGCGTATCCGTTAGACCGCCCGTCCCCCAATAGATGTTGTGTCGACAGAGCATATCACATACGTCTTGTTAGAAGCAATCGACTCTGTTATTATCTGTCTTCATAATATTTCTGATTACAGACCTGTTTGCCGCGTATCACACACATCTTGTTATATTGAACTATTTCTGTTCTCTTGTCTCAAAGCAAACAATTCATCCGAGTGAACCGCATGTCGTATATTGCACACACCTTTGATCTGACTGACCGTTTCTTTTGTGTTGTCTAATCGCAAATAGTTCATCCGAGTGAAGCGTATGCTGTATATCGCACACACCATCATATGGCAGCCCGTTTCTTTTGTTCCTCCTCATCGAAATCAGTTAATTTAACTGAATTGTATGCCCTGCATCGCACACGCAACCAAAATCTGAACCGTGTTTGATGCATTCGTCATCGCAAACGTTTTGCACCTTTTTTGATGATTTTTTACACCATCGTTTGCGATTATTGCATCGCACACAGTTTAGTCGAAGGGTCTCTGATCATAGTGTCGCGTCAGCAGCATCTCGCAGTAGTGCCCAGATGTTTGAATTTCATTCTCATTTCTTGCATGGGACCTGTAAATTCACCCAAAGACACACATGTGATTTTTCAACAAACTTTAGGGCACTGGAACATGTGCCTGTAGTTCAAATTTGAATTATGCACATTAAATGCCTAGAAACTCAATTAATGCATAAAAAGGCCAAACGAACCCGGAATAATTCCAAATTTTAACATGAAACTCATATAGTTGCATGTTCACTGTAGATAAATGTTCTAGCAATTCAAACACCATCCTTTCCCTCCGTAACACCATTTTGTCTTTCAAAACATAAAAAAAAGGGCAACCTGGTGCATGTAGCTCCCGCTTGCGCAGGGTCCAGGGAAGGGTCCGACCACTTTGGGTCTATAGTACGCAGCCTTTCCCTACATTTCTGTAAGAGGCTGTTTCCAGGACTTGAACCCATGACCTCATGGTCACAAGGCAGCAGCTTTACCACTGCGCCAAGGCTCCCCTTCTTTGTCTTTCAAAACATAATGAAAAAAAATCAGGTAGACCACAAACAGTTTACTAGCAAGAATCGTGTAGGATGCGATATAAAATATCTTGGCGCACCGTCTTGTCTGGCTTACGCAGGAAGCTTCGTCGTCTATAGTCCATCGCCCGTGCTTGAACCACACCTGCGCGCCAGTTTCTCGTGGCACCGAGCGAAATTTTTCTGCCACCGTGGAAATATCAATCTCCCCGCCCCCCACCAAAAGCCACAAATTCACTGTTCCTCCTTGCTTTCAAAGTTCAAACCTTCACTGCTGCTTACTAGCAGCGCCGCCTCCTTGCTGGTTACCCTTCTTCTTGTAGTGCCGCCTCCCCGCCGGCGCCCCTTCTTCTTGCTACGCGGCCTCATCGATATGTCAGGTAATCCACACCCCACCCACACCATCCTCCTCCTTCCCCATCCCACATGCCTCGACCAACGGCGTGACACCTTCCGCCCAAATGATTGGCCCCGTCCTCCAATTAAGCGCCACCCACAGCCATTTTGCATGTAGTATAGCATGGAGCTCAGTAGCATTTGGCAGCGGAGAAGCAAATCGCGGCCACACGCGCGGACGAGGTCGTGATGGCTGCCATGCGTGCCAATCGCCACTAGTTGGAGGACCACCTCGTCTTCGAGGCCACCATCGACACCGCCACACGGTTGTCTACTTTAAATACAGTTTGTGTTGTTTTCTCGAGGCCACCGCCAGTGCCTTCTAGTGATTTGTCCTCTATAATGTTATATGCAATCTGATATTCTGAAATGTAACGTTCAATTAACAGTTTGGTCCAACAATTGCTACATTTCGTAGTACTGTTCTCAAGCACTCTTTGTTTCATTAACTATCTTATCTTCTACTATATATTCTATTCTGCAATGTCGTGCTCAGTTAACTGTTTTGGTTCATTTGTTCTGCTGTCCACTTAATTGTTTGGTTCAATTCTGCAATTTGATTTTCATTTGTTGTGGGTAAAATTTTGTATTGTTATGCATGTGAGTAATAAATCGAATTGGCTTGTACTCAATACATATTCTACTAATAGTATGGCAACTCTCAGTTAACCTGATCAAGATATTCCTTATATGTGTTATACAATGGGAGGCACCGCGGTTTACGATCGAGGTTTCCTCATGCATGATCCTTTCGCTAATAGCACATTATTGTGCAGTTGTAGAAATCATTCTAATATTTAGGTTTCTTACAGTTTGGTCTTGCACATGTAGGTCCTACTGTCATAGGCTTAGACCCACTGTTTGACCCATTTTGCATATGCGGAAATGAGATGTCCATGAATATCAGTCAAGTCAAGAAACTCAGAAAGATTGTTGGGATAAAGAAACTTGCGATGAATAACAACAAGATCTTTCTTTGCACAATGAAGAAGACATCAGTCAACTCTACGATGGTACTAACTCTTTTACCTTGTTTTACCCCTTGTGACATTTCAAAATTTGTAACAGCGATTTATGCATATCTTTGTTTTCAGTACTTTCCAAAGCAGTTCATCGATGATTACATCTCAAATCACCAGCATGGTCAAGAGGCGAGGAAGGTATTCATTCAACACCTACGGTACAATATTGAAATCTTCCTGAAGAGGACGAAGGTTGGGCGGGTAATTGTCCATAGCCACTAGCCTAAAGTTGCAAGGACAATCAACCTCACCGTAGGCTCAATATTCGCCATCCGCTTCTGCAGTTTCCTAGATGAGATTCTGATATGTCTCCGTCGTATCTACTTTTCCAAACACTTTTGCCCTTGTTTTGGACTCTAACTTGTATGATTTGAATGGAACTAACCCGGACTGACGTTGTTTTCAGCAGAATTGCCATGGTGTTGTTTTATGTGCAGAAAACAAAAGTTCTCGGAATGACCTGAAACTCCATGGAACACCTTAGAAAAAATAATAAAAAATCCTCGCCAAAGATGAAGACCAGGGGGCCCACACCCTGCTCACGAGGGTGGGGGGCACGCCCTCCCCCCTGGGCGCGCCGCCCTACCTCGTGGGCCCCCTGGTGGCCCTCCGACGCCAAATCCAACTCCATATGTTGGTTTTCAGGGAGAAAAAAATCAGAGAGAAAGTTTCATCGTGTTTTACGATATGGAGCCGCCGCCAAGCCCTAATCTCTCTCGGGAGGGCTGATCTGGAGTCCGTTCGGGGCTCCGGAGAGGGGGATTCGTCGCTGTCGTCATCATCAACCATCCTCCATCACCAATTTCATGATGCTCACCGCCGTGCGTGAGTAATTCCATCGTAGGCTTGCTGGACGGTGATGGGTTGGATGAGATTTATCATGTAATCGAGTTAGTTTTGTTAGGGTTTGATCCCTAGTATCCATTATGTTCTGAGATTGATGTTGCTATGACTTTGCTATGCTTAATGCTTGTCACTAGGGCCCGAGTGCCATGATTTCAGATCTGAACCTATTATGTTTTCATGAATATATGTGTGTTCTTGATCCTATCTTGCAAGTCTATAGTCACCTACTATGTGTTATGATCCGGCAACCCCGAAGTGACAATAATTGGGACCACTCCCGGTGATGACCATAGTTTGAGGAGTTCATGTATTCACTATGTGCTAATGCTTTGTTCCGGTTCTCTATTAAAAGGAGGCCTTAATATCCCTTAGTTTCCAATAGGACCCCGCTGCCACGGGAGGGTAGGACAAAAGATGTCATGCAAGTTCTTTTCCATAAGCACGTATGACTATATACGGAATACATGCCTACATTACATTGATGAACTGGAGCTAGTTCTGTGTCACCCTATGTTGTAATTGTTACATGACGAACCGCATCCGGCATAATTATCCATCGCTAATCCGGTGCCTACGAGTTTTCCATATACTGGTTTATGCTTATTTACTTTTCCGTTGCTACTGTTATCATCACTACAAAAATACCAAAAACATTACTTTTGCTGTCTTTACTTTGTTACCATTACCACCACTATCATATTACTTTGCTACTAAACACTTTGCTGTAGATATTAAGTTTCCAGGTGTGGTTGAATTGACAACTCAGCTGCTAATACTCGAGAATATTCTTTGGCTCCCCTTGTGTCGAATCAACAAATTTGGGTTGAATACTCTGCCCTCGAAAACTGTTGCGATCCCCTATACTTGTGGGTTATCAAGACCTTTTTCTGGCGCCGTTGCCGGGGAGCATAGCTCTATTCTTTGAGTCACTTGGGATTTATATCTGCTGGACACTATGAAGAACTTGAAAGATGGTAAGACAAAAAATTATCCCTCAACTACGAGGGGAGGTAAGGAACTGCCATCTAGCTCTGCACTTGATTCACCTTCTGTTATGAGTAAGCTAGCGACACCTAAACCTACTTCTGTTATTCGTTCTGATATGTCGCATGTTATTGATGATGCCACTTATGCTATGCATGATACTTATGATGAAACTACTTCTATGCTTGATACTACTGTGCCTCTTGGTGAATTTCTAGATGAACAAATTTCTAGGTCTAGAGAAAGAGAAATTATTGAAACTGAACACAATGATGTTAGTGATGATGAAAATATACCTGCTATTCCTGAGGGTTATCTTTTTAATGCTGAATCTATTGAAGCTATTCTTGCTTGCCAGGATAGTCTTGAACGTAAGAGGTTGCTAGTTAAGTGGAGTAAAGAATCTTTTAGAGATAGGATGAGACCCGGCCCTGCTTTTGCTACTTCACCTATCTGTGTTCCTGATCAGGATTATTATGATTTTTCTATTGATCCGGATATAATTACTTTGGTTGAATCTGATCCTTTTTATGGCTAAGAATCTGAAACTGTTGTGGCACATCTTCGTAAGTTAGATGATATAGCTGCCCTGTTTACTAATAATGAAAGATCACGCTACCTTTATTTACTCAAAATATTTCCGTTCTCATTAAAGGGTGATGCTAAGAAATGGTTTAATTCTCTTGATCCTGGTTGTGTGCAAAGTCCCCAGGATATGATTTATTACTTCTCTGCTAAATATTTCCCTGCTCATAAGAAACAAGCTGCTTTGAGGGAAATGTACAACTTTGTGCAAATTGAAGAAGAGAGTCTCCCACAAGCTTGGGGGAGGCTTCTCAAGTTACTTAATGCTTTGCCTGATCATCCTCTTAAGAAACCTGAAATATTTGATATCTTTTATAATGGACTAACTAATGCTTCCAGAGATTACCTGGATAGTTGTGCTGGTTCTCTTTTCAGGGAAAGAACACCGGATGACGCTGAAATTCTATTGAATAATATGTTGGCTATTGAAAATAATTGGGCACCTCCCGAGCTACCTGCTGAGCCAGTTCCTGAGCCAATTACTGAGCCTATTCCTAAACCAACTCCGAAGAAGAGAGGTGTTCTATTTCTCAGCCCCGAAGATATGCAAGAGGCAAAGAAATCTATGAAAGAAAAAGGTATTAAAGCTGAATATGTTAAGAATTTACCTCCTATTGAAGAAATACATGGTCTTAATTTACTGCCTGTTGAAGAAGTATATGATCTCAATTACTTATTTACTGAAGAACCTCCTGATATCCCGACACATGTAGTAAAGGTAAATTCTCTCTATAGATATGATAAAGTTGAAGTCCCTCCTACTAAAATTGCTAGTCAGTGCTTGGATGAGTTTGATGACTTTATGTTTAAGCAAGATGATTTTAATGCTTATTTTGGTAGACAATTAAAACAAAATGCCTTTATGATTAAACACTTGGGTGATTATATGGCTGATATTAGAGGTGAACTTAAACTTGTTAGCAAGCATGCTTCTATGGTTACCACTCAAGTAGAACAAGTACTTAAAGCTCAGAAAGAAGTGCTTGATGAAATGAATAGTAAGAAAAAATGATTATGCTGTTAGAGTGGCTACTAGAACTGGTAGAATGACTCAGGAACCTTTGTATCCTGAAGGCCACCCTAAGAGAATCGAGCAAGATTCTTAGAGAAACAATATTGATGTACCTAGTTCTTCTAAGAGGAAGAAAAAGAAAAATGATAGGACTTTGCAAACTTCTAGTGAACCTATTGCTGAACCACCTGAGAATCCAAATGATATCTCTCTGTCTGATGCTGAAACACAATCTGGTAATGAACATGAACCTAGTGAAAATGTTAATGATAATGTTCATGATGATGCTCAACCTAGTAATGATAATGATGTAGAATTTGAACCTGTTGTTGATCTTGATAACCCACAATCAAAGAATCAAGGTTATGATAAAAGAGACTTCGATGCTAGGAAACATGGTAAAGAAAGGGAACCATGGGTTCAGAAACCCATGCCTTTTCCTCCAAAACCAGCCAAGAAAAAGGATGATGAGGATTTTGAGCGCTTTGCTGAAATGATTAGACCCATCTTTTTGCGTATACGATTAACTGATGTGCTCAAAACAAATCCTTATGCTAAGTATATGAAGGATATCATTACTAATAGAAGAAAGATACTGGAAGCTGAAATTTCCACCATGCTTGCTAATTACACTTTTAAGAGTGGAACACCAAAGAAACTTGGAGATCCAGGAGTACCTACTATACCATGCTCCATTAAAAGAAATTATGTTAAAACTACTTTATGTGATCTTGGAGCCGGTGTTAGTGTTATGCCTCTCTCTTTATATCGTAGACTTGACTTGAATAAGTTGACACCTACTGAAATATCTTTGCAAATGGCTGATAAATCAACTGCTATACCTGTCGGTATTTTTGAGGATGTGCCTGTTGTGGTTGCAAACGTTACTATTTTAACGGACTTTGTTATTCTTGATATCCCCGAGGATGATAGTATGTCTATTATTCTTGGAAGACATTTCCTTAATACTGCAGGGGCTGTTATTGATTGCAACAAAGGCAATGTCACTTTTCATGTTAATGGTAATGAGCATACGGTACACTTTCTGAGGAAACAACCTCAAGTTTATAGTATTAACTCTATTGGAAAAATTCCATCGATTATATTTGGAGGTTTTGAATTTCCTCTCCCTACTGGCAAGAAGAAATATGATATACTTATTATTGGGGATGTCCATATCCCCGTTGAGGTAACATAGTGTTATTCAAAATTTCTCCGGTTCCATGTTAATCGGAATGAGTTTGTTAACAAGACTTGATCAACCTTGTTAGTGGATTCTTTTTGATGAGCATGAGACGGATGAAACTAGAAGCACAACCTTCTGTACCCTCTTTATATTTTCTGTTACTTAGTAGAAATAAAGTAAACTAGTATTTTTCTGCCTGTTTCCTGACTTATCCGTGCAATATAAAAATATCCTGAAAATAAAAGTCCTTAGAATGCCATGCCAATTTAATATGAGTTTTCGGGAATATTTGATAATTTACTGTGCAAAAATTACCACGGGGGGAGCTGCCACCTGGCCACGAGGGTGGAGGGCGCGCCCTACCCCCCTGGGCGCGCCCCCCTGCCTCATGGGCCCACGGTGGCCCTCCTCCACTTATTCCTGCACCCATCTTCTTCCTCTGCCTCACACAAACACGAAAAACCAACTCAAGCACGAGTTCCAGCCCCCGTTGCTGTGATTTTCGATCTCCTTGCTCAAAGCACCTCTCGCAAAACTGCTTGGGGAGATTCTTCCTTGAGGAAACAATATGCTTAGGAGGATGTTCCAAGGTGGTCCTTCAAGGAAGCAAGGTCCCAGGCTTGCAATACATGATGCTGACGAGGAACCACCAAGAGACGCTCCTGTGAGGCCTTGTGAATGGCCGCCGGAAAATTTTATGAATCAAGTGGGAATCAAAGAAGAATTTAGCACATATTTGAGTAACGCCGGTCTTGAGGACTTTGAAGTTGACAAATGCCCCCAGTATCATGATCTCACAAGTTCATTTGTGAGGAGGCAAAAAGAAGATATATTATAACCAGAGAGGACGCAGATGAGTACGAAAGGAGAGTGGAGGCTGCTCGACTCCACGCTACAGCTCAGGCGGCGATAGCCGCTGTGTCACACTACGACCCCAGCTTCACCTACAGATATCAGCCAGGCCATCCCTGGCAATAGACCAACTTAGGCCAAAAGCCTAAGCTTGGGGGAGTACGTATTTCTCACCGATATTACATTCATGTTCACACACACTCATTGCTAGATGTCGGTGCTCATACTCTTTCACTGTAATATCCATGCTAGTTTATTTTGTTTTTCCTGTTTTCTTCTTGTGTGTTTAATAAACCTTATAAAAACCAAAAAAATTAGTAGTAGTTTATTTTTCTTGCTGTAGTAGTAATAATTAAAAAGAAAACCCCAAAAATATTTCCCTTTCTTCTTTTGCTTGTTGGGAGCTTTCCCGTGTAAATAGTTTTTATTCCTTTTCCTTTCTTTGGGGGTCGAGAAGACTATATTGAAGATGCTTAGTGGCTCTCATATGCATGATTGTTTATCTAACTTAGAGCCCATATTACTTGTCTTCTCTCTTGAGTTGAATGCTTGCAGATTCCAACTTAGTCCAATGCACGTGCACTCTTATTATTGTTCACATCGTTCGGTCATGCAAGTGAAAGGCAATAATGATGATATATGATGGACTTATTGGGATGAGAAAAGCTGGTATGAACTCGACTTCTCTTGTTTTTGTAAATATGATGATTCATCATTCCTGATTCAGCTATTATGAAGTAAACATATTTGCAATGACATTTAGAGATTATAGTTGCTTGTGCCATGCTTGATTAGCTATGAGTTATAATGGTTTACCTTGCGTGCCAACATGCTATTGAGATGATTATGACGTGGTATGATAGGATGGTATCCTCATTTGAATGAATTGAGTGACTCGACTTGGCACATGTTCACGCATGTAGTTGAATCAAATCAACATAGCCTTCATGATATTTATGTTCATGGTGGATTATATCCTACTCATGCTTATATTCGGTGTAAACTAATTTTAATGCATGTTTACGACTGTTGTCGCTCTCTTAATTGGTCGCTTCCCAGTCTTTTGCTAGCCTTCAGCTGTACTAAGGGGGAATACTGCCTGTGCATCCAAACTCCTTAAACCCCAAAGTTGTTCCATATGAGTCCACTATACCTTCCTATATGCGGTATCTACTTGCCATTCCAAGTAAATTTGTATGTGCCAAACTCCAAACCTTCAAATGAAATTCTGTTTTGTATGCTCGAGCAGCTCATGTGCAACTAGGGCTGCCTATATCTTCCATGCTAGGTGGGTTATTCTCAAGAGGAGTGGACTCCTCTCCTCATTCACGAGAAAGGGCCGGTAACCGGGATGCCCAGTCCCATGATCCAAAAAGATCAAAGCAAATCAAAATAATTAAACAAAACTACCCCTGGGACCCGTTGAATGTTGGAGGCACTCGTTGTTTCGAGCAAGCTATGGATTGATGCTTGTGGAGGAGGGGGAGTATAAACCTTTACCATTCTGTTTGGGAACTGCCTATAATGCATGTAGTATGGAAGATACAACCATCTCATAGTTGTTGTGTTGACATTGAAAGTATGCTGCTCAAAATATAATTTATCTCTATTTCAAAATCGAGCTCTGGCACCTCTACAAATCCCTGCTCCCCTCTGCGAAGGGCCTATCTATTTACTTTTATGTTGAGTCATCACCCTTCTTATTAAAAAGCACCCGCTGGAGAGCACACCGTCGTTTGCATTCATTATAATTGGTTTATATTGGGTATGACTTGATTGGATCTCTTTTACCATGAATTACAATGTTTAGTCAGTCCTTGATCTTTAAAGGTGCTCTGCATTTATGTTTTGCAGTCTCAGAAAGGGCTAGCGAGATACCATTTCGTTATATCATGTTATGATTATTTTAAGAAAGTATTGTCATCCGAGTTTTATTATTATGGCTCGCTAGCTGATTATGCTATTGATATGAGTAATTGTGAGACCGACTTGTTATTGTGAGTATGGTTAGTTCATAATAATTGCTGAAACTTGAATGCTGGCTTTTCATGTTTACAACAACAAGAGCAAACAGAGTTTGTAAAAGTTTTTCTTTTTTCTCTTTCAGTTTGTCAACTGAATTGCTTGAGGACAAGCAAGGGTTTAAGCTTGGGGGAGTTGATACGTCTCCGTCGTATCTACTTTTCCAAACACTTTTGCCCTTGTTTTGGACTCTAACTTGTATGATTTGAATGGAACTAACCCGGACTGACGCTGTTTTCAGCAGAATTGCCAAGGTGTTGTTTTATGTGCAGAAAACAAAAGTTCTCGGAATGACCTGAAACTCCACGGAACACCTTAGAAAAAATAATAAAAAATCCTCGCCAAAGATGAAGACCAGGGGGCCCACACCCTGCTCACGAGGGTGGGGGGCGCGCCCTCCCCCCTGGGCGCGCCGCCCTACCTCGTGGGCCCCCTGGTGGCCCTCCGTTGCCAACTCCAACTCCATATATTGGTTTTCGGGGAGAAAAAAATCAAAGAGAAAGTTTCATCGCGTTTTACGATACGGAGCCGCCGCCAAGCCCTAATCTCTCTTGGGAGTGCTGATCTGGAGTCCGTTCGTGGCTCCGGAGAGGGGGATTCGTCACCGTCGTCATCATCAACCATCCTCCATCACCAATTTCATGATGCTCACCGCCATGCGTGAGTAATTCCATCTTAGGCTTGCTGGACGGTGATGGGTTGGATGAGATTTATCATGTAATCGAGTTAGTTTTGATAGGGTTTGATCCCTAGTATCCATTATGTTCTGAGATTGATGTTGCTATGACTTTGCTATGCTTAATGCTTGTCACTAGGGCCCGAGTGCATGATTTCAGATCTGAACCTATTATGTTTTCATGAATATATGTGTGTTCTTGATCCTATCTTGGAATTCTATAGTCACCTACTATGTGTTATGATCCGGCAACCCCGAAGTGACAATAATCGGGACCACTCCCGGTGGTGACCATAGTTTGAGGAGTTCATGTATTCACTATGTGCTAATGCTTTGTTCCGGTTCTCTATTAAAAGGAGGCCTTAATATCCCTTAGTTTCCAATAGGACCCCGCTGCCATGGGAGGGTAGGACAAAATATGCCATGCAAGTTCTTTTCCATAAGCACGTATGACTATATACAGAATACATGCCTACATTACATTGATGAAATGGAGCTAGTTCTGTGTCACCCTATGTTGTAACTGTTACATGACGAACCGCATCCGGCATAATTATCCATCGCTAATCCGGTGCCTACGAGTTTTCCATATAGTGGTTTACGCTTATTTACTTTTCCGTTGCTATTGTTATCATCACTACAAAAATACCAAAAACATTACTTTTGTTGTCTTTACTTTGTTACCGTTACCACCACTATCATATTACTTTGGTACTAAACACTTTGCTGCAGATATTAAGTTTCCAGGTGTGGTTGAATTGACAACTCAACTGCTAATACTTGAGAATATTCTTTGTCTCCCCTTGTGTCGAATCAACAAATTTGGGTTGAATACTGTACCCTCAAAAACTGTTGCGATCCCCTATACTTGTGGGTTATCAGATTCATCTGTCTATTTACCGTGTATGATGCTACTTTCCAAAGGTTTTCGATGTTGCATGTGAAACTTGGTGCTGTTGTGTAATGGCATAGCTAGCTATATCTCTCTTTGGTGTAACTGAGTGCTGAAGCTATCTGATGTAGTTCGATTATGAAATCCTGTTTGTAGTTATACAGATATGAAATATCCGGTGTTTTTTATAAGAAATGTCAATTTGATTACTACATGGATTATCAATAATGGGACAATTACCCTGCTTATTGGGGTTTTCTATTGCAGATGGTTACTCTGACAACACAGTGGGCGATGAACTCAAACAACCCACATGGTTTCTAGAAAGTAGGCGTGTTGGATCAATTAACAATCACACATGGGTTCCGGCAGACAACTATTTGCGTTAGGCCACCTTGCACCAATGTTTCCACATACACAATTGTGTGTGATATACATACGAACGAAAATGTTTTTCTGGGACTCACTATGTGGGATGTACATACGAACGAAAATGATTACGATTGGGCCTGTATAATTGTCTTTGATGCCTCACCTGATCGCACACGAGCTCATTTTGCCCCGTGTGTGTGACCGGAGGGCCTATCCCCGATGGTTTATGGGACGCGTGGGAAGGACCCCCCCCCCGCTATCACACACACTCACTAGTTGAAAAGCGGGTAAAAACCGTTTGTATAGCACGTCCCTGTAGTAGTGCATCTATCTGAATTATGGCTTGCCAACCCATTTAATAAAGACATCATATAGTTATATCATCTCATCCTGTTTAGTGTTTACATAGTCATCATATTTTGAATTATGTCATTCTATCCGTGAATTATATCATGCCATCATGTTTCCATAGGCAGCATGTATGTGAATTATGGCATGCCAGCCTATTTAATAAACACATCACATAGTCATACTGTTTACATAGTCAACATATTTTGAATTATGTCTTTCTATCCTGTTCAGTTAGCCATCATATATGTGAAATTGTGTCATGCTATCCTATTTACTTAGACATCATATATGTGGAATTGTGTCATGCTATCCTGTTTAGTTAGCCATCATATATGTAAAATAGTGTCATGCTATCCAGTTTGGTCAGACAACATAAGTGAATCTTTTATTCCCCACTATCAATTGCACCTGTCTATCATACAATGTCTGTACATTCAATTACTTTTCTAGTTTATCATCCAGTTGAATTGGAGGGGGTGATGGCAGTATCTAAGGGAGTGAAAACACGGTCTTCAGAATAGATAGTGCTACCAGTCGATGCAGATAGAACCACTGATCTACTTGTCCAAGAACCAGCCCCACCACACATAACACAGACTCCCGCAGATTGTACCCCTACCCAGTTGGACAAAGAACCAGCCACACCCCTTCGAGCCCCAACCCCAGCAGATAGTAACCCAGTTCCAGTTGACACAACACCGTCTCCACCATAGAGCACCCAAACATGATCAATTAGTAAGGCAACTGCAGTGCCCAAAGCACGCGAACCACCACTCCAAACCCCAACTCAACGCTTAAAGAAGAAGAAGAAGAATTGTTCTCAAGTGAGGTTCCGTAGCTATGGTTCATACACCTCTGCTCTTACATCACTGTATTTACTCATACCAACTAATTTCAAATTTGAAGGATGCAATTGAAACTCCAATGGCACAACATGTATGTTTTAAAACCTATTTCTTTTAACTGGTTTGCTGTTGTAACTTGCTCTATGTTGATTTCAATTTTAATTTAATAAACATTTATGTTCTCATGTCATGCACATTACAAGTGTTGTTAGTGTTGTGTAGTTTCCCACACTTGTATTGTGTCTATGCTACTTTGTCTTAAATAGATACGATTTGAACTGTGTCTCTATCTTGATTTGACAACATAAACTAGAATGATATAGACCATACAGTGATCATAGTACATAGATATATGTTTGTTTCATGTTGTTATCATGTCCACTTTACTAGTGAACTCGTTTACCAAAATGATTTTCATATACAACATGCTAAACCTGTGATGTGTCTACTTGTTTCTCTTTTAGAATGCCGACAAAATATTGGAGAAGAGTACCCCGTTATGCAATGGTAAAGGAAGTAATGCAGATAATGTTCAAGATAGTGAGACATCCCTGTTGGTCGCCAAGAAAGCTGATAAAAACTCTCTGCAAGACAATGAGACAACCCCCAAGTCATGTCTCGATGTAGTGTTTGAGGTACTGGCCACTACTGCTGACACAAACTCTTCAAACTCGCTGCCCGAATCAGTTTGGCTTCTTGAGTCTCAACTTCAAGTTAAAAGACATCTATTAGATATGCTGCGACACGAAGCCGAAGGACTGAGGAAGTCCCTATAGAATTCAGATGCATACTGAAAGTGCGTTATATCGACTAGAGGGGGGGGCGAATAGGCGATTTTCATGAATTCTTCACTGAGGAATTTGCTGGTGAGGAAATTCCTAAATGAAGAACTACCAATAGAGGAATAAGTACTCAGAAGTAAACATAACAGAATAGAAGCATAGTCATCATGACGAGATGAAGACAAGCACAGAGTATAGAAAGCGTAAACACAGGATAACACAAGAAAGAAGACGGACAGACTGAAGAAATTGAACTGAGGAAATTGAGAAAGTCTTCAGTCAAAGTCTTCAAACAGATATGAACAGCCACACAACAATAGACATGAGGAAATGAAAGAGTTGAGGAAATAGAACCAGTAAGCTCGGTGAAGACAATGATTTGGTAGACCAGTTCCAACTGCTGTCTCAGTTGTACATCTGGTTGGAGCGGCTGAGTATTTAAACTCGAGGACACCCAGTCCCGGACACACAATCCTCACCGTATTCTCCTTGTGCTAAGGTCACACAGACCTCGCCCAATCACTCGCGGTAAGTCTTCAGGTGACTTCCGAACCTTCACAAACTCGGTCACTCGGCGATCCACAATTCCTCTTGGATGCTCTAGACCTTGACGCCTAATCGTCTGGAAGAAGCACAGTCTTCAAAGGAAACAAGCATCGGATCCACGCAGGATCAATCTTTTCAGTGATGCTCAATCACTTTGGGTTTGTAGGTGTTGGGTTTGGGTTTTCCTCACTTGATGATTTTCGCTCAAAGTCCTGAGAGGATGGGATCTCTCAAATGACAAGTGTAAGTTTCTCTCAGAGCAGCCAACCAGCTAGTGGTTGTAGGGGGCGGCTATTTATAGCCTAGGGAGCAGTCCGACATGATAAGACATAAATGCCCTTGTCTGATATGACCGTTAGGTGGGTAGATATTTTGGAACAGTTGGCGCATAGCACAGCAACGGTCGGAATTTTGACTATCAAAATCCTCAGGGCTATCATGTTCCTCACTGTGTAGGCAATTCGCACTGTCGAATTCCTAACTCCTCAGTCAGAACAAATTCCTCAAAGACCAGAAGAACTTCGTCTCTGTCACTGAAGAATATGACTGAACTGTATGAGATTTCCAATGGCTTCACTCGAAGGGATTGGTAGGTGTAAGATTTTGAGTTGAGCATCACATGGAAAATTTTCCTTAGTATTTCCTCGACCCCCTTTAACAGTACAGTGTTTCCTATGACCCAAGAAAGAGAAAATGAAACTAGGAAAACAAAAGTCTTCACGCTTCATGTTCCTCGAATGATTGCCAAGTCTTCAGGGTCACACCAATTTCTTCACTTTCAAAGTCTTCAGAAAGTCTTCAATAATCCAAAGTCTTTAGTTGAAGAACATCGTTTTTAGGGGTCGACTTTCTCACCCCTAAACTCCTCATAGACTTATAGACCTGTGTACACTCACAAACGCATCAGTCCCTTAACCTATAAGTCTTCAATACACCAAAATCACTAAGGGGCACTCAGAACGACACTAGCCCCCAGGCTAGCCAACATTTTGGAGCCGTCGAAGTGCATGATCCAATTGGAGTATGCGCCATACTCTTTAGGGAGGTCGGCTTCAGTCCATTCGGCGATGAAGTCGGCCAAAACCTGCGACTTAATAGCTCGCCTTGGCTTGTAAGTTATGTCGAACGGGAGGAGCTCGATGGCCCATTTGGCAATCCGGCCCGTTGCGTCGCGGTTGTTTATAATATCATTAAGGGGTACTTCGGATGCCACTGTTATTGAACACTCTTGAAAATAGTGTCGCAGCTTCTGGGATGCCATGAACACCGTGTATGCTATCTTCTGATAATGTGGGCACCGTGACTTGCATGGAGTTAGGACAGTGGACACGTAGTAAACTGGTTTTTGCAGAGGGAACTTGTGTCCGTCCGTTTCTCGTTCGACGACGAGCACCGCACTTACAACTTGATGGGTTGCCGTGATGTATAATAGCATTGGCTCGCCCATGTTGGGCGCGGCCAGGACCGGATTAGTTGCCAGTATGGCTTTGATTTCTTTGAGTCCGGCCGTGGCGGCATCCGTCCACTCGAAGTGTTCGGTGCGCCGCAGGAGGCGATAAAGGGGCAATGCCTTTTCTCCCAAGCGGGAGATAAAGCGGCTTAGAGCCGCCACGCATCCTGTAAATTTTTGTATTTGTTTGAGGTCTTTTGGGGCATCCAATTGTGACAGAGCTCGGATCTTGGCTGGGTTTGCTTCAATTCCTCTACCGGATACAATGAAGCCCAAGAGTTTTCCGGCTGCTATGCCGACAACGCATTTTTCCGGGTTGAGCTTGATGTCATATGTTCGGAGATCGTAGAACGTGAGCCTCAAGTCGTCTACTAGAGTATCGACATTTTTGGTTTTGACGACCACGTCATCTATGTAAGCTTCAACTATTTTGCCGATCTGGTTGGCCAGACATGTCTGAATCATGCGCTGATATGTTGCGCCGGCGTTTTTGAGCCCGAAGGGCATCGTGTTGAAGCAGAATGGGCCGTATGGGGTGATGAATGCCATTGCGGCTTGGTCTGACTCTGCCATCTTGATTTGAAGTCGACAATAGGCGCCAGGATTTGTCCTTCTTTGGTACCATCACCAGGTTTGCTAGCCAGTCCGGATGTTTTATATCTCTGATGAATCCGGCTTCCAGTAGTTTTGCTAGCTCTTCTCCCATGGCTTGTCTCTTAGGTTTGGAGAAACGCCATAGAGTCTGCTTAACGGGTTAAAACCCCTTTAGAATGTTCAGGTTGTGCTCAGCCAGCCTGCGTGGGATTCCTGGCATGTCTGAAGGATGCCAGGCAAAAATGTCCCAATTTTCTCGCAGGAATTCTCTGAGTGCAGCATCTACATCGGGTTTTAGTTGTGCCCCGATGGATGCCGTTTTTGTGGGGTCCGTTGGATGGACTTGGAATTTGACTATTTCGTCCGCTGGTTTGAAGGAGGTGGACTTGGATCTCTTATCTAGTATCACATCGTCCCTGTCCACCGTGGAGCGCAACGCAGTTAGTTCCTCGACCGCTAGGGCTTCGGATAATGCCTCCAGGGCCAGTGCTGCTGTCTTGTTTTCGACGCGGAGCGCTGTGTCCGGATCACTTGCAAGAGTGATGATTCCGTTAGGTCCGGGCATTTTGAGCTTCATGTACCCATAATGGGGTATGGCTTGGAAAATTGTAAATGCTTCTCGCCCTAGCAGAGCGTGGTATCCGCTGCTGAATGGGGCCACTTGAAATGTGACCTCCTCGGATCTGTAATTATCCGGCGTGCCGAACACCACGTCCAGTGTGATTTTTCCTGAACAGCACGATTCCCGACTTGGTATTATTCCTCTGAAGGTTGTGTTGCTTCGCTCAATGCGACTCCAGTCTATTTCCATTTTTCGCAGGGTTTCCTCGTAGATGAGGTTAAGTCCGCTACCGCCGTCCATGAGTACCTTTGTAAGTCGAAAGCCATCCACTATCGGACTGAGGATCAATGCGGCTGGTGCTCGGGCTGTCCGGAATTTAGGTTCATCACTGGCATTAAAAGTAATAGCCGTGTCACTCCATGGGTTTATTGTTGCTACTTGGTAGACTTCGACAAGGTTGCGAAGGGTTCTTTTTCTCGCATTGTTTGATGCGAAGGTCTCGAAGACTGTCGACACCGTACTGGCATTTCTGGGGTGGTGTTCTTCGGATTCTGGAGTTAAAAGCTCCTCGCCACTTCTGGCCACCTGCCGGAGTATCCAACATGCTCTAAGGCTGTGAGTTGGTGTGACTTCCCCTGAACTATGAATTTTACAGGGTCCATTAAGCCATCCCTCTAGTATGGTCCCATACCCTATAGAGGGTTTTTGTTTTTTGATGTTTGGCTCAGTTGCTTGGCCATAATGCGCCCTTTTGTTTCCGACTCTTGTTGAATTCAGGGCCGGATTGTCCCTGAATTTATTTTCGGTTTTCCGAACGCTTTCTGTCGCACAGTACTTTCGTACTATGGATGTCAAGTCGACGAAGCGTGTAATTTCGCGGCGACTTATGGCGTTGAGGATTCCGATGTCCGTGCAGTTATTACAGAAGAATGAAACTGCTTCTTCCTCACGGCAGTCCCTTATCCTGTTCATAACTAGGAGGAATCTAGCCCAATAGTGGTGTACTGTTTCCCCGGGCGCTTGTCGTATTTGGGATAAATCCTTTATAGTTGGGTGCGCGGGTGGATTTAAATCCGGAACCCTGCCCGATAAAAATTCAGGGGCCAAGAAGTTTCCGAATTCGGAGGCTTGCTTTCTTGGACATTATTCAATGAATCAGGCCTGCTGCCTGACTTTAGGTTCAGGACTTGGGCAACATCCTCCCCTCCGCGGGTATCCGGCTTGGAGGGGTCGGGAATCCGGACACATCTGGTCCTTAGAGCGGGCGAAGATGCGCTGCATTGTTCTTCCACCACTTCAACGTGGTGGGTGACCTGGGGGGAGTCGATCTCTCTCTGGTCGGGTTTAAGCCCGATATGGCCATAATCTGTAGCGACTCCCAGGGCGGCAATGAGATCCAGGAGCTCATTCAAGGAAGAGAACTCCGTCGGATCTAACTGCTCGGCGAGTTCCGAGCTGATGTAAAGATTGCTTTTGATGGCCTGAGAGGTCGGCGCGGCGGCCGAACAGGCGGTCATCAAGAACCTGCCTAGCCGAAGAGTTTGACCGACAACCAAAGCTCCTTTAGCGACAGCACCATCTTTAAAGACGGGGTGCGGCATCCTTCCTGACGGTGATGGCACAGAGGAACTCTCAACGAAAGCACCAATGTCGGTGTCAAAACCGGCAGATCTCGGGTAGGGGGTCCCGAACTGTGCGTCTAGGCGGATGGTAACAGGAGACAAGGGACACGATGTTTTTACCTAGGTTCGGGCCCTCTCGGTGGAGGTAAAACCCTACTCCTGCTTGATTGATATTGATGGTATGGGTATTACAAGGGTTGATCTACCACGAGATCAGAGAGGCTAAACCCTAGAAGCTAGCCTATGGTATGATTGTTGTTCGTCCTACGGACTAAAACTCTCCGGTTTATATAGACACCGGAGAGGGCTAGGGTTACACAGAGTCGGTTACAATGGGAGGAGATTTTCATATCGTATCACCAAGCTTGCCTTCCACGCCAAGGAAAGTCCCTATCCGGACACGGGACGAAGTCTTCAATCTTGTATCTTCATAGCCCGGGAGTCCGGCCAAAGGTCATAGTCCGGCCATCCGGACACCCCCTAATCCAGGACTCCCTCAATCAACCTTGTAGTTGAGTGAAGACCTTGTTCTGAGGAATCTCATGATCCACGGCGCGTAAGGCTTTAGCTCAAATGGTGAAAGTGCAACATTCGCCAGAGTCCTCATGAAGAAATCATGATAGTTTATGGGGATGCCATGCATGATGTTGAAAAGCATATTCTTCATCATTCCGATAATTTCTTCATCGGATGAGTCATGGCCTTTGATGGGACTCATGGTCTTCGTCAGAATGCGGTAGATGGTTCTTGGCACATAGAGCAATTCCTTCACGAGGAATTTGGTCCTTGGGGCTTGACCCGGCTTCAGCGGCTTCATGAGCACTTGCATATAGTGAGCAGTGAGTTCAGGCTCATCATACAGACAACTAGCACCATCAGGTGGAGGACTGATTGGCAAGGCATGAAGCAATTCAGAGGTTGGTGCCTTTTAATGAGTGTTTTCAGTCATCCAGTCCAACACCCACGAGTTGACGTCAGCAGCACCACCTGTGATATGCAGAGTTGCGTAGAACTGAAGAATAAGCTCTTCATTCCAATCAACTATGTCAGAGCAGAAATTGAGCAAGCCTGCATCATGAAGCATGCTGAGGACTTGAGAGAAGCAAGGCATGGATTCCATGTCCATGTGAGGAATGTGCTCGTGGTCGAAGACTTTATCCTTGTTGAAGAGCAGTGAGGAATAGAAGTTGGCCTGGCTGGAAGTCCAGAAACGCTTCCTTCTAAGACGAGCATTGTCATAGGGGTTGAATTCAGCTAAGAACACGTGCTCACCGAATTTTTGCTTCTTTGAGAAAGTATCCTTTGGCTTGGGCTGTGGAGTGTCAGTCAATTGCATCACCACCTCAGGAATTGCAATCTCAGGTTCCTCAGGCTAAGGAATTTCAGGCTCTTCTACAGCTTCAGCCTGGGTCTTCAATTCTTCATTGACAATTTCTTCAGCACTAGTGGCTGGAATTTCTTCATGAACACTTGGGGTTGCACGAGGTTCTTCAGATCCCATTTGCACTTTAGTGGCAGCAGGGGACTAAGGAATTGCTTGGAGTGGAGTGAACATTGGAGAGTTGGGGTGCTGACTGTCCCAAAATTCATCGTTGAGCACAGGAGTGGTACAACCAATGTCCACATCCTCCTCTTTTATTTCTTCAACACCTGCCTCTTCAGCAGTGAACTGAGGCATAGGTGAGGAAATGACTGGGGTTGAAGGGATTTCATCTACTTCAATTTCTTCATCCAACTGCTCTATCGAAGCAGCAGAAGGAGTTTCTTCATCAGATTCATTGGGAATCACATAATCTTCACCAAAAGGAACAAGGTCCTTTGATGGCATGGAGGAGATTGGAATGGCATCAATTTGATTGTCAATTGAACTAGTCAGAGGCTTCATCTTCTTCGGAGCTGGATAATTTGATGAAGTTGATGCCTTCCTTTTCTTCACAGCTGCACGCTCTGCAGCCTTGGTCTTCTTCGCATCTGATGTAGATGGAAGGATCGGAGTTGGTGTAGGTGCAGGAGGTGCAAAGGACTTTGGTTCATTTTCCTCAGGCACAACTGATGCAGTTGCCCTGACTTGTTCACTTTCTTCAGGTGCACCACTAGTGGATGCCCTGGCAATATCTTCAGCGGCTGGAATGGAGTCATCAGCCCTGGCACTCTCATTTTCTTTAGCAGCCTGATTGTCATCAGCGGTGCTGGCATGTTCTTCAGTAGGCTGAGCAGATGCTTCAGCCTGAGTAACTTCAACATGCACAGGAGGAGCAGCACTTGAAGTGAATTTCTTTGTCAGATTGACGAACCACACCTTGGCGCCCTTCCAATCAGCATGGTAGCGATCAAATTCATCACTCAGTTGTCTGATTTCAACTTGCAAGGCAAGGAGCTAATCAGGAGTGAGAGTGAGGACATTGTCCTTGAGGTAGCGCTGTTTCTTGTACTGCACTTTCTTCAAACTTCTGCCTTGTCCAAATTTCCACTTTTCTTCCTCAATAAAGGCAGTCAGAACATGACTCTGACCAGGAGTGAGGTTCATCTCTGGCAAAGGCGTGTTAGGGTCCTTGTGCCATAGGTCAATGTAGTCTAGGATCAACTTTGGATCCAACATCAGCGTCACATTGCTGCTTTTGGCTCTAGCGGCCCTGGCTTGCCTGTCTCTGATGATTTTGGCAAGTTCTTCATCAGCAGCCTCATCATCATCAGAGGGCACTTGGAAGGCGACATGCTTCTTGTGAGGACTTGGTTGAACGCCTCATCTAGCAGTGGCCTTTTTCTTTAGCAGAGAGGGACCAACTGAGGAATTTCGAGCAGCTGAGGAGCTTGCAGATGCTCCTGAGGCAATTGAGAAGCCTTGAGTCCTTTGGCATGAGGCAAGATGCACAGGTGCCAAGGATTTGGTCAGAGCAGCTGAAGACTTTGATGGAGGATCTGAGGACTTTGAAGGACCAGTATGAGGAATTTGCCGTGAGGGCCTTGAAGAATCTGGCCTTGAGGGCATAGCAGAGGAGCTTGGCCGTGAGGGCATTGAAGGTGAAGCACTGGACTTATGCGCGGGCTTCTTATGCATTGCCTTCTTTAGCTGACTAGCAGAGGCCTCAGCAGAGGCAGCAGCAGCAGCAGAGTCTGCGTTGAATTTCTTCACTGCTTCCTTTGCTTGCTTGGTCAATTTGGCCTGGCGCTTTGCCCATTCATCAACATAGTCCTCACCGCGCTTGAGGCTGGTGGGATCTGCCAATTGGCCTGGTGCCAATGGAGGTCTTGAGCATGGAGGGTTGAGCGCGAATTTCTTCATATACCTGGGAGTAACATACCTGTACTCCCTCCATTCTTGTGCCCATCTCCTCTCTATCCTTTGTATGCGCATCTTGCGCTGATTCTTGTCCTCCTTGCCAAACTTGGCTTCATCAGGAGTGCAGTATCCAGCATAAATGTCCTCAGGAATTTCAAACGCAGTATTGACCTCAGGCCTCTTTCCTCCCTTCTGTGGCTTGTTGTCAGCCATTTTCTTCAGATGAGGAATATGAACAACTGAAGTTTCTGAAGAGGTGTGCAACTTTTCTTCGAGGAACGCTGCAAATGAGTTAAGTTGATGAGAACCTAGTGATTCAGCAGCGGACATTTGTACCTATGAACAGAGTATAGTTGCGAGGAATTTGGAGAGGTCATATGCGTTCTTAGAAGGTTTTTCAAAAATGAATAGGTTTTGAGGAATTTGACCAGATGAGTCTTGAGGAATTTCACTAAGCGTTCTTTGTCTTAGGTTCCAGAGTTGTATAGATTGAAAATCCACACAATTGAGGAATCTTGAAGAAAATCATTGCTTAGAGAAATGAATCAAGAGCAGATGACATGTGAGGTGTTCATGTGTGTGAAAATTTGAAGAATAAACACCTTTGAAGATTTTCAAGAAAACTTGAGAATCAAAGAGGGCAGTAAAAGTAACTTTTAATTACCCAAAGTGAAGAACGCGACGAACTGGAAAGAGTAGATGTGAAGTTCGCCGGGTCAGATCTTCCACGCCCTAACTCGGCAGAGGAAGACAGCTACGGCGGCGGCGGAGTGAAGAAGTCCACAACCGGCGCGAGTACGACGGCGACGAGGTCGAGGCAGTGAAGCTCTTCCTCACCGGCGACGATGAAGTAGCGGCGACGCTAGGGTTTCGGGAATCTCAAGCGGGAGAGAGCGCAACAAGGTGAAAGTGAAGTGAGGAAGAGACAGGGGTATTTATAGAGGGAGTGAAAAACTGTTCACCCGAGGAAATCGGACGAACGTGCCCCTGGCCCTTCTCATTCGCGTGACATGTGTCACCCATGTACTGAGAGGTGGCGATCGTGTAGGATCGTGGGTGAATAAATAAGTATTGTCATGAGAAGTGGAACGGTTTGAGCGGCAAAGCCGGAAATTTAGATAAGATAAGTTTAAAAGTTCCGTTCGCAATTTCTTCAGTTGTCAAGGACATAGTGAAGAGTTTGAACGAGTTTCAATTAGAACGCACATGAGGAATTTGTGAATAGTCTGGGTTGAGTTTAGCATAGAGGGGGAAGGGTCCGATCACATTCACTTAGCAGAAGAAATCAACTTGAGGAATTAGCAATAAGTGAATGCTGTAGAGGACATAAAACTCATATATATATATATATATATATATATATATATATATATATATATATATATATATTGAAAGTGCGTTATGTCGACTAGAGGGGGGGTGAATAGGCGATTTTTATGAATTCTTCACTGGGGAATTTTCCGGTGAGGAAATTCCTTAACGAAGAACTATTAGCAGCGGAATAAGTACTCAGAAGTAAGCATAACAGAATACAAGCATGGTCATCATGATAGAATGAAGACTAGCATAGAGTACAAAAAGCGTAATCACAGGATAACACAAGAGAAGACAAACAGACTGAAGAAATTGAACTGAGGAAATTGAGAAAGTCTTCAGTCAAAGTCTTCAAACATAGATATGAACAAACACTCAACACAGTGATGAGGAAATGAAAGGGTTGAGGAAATAGAACCAGTAGGTTGGTGAAGACAATGATTTGGTAGACCAGTTCCAACTGCTGCCTCAGTTGTACGTCTGGTTGGAGCGGCTGAGTATTTAAACTCGAGGACACACAGTCCCGGACACCCAGTCTCTGAGCACGCAGCTCAGGACACCCAGTCCTCACCATATTCTCCTTGAACTAAGGTCACGCAGACCTCGTCCAATCACTCGTGGTAAGTCTTCAGGCGACTTCCAAACCTTCACAGACTTGGTCACTCGGTGATCCACAATTCCTCTTGGATGCTCTAGACCTTTGACGCCTAACCGTCTGGAAGAAGCACAGTCTTCAAAGGTAACAAGTGTCGGATCCACGCAGGATCAATTTCTTCAGTGATGCTCAATCACTTTGGGTTTGTAGGGGTTTGGCTTTGGGTTTTCCTCACTTGATGATTTTCGCTCAAAGTCCTCGGAGGATGGGTTGCTCTCAAATGACAAGTGTCAAGTTCTCTCGGAGCAGCCAACCAGCTAGTGGTTGTAGGGGGCGGATATTTATAGCCTAGGGAGCAGCCCGGCATAATAAGACATAAATGCCCCTCAATGATACGACCGTTAGGTGGATAAGATATTTTGGGACAGCTGGCGCGCAGCACAACAACGGTCGGAAATTTGACTCTCAAATTCCTCAGGGCTATCATGTTCCTCACTGTGTAGGTAATTCGCACTGGTGAATTCCTAACTCCTCAGTTAGAACAAATTCATCAGCGACCAGAAGAACTTCGTCTCTGTCACTGAAGAAAGTGACTGAACTGTATGAGATTTCCAAAGGCTTCACTCGAAGGGATTGGTAGGTGTAGGATTTTGAGTTGAGCATCACGTGGAAATTTTTCCTTAATATTTCCTCGACCCCCTTTAACAGTACGGTGTTTCCTATGACTCAAGAAAGAGAAAATGAAACTACGAAAACAAAAGTCTTCACGCTTCATGTTCCACAAATGAATACCAAGTCTTCAAGGTCACACCAATTTCTTCACTTTCATAGTCTTCAGAAAGTCTTCAGAATATCAAAGTCTTCAGTTGAAGAACTTCATTTTTAGGGGTCGACTTTCTCTGTAAATATCAAACTCCTCATAGACTTATAGACCTGTGTACACTCACAAACGCATTAGTCCCTTAACCTATAAGTCTTCAATACACCAAAATCACTAAGGGGCACTAGATGCACTTACAATCTCCCCCTTTTTGGTGATTGATGACAACATAGGTTAAGTTTTCAACGGGGATAAACATATGATGTATATACACTGATATTGAGGAATTTGATTACAAGATATAGTAGAACTCCCCCTGAAGATGTGCACAGTGAGGAATTTTCTTTTGAGGCAATGCACATTTGAAGAGTTGAACCATGGAGATCTCCCCCTATATCTTGTAATTCATACACGCATTTGATATATAATATGAAGAATTTGAAATGCATGATGAAATATGGTGCCTGATGAGATTCAACATGCGTGCAATGTCATTAATGAGGAATAAGCATGCAAAGCATAATGCAACAAAAGTATCAGCGCACCATCGGGTTTAAGATTACAACTCGATCCAAATAAAAGTTTCAGAAGAACGAGAGTTGTAATTTAAAAAATGCCCTTAATATAGACCCGCTTGAAGACTAACTCAGATTTCTCCCCCTTTGTCATCAAATGACCAAAGGGATTGAAACTGAGGACTAACGCCCCTGAAGAATTTCAAGTCAATGGAGGAGCGCCAGCGTTGTCGGGGTTGTTTGTTGTAGCAGGGCCTGCCGCAGTGTCGTCCAAATCTTCATACTCATCAGTGTCACACGATGAAGAATAAGAGCTGGCCACCAAGGAAGGAACTTTGACCTTCTTGAATTTCTTCGGTGGAGGTGCAGACCAGTCAAATTCTTCCTTGAGACCCATATTCTTCAGATCTGCAGCACTGTAGACATGAGAGAGAACAGCCCAGGTACGGTTGAAGGTTTCATGGATGTAGTATTAGTTTTTCTTCACTGCATTGTGTGTTGAGGTCATGTTGTGAAGAATTGAACCAAACTGACGCTTGACCCATTTATGATTGCGATCAACCTTCTGATGAAGACTGAGGAGTAACTCATGGTCAGTCATCACCCTGGGTGCTGTGGCTTGAGGATTTTGCTTGGCTGAGGTATTTGCGGTAGAGTCATGTGTGGCGGAATCGTCATTGGTAGAGTAAGATGCAGCCTTGCGAAATTTACCATCCAATGGACGAATGCCTGCATTGATCACAGCAGCGGCCTTGCCTTTATCATCAGCTGATGAAACTGTCCGTTTGAGGACTTCAATGGGAGGCAAGTAGCTACTGTGGTTCAGAGTGTCAGCTTTGTAATTCAGTGAAGATCTTGCCCTGATGAATCTCATAATCCAAGGAACATAGGGCTTCAGCTCGAATGGTGACATAGCAATATTGGCCAGAGTCCTCATGAAGAAATCATGGAAGTTGACGGGAACGCCATGAATGATGTTGAAAAGCATATTCTTCATGATGCCAACGACTTCTTCATCATTTGAGTCGTGGCCTTTGATGGGACTCATTGTCTTCGTCAGAATTCGATAGACAGTCCGAGGCACATACAGTAATTCCTTGACGAGGAATTTGGTTCTTGGGGTCTGCCTTGGCTTCAAAGGCTTCATTAGCACTTGCATATAGTGATTTGAAAGTTCTGGTTCGTTGTAGATACAACGAGCACCATCAAGTGGAGGACTGAGTGGTAGAGCACGAAGCAATTCAGTTGCTGGTGCCTTGTAGTGAGTATTTTCAGACATCCAGTCTAATACCCATGAGTTCACGTCTTCAGCGTCTCCGGTGATGTGCAGAGTTGCATAGAATTGAAGAATGAGTTCTTCATTCCAGTCACATATATCAATGCAGAAATTCAGAAGTCCTGCATCGTGAAGAACACTGAGGACTGGCTCAAAGCCGGGTAGAGACTCCATGTCCACATGAGGAATATGTGCATGATCGAAGACTTGGTCTTTGTTGAAGAGCACTGAGGAATAGAAATTGGCTTGGCTGGCAGTCCAGAAACGCCTCTTCCTTATGCGAGCAGAATCATATGGATTATAATCAGTGAAGAATACGTGCTCGGCAAAGAAAAATTCAGCCTTGAACTTCTGTTTGCTTGAGAACGGATTCTTTGGCTTTGGCAGAGGGGTGTCAGTGAGTTGCATCACCACCTCAGGAATCGCGAGCTCAGGTTCTTCAGGCTGAGGAATTTCTTGTTCCTCAACAGGTGCAGTCTAAGGATCAGCAGCAGCAGGTTCATCAGCACTAGTGGCTGGAATTTCTTCATGCACAGAGAGAGTGGGTTGAGTTTCTTCAGAGCCCATTTGAAATGTTGGTGCAGGGGACTGAGGAATCTGTTGGATCGGGGTGAAGAGAGGAGTATTGGGATGCTGACTTTCCCAAAAGTCATCATTCATCACAGGTGTGGTGCACCCTATATCCACATCTTCATCTTCAATTTCCTCAACACCAGCCTCTTCAGCTGTGAACTGAGGCATAGGTGAGGAAATGACTGGCGTTGAAGGGATTGTGTCCACTTCAATTTCTTCATCAATCTGCTCTGACGAAGCAGCAGAATGATGTTCTTCATCAGATCCGATTGGGATCTCATAGTCTTCTCCAAAAGGAACAAGGTCCTTCGATGGCATGGAGGAAATCGGAACAACATCAATTAGATTTTCGAGTGAGCTGGTCATTGGCTTCATTTTCTTCGCAGCCAAAGAATTTGACGCAGCTGATGCCTTCCTTTTCTTCACTGCAGCTCGCTCTGCAGCCTTTGTCTTCTTCACATCGAATGCACATGGAGGAATTGGAGTTGGTGTAGGTGCAGATGGAGCTGAGGAATCTGGTTGATTTTCTTCAGGCGCAACTGATGCAGTTGCCCTGATTTCTTCAGTTTCTTCAGGCGCACCACTAGTGGATGCCCTGGCAATTTCTTCAGCGGCTGGAATGGGATCATCAGCCCTGGAACTAGCATTTTCATCAGCAGCCTGAACTTCATCAGCGGTGCTGGCATGTTCTTCAGTCGGCTGAGCTGAGACTTCAGCCTGAGGAATTTCATGTTGCGTTGGGGCAGCAACATGGTGAATTTCTTCGTCAGGTTGACGAATCTGACTTTGGCTCCTTGCCAATCAGCATAGTAGGCATCAAAGTTCTTGCTGAGGGCTTGAATTTCAGACTGAGCCTGGAGAAGTTCCTCAGGTGTCATTCTGACAACGTTTTTCTTCAGGAGCTTCTCCTTTCTGTATTGAGCTTTCTTAATCTCTCTTGCCTTTTCAAACTTCCATTTCTCTTCAGTGATGAAATGGGTCAACATATGACTTTGTCCAGGGGTCAGATGAAAATCAGGCATTGGGGTGTTTGGATCCTTGTGCCAGAGATCAATATAATCGAGGATTTTCCTCGGATCCAACAGCAGTGGCACAGATGTGCCTTTGGCTCTAGCGGCCTTCACCTGTCTGTCTCTGATGATTTCTGCAAGTTCATCATCAGAAGCTTCATCATCAGAAGGCACATGGAATGCGACCTGTTTCTTCTTTGGACTTGGCCGAGGACCTCGTCCAGCTGTTGCTTTGGTCTTCAGCAGAGTCGGGCCAGATGATGACTGTGGTGCAGCCGAGGAACTTGCTGAAACACCAGAGGCAATCGAGAAACTAGCAGTCCTTTGACATGTAGCCAGATGCACAGGAGCTGAGGACTTTGATGGAGCAGTAGCAGTGTGAGGAATTTGCCGTGAGGGCGCTGCTGAGGAACTTGGCCGTGAGGGTGCTGCTGAGGAATTTGGCCATGAGGGTGCTGTTGGTGAAGCACTTGGCTTACGAGCAGGCTTCTTTGGCATGGATTTCCTCGGTTTGACCGAGGCCTCAGTAGCAGTAGCAGTGGCAGAATCCTCATTGAATTTCTTCACAGCCTCCTTGGCTTGTCTTGCCAATTTAGCTTGGCGCTTAGCCCATTCTTCAGGAAAGTCCTCACCATGTTTGATGCTTGTGGGATCAGCTACTTGGCCAGGTGCCAATGGAGCTCTTGGGCATGGAGGATTGAGGGCGAATTTCTTCATGTACTTTGGAGTCACATATCTGTATTCCCTCCATTCCCTTGCCCATCTCCGTTCAATCTTCTGAATGTGCACCTTGCGCTGATTTTTGTTTTCTTTGCCAAATTTTGCTTCATCAGGTGTGCAATAGTCAGCATAAATTTCCTCAGGGATTTCAAACGCAGTCATAACCTCAGGTTTCTTTCCTCCTTTCTGCGGCTTCTTACTGCCTGCCATATTCTTCAGTTGAGGAATTTGAACAATTGAGTTCTCTGAAGAAGTATGTAGTTTTTCTTCGAGGAACGCTGCAAATTTGTTAAGTTGATGAGAACCTAGTGATTCAGCAGCAGACATGAGTACCTGTGAACAGAGTACAGGTGCGAGGAATTCGGAGAGGTCATATGCGTTCCGAGAAGGTTTTTCGAAAAGAACAAGTTTTGAGGAATTTGACCAAATGAACCTTGAGGAATTTCACTAAGAGTTCTTGTCTTAGGTTCCAGAGTTGTACATATCGAAGATCCACACAATTAGGGAATCTTGAAGAAAATGATTGCTTAGAGAAACAGTTCAAGATCATATGATGTGAGTGATGTTCATATGTGTGAAGATTTGAAGAATAAACACCTTTGAAGATTTTCAGGAAAGCTTGAGAATCGACGCGAGTAATAAAAGTAACTTTTAATTACCCGAAGTGAAGAACACGACGAACTGAGAAGAACAGATGGGAAGTTCGTCAGGTTAGATCTTCCTTGCCCTAACTCGGCGAAGGAAGACAGCTACGGCGGCGGCGGAGTGAAGATTTCTGCGGTCGGCGTGAGTACGACGGCAACGAGGTCGAGGCAGCGAAGCTCTTCCTCACCGGCGACGATGGAGTAGCGGCGGCGCTAGGGTTTGAGGAGCTCGAGCGGGAGAGAGAGGTCGAGCGGAGTAAAAGAAGTGAGGATGGAGAGAGGGGTATTTATAGAGGCAGTGAAAAACTGTTCGCCCGAAGATTTATTACGAACGTGCCCCTGAGCATTCTCCTTCTCACGACATGTGTCACCCACGTACTGTGTAGTGGAGATCGTGTACGATCGTGGGTGAATAGAATAATGCATCATGGGATGCGGAACAGTTTGAGCGGCAAAACCAAAAATTTGGATAAGATTTATTTTAAAGTTTCGTTCGCAATTTCTTCAGCTGACAAGGACATAGTGAAGATTTTGAACGAGTTTCAAATAGAACGCATATGACGAATTTGTGAATAGATTGGGTTGAGTATAGCATAGAGGGGGAAGGGTCCGATCACATTCACTTAGCAGAAAAAGCAACTTGAAGAAATATCTATAAGTGAATGCTGTAGAGGACATAAACTCATATATATATACAGCCAATGAAGAAAAATGAAGGAAACGGTGAAGATTTTGAAAAGTTGAAGAATTTGAAAAACTGAAGAATTTCAAAACTGAGGAAAAACTCAAACTGAAGATTTTCAACTTTTTGTGGTGGCGTGACCCACCGTATAAGAATGATGATTTCAGACACCGCGTACAATTGTCGTAGGGTTCTGAGAATCAAATTCTTCATTAATTTCTTCACACTTAGAGTGTTATTCTTCATTGATTGAAGAAAAACGTTTCTTCATGTGTTGCACATCTAAGTGATCAATTTTGCATAAGTGTTAGGATGTGTGTCCTTTTCAAAGAACATTCGAAGATTCTAAGATATTTAGCTCTCACCGCAACTTGCTAAATCTCTTCTCATCCAAGGGCTTAGTGAAGATATCAGCTAGCTGTTCTTCAGTCTTCACGTGCTCGATGGAGATGTCACCCTTCAACACATGATCACGAAGAAAATGATGATGAATCTGAATGTGCTTTGTCTTCGAGTGCTGAACTGGGTTGTGAGCAATCTTGATGGCACTCTCATTGTCGCAGAGGAGAGGCACATTCTTCACGTTGACGCCATAGTCCTTGAGTGTTTGCTTCATCCAAAGCAGTTGAGCACAACAAGAGCTAGCAGCAATGTATTCAGCTTCCGCAGTAGACAGTGATACGCAGTTCTGTTTCTTCGAGGACCAACAGACCAAAGATCGTCCGAGGAAATGAAAAGTGCCAGAAGTTGACTTGCGGTCCACACGATCACCAGCATAGTCAGAGTCAGAATATCCAATGAGATCAAAAGTAGAGCCCTTGGGGTACCATAATCCTAGTGTTGGTGTGTGAGCTAGATATCGAAGAATATGCTTCACAGCCTTATGGTGTGATTCCTTCGGTGCAGCTTGAAATCGGGCACACATGCAAACACTAAGCATTATATCTGGCCTAGATGCACATAAGTACAATAAAGAACCAATCATGGAGCGGTATACCTTGTGATCGAAGTCAATACCATTTTCATCAGTGCATAGTTGGACTTTTGTGGGCATAGGAATTTTGACGCCTTTGCAATCTTGCATGCCGAATTTCCTCAGTACATCTTTGAGGTATTTCTCCTGAGATATGAATATGCCGTTGCGCTGTTGACGAATTTGAAGACCTAAGAAGAATTTCAACTCTCCCATCATAGACATTTGATATTCTTCACTCATCATATAGGCAAATTCATCACTATAACGTTGGTCAGTATAGCCAAAGATAATATCATCAACATATATTTGGCACACAAACAGTTCACCATCATAAGATTTAGTAAAGAGAGTAGGTTCGAGTGAACCGGGTGTGAAGCCATTCTTCACGAAGAATTCCTTCAATGTATCATACCACGCCCGAGGGGCTTGCTTGAGGCCATAGAGGGCCTTATTAAGTCTGAAGACTTTGTCAGGATTCTTTGGATCTTCAAAACCTGGGGGTTGAGCAACATATACTTCTTCCTCAAGCTTACCATTGAGGAATGCACTTTTCACATCCATTTGATATAAGATGATATCATGATGATTAGCATAAGCAAGTAATATGTGAATAGCCTCAAGTCTAGCAACAGGTGCAAAAGTTTCATCGAAATCAATTCCTTCAACCTATGTGTAGCCTTGAGCTACCAGTCGTGCCTTATTCCTTACCACAAGGCCATTTTCATCTTGCTTGTTGCGGTAGATCCACTTTGTGTGAATGATATTATGCTTGCGAGGATCTGGACGTTTGACCATTTCCCAGACATTGTTGAGCTCGAACTGATGTAATTCTTCTTGCATAGCCTGAATCCACTCCGGCTCCAAAAATGCTTCATCTACCTTAGTGGGCTCTGTGATAGAGACAAAAGCATAGTGCCCACAAAAGTTAGATAAATGTGAAGCTTTTGAGCGTGTGAGAGGACCTGGCGCTTCAATGTCATCGATGATCTTGTCAACTTGTACTTCTTTTGCAACGCGAGGATGAGCTGGTTGTCGTTGAGGTATTTGATCTGCATTTTATTCAAGAGCATTTTCCTCAGCATCATTTTCTTCAGGTGCGCTAGCTCGACGTTCATCATGTTCTGGAATGAATTCTTCCGCAGATTCTTCAGTAGGAATGACATCCTCGGTGGCTTTGAACTTGATAGAATCCTCAGGTGTTGGTTCATCTATCACAGAAGGTAGGTGCTCTATTGGGTTTCTTGTCAGTTAGGAGTTCATAGGCAGTCTTCTTGAAGAATTTGTGAAGATATACTCTGTTGATGATATGGCACGCAGTATCAATTGCCTCACTCCAGAAACGACGAGGCGTCTTGTATTCATCAAGCATAGTGCAAGCCATGTCAACAAGAGTTCTGTTCTTGCGCTCCACGACGCCATTCTTTTGAGGAGTATAAGGAGAAGATAACTCATGAGTAATACCAAGTTCATCAAGATAGTCATCAAGACTAGAATTCTTGAACTCAGTTCCATTGTCACTCCTGATGTGCTTGATCTTCACACCAAAGTTGGTTGAAGCCCTCGAGGAAAATCGTTTGAAGACTTCCTGCACCTCATGTTTGTAAGTGACAATGTGTACCCATGTGTAACAAGGGTAATCATCAACAATAACAAAGCCATATAGAGATGCATCATTTGTAACAGCAGAATAATGATTAGGACCGAAGAGATCCATGTGAGGCAATTCAAATGGTTGAGTGGTAGTCATGATAGTCTTTGCTGGATGCCTGGCCTTTGTCATCTTCCCAGCTTCACAGGCTCTGCATAAGTGATCCTTGAGGAATTTGACATTCTCAATGCCAATGACATGCTTCTTCTTCGAGAGCGTGTGCAGATTCCTCATGCCAGCATGACCAAGTCGTCGATGCCATAGCCAGCCTTCTGAAGCTTTTGCATGTAAGCATACGGCCGGTTGTGGTCTTGTAGAGAAATCAACAATGTACAAGTCTCCTCTCCTAAAGCCTTCGAAGACTTTGGAATTGTTAGCTTCCATGATCACAACACAACGATACTTGCCAAAGACAACAACCATGTCAAGATCACAAAGCATTGAGACAGACATGAGGTTGTATCCTAAGGACTCGACAAGCATGACTTTTTCCATGTGTATGTTCTTAGAGATCGCAACCTTACCTAGACCCAATACCTGACTTTTGCCTTTGTCAGCGAAGATGATATGCTTCAGATGTGACAGTGACAAAGGAGCATCCATCAATAGATTCTTGTCACCAGTCATGTGATTTGTACATCCACTATCGAGGACCCACTCATGGGCTTTGGGTTGATCATCCTGCAGATGAATTAGTGCAACTTATGAACTCATATACTTCATCAGTGAAGAATAGATCAATTTCATCAAGCAATGGAACAGATAAATTGGTAGGAGGACGTGTGAAATGAAAGTTCATTTCATCATGATTAGCCTGCGTCCTATCAGGCACTGTTCAGGTCTCCAGCAAATTCTTCAGACATTTCGAGCACGTCTGGAGACCTGACCCTGTATAAGAGATTAGTTTTTTTCTTCACCACCCACATCCGAAGGGGTGGCAAAGAATTCATCACTCTGTGAGCACCATATGAGAAAGGTGGTATAGACGCCAGTCCACTTTGTTTCACATAAGAGGAGTTAGGGTAAGAGTATGAATAAGCAGAGAAATTATTCGAGGACTTATGAACATAATGATTTGAAGAATAATGCACATATTCATAGCCCTTAGCTCTACCCTACGAAATAGAAGGGTTAGCATGATGATGATCATATGAGGACTTTGATCCTTTTGAGGAATTTGATCCACGTGAGGAATTTGGTCCACTTGAGGACTTGGATCCATATGAAGAATTTGGTTCATATGAAGAATTTGATCTGGAGTTCCTATTCTTCACAGGTGGTGTCATGAGGACATTCACCTGAAGACTTTCAAGGCAACTTTTGGGAACCCAGACTTTCTTCATAGGGGAACCATTTCTGCAGTTAGTCCCAACATATCTAGCAAATACTTCACCATTCTGATTTTTGAATAGTTTATAGTTAGAGTCAAATGACTCATCAGAAGAATGAGGAGATTCACATGTAAAGCCAGATAAGTTGGATGGATCAACTGGAGGTCCCTTTGCAGCAACCCATGAGGTTTTGGGGTACTGCTCGGGCTTCCAATATGTTCCATCAGCATTGATTTTCCTCTCAAAGGCAATACCATCTTTCCTAGGGTTTCTGTTGAGGATCTGCTTTTTGAGCACATCACATAGAGTCTGATGCCCTTTGAGGCTTTTGTACATGCCTGTCATGTACAATTCCTTCAGCCCTGCATCATCAGTGATACTTGCATTGTCCTCAGATGAGGAATTAGTGATAGCAGATACATATGAAGAATTTGTAGCATTAGAAGCATTTGAACATTCAGGTGAAGAATTAGCAGTTTCACGTTCAATGCACTTGAGACATGGAGGAACAAATTCTTCCTGGGTAGCACTGATTTTTTGAGCAAGTAGTGAATCGCGCTCCTTCTGAAGATCTTCATAATCCACTCTTAGCTTTTCAAGATCTTGCTTTCTTTGAAGAAATTCATAAGAAAGCTTCTCGTGATCAGATAAGAGAGTGTTATGATGACCTTGAAGATTGTCAAACTTGGACTGAAGTCTCTGAAGATTTTCAGTCAAGGTTTTAGTGCGATCTATTTCTTCACCCAACATATCATCACTTTTGTCTAGCGTGTTTTTAACCTTTTCAAAGGCCTTTTGTTGTTTTACAGCAATTTTAGCAAGTTTAGAGTAGCTGGGCTTGAGATTTTCATCAGATTCATCCTCACTAGAGTCAGAGGAGGCGTATTTAGTTACCTTGGCACCCTTTGCCATGAAGCAATAGGTGGGAGTGTAGTCATCATTGCCTTCATCAGTCTTGTTGGTAAAACCATTTTCTTCAGAGTTGAAGATAGACTTGTTGACGAATGCAGTAGCGAGAGCTAGGCTCGCCATACCAGACTCGGACTCCTCAGATGCCTCCTCGTCCTCATGTTCCTCAAATTCAGCCTCAGAGTTCATTTCCTTGCCAATGAATGCCCGAGCCTTCTTGGAGCCGCTCTTCTTGTGAGATGAAGACCTCGAGGATTTTGATGATGAAGACTTTGAAGGTTTCTTCTTCTTCTTCGCGTCATCAGAACTGTAATCCTTGTATTTCTTCTTCTTTGATTCCTTATCCCACTGAGGACAATCTTGGATGTAGTGACCAGGTTTCTTGCATTTGTGGCATAGCCTCTTTTTGTAGTCACTGGATGAGGAATCATTGCTCCTTGAGGGTTTTCCAAAGCGAACACGTCTTGAGAACTTTTGAAATTTCTTCACGAGCAGTGCTAGTTCCTGGCTCAGCTCTTCAGGGTCACCAAGGCTGCTAGAAGAGTCTTCATCTTCAGACTCGAAGACTGCCTTGGCCTTCAGAGCACGTGATCTGCCATAGCTCGAACCATAGAGATCTCTCTTCTCAGCAAGCTAGAACTCATGAGTATTTAGCCTCTCGAGGATATCAGCGGGATCAAGTGACTTGTAGTCAGCACGCTCTTGAATCATCAGTGCCAGAGTATCAAATGAAGAATCGAGCGATCTTAGCAATTTCTTCACCACCTCATGGTTGGTGATGTCAGTGGCGCCAAGCGCTTGAATCTCATTTGAGATGTCAGTGAGGCGATCAAAGGTTTGCTGCACATTTTCATTGTCGAGTCTTTTGAAGTGGTTGAAGAGATTGCGAAGAACGTCAACACGAGAGTCACGTTGAGTTGAGACTCCTTCATTCACTATGGACAGCCTATCCCAGATAAGCTTAGCAGTTTCCAAAGCACTCACGCTTCCATACTGTCCTTTGCTCAGATGGCCACATATGATATTCTTCGCTTGTGAATCGAGTTGCTTGAATCTCTTCACATCAGTAGCGTTCAGAGAAGGTGTGACTGAGTGTAAGTGCATCTAGTGCCCCTTAGTGATTTTGGTGTATTGAAGACTTATAGGTTAAGGGACTAATGCGTTTGTGAGTGTACACAGGTCTATAAGTCTATGAGGAGTTTGATACTTACAGAGAAAGTCGACCCCTAAAAATGAAGTTCTTCAACTGAAGACTTTGATATTCTGAAGACTTTCTGAAGACTTTGAAAGTGAAGAAATTGGTGTGACCTTGAAGACTTGGTATTCATTTGTGGAACATGAAGCGTGAAGACTTTTGTTTTCGTAGTTTCATTTTCTCCTTATTGAGTCATAGGAAACACCGTACTGTTAAAGGGGGTGATACTAAGGAAAAATTTCCATGTGATGCTCAACTCAAAATCCTACACCTACCAATCCCTTCGAGTGAAGCCTTTGGAAATCTCATACGGTTCAGTCACTTTCTTCAGTGACAGAGACGAAGTTCTTCTGGTCGCTGATGAATTTGTTCTGACTGAGGAGTTAGGAATTCGCCAGTGCGAATTACCTACACAGTGAGGAACATGATAGCCCTGAGGAATTTCAGAGTCAAATTTCCGACCGTTGCTGTGCTGCGCGCCAGCTGTCCCAAAATATCTTATCCACCTAACGGTCATATCATTGAGAGGCATTTATGTCTTATCATGTCGGGCTGCTCCCTAGGCTATAAATAGCCGCCCCCTACAACCACTAGCTGGTTGGCTGCTCCGAGAGAACTTGACACTTGTCATTTGAGAGCAACCCATCCTCCGAGGACTTTGAGCGAAAATCATCGAGTGAGGAAAACCCAAAACCAAACCCCTACAAACCCAAAGTGATTGAGCATCACTGAAGAAATTGATCCTGCATGGATCCGATGCTTGTTACCTTTGAAGACTGTGCTTCTTCCAGACGGTTAGGCGTCAAGGTCTAGAGCATCCAAGAGGAATTGTGGATCGCCGAGTGACCAAGTCTGTGAAGGTTTGGAAGTCGCCTGAAGACTTACCACGAGTGATTAGACGAGGTCTGCGTGACCTTAGTTCAAGGAGAATACAATGAGGACTGGGTGTCCTGAGCTGCGTGCTCAGCGACTGGGTGTCCGGGACTGTGTGTCCTCGAGTTTAAATACTCAGCCGCTCCAACCAGACGTACAACTGAGACAACAGTTGGAACTGGTCTACCAAATCATTGTCTTCACCAACCTACTGGTTCTATTTCCTCAACCCTTTCATTTCCTCATTACTGTGTTGAGTGTTTGTTCATATCTGTGTTTGAAGACTTTGACTGAAGACTTTCTCAATTTCCTCAGTTCAATTTCTTCAGTCTGTTTGTCTTCATCTTGTGTTATCCTGTGATTACGCTTTCTGTACTCTGTGCTAGTCCTCATTTCATCATGATGACCATGCTTGTATTCTGTTATGCTTACTTCTGAGTACTTATTCCGCTGCTAATAGTTCTTCGCTAATGAATTTACTCACCGGCAAATTCCTCAGTGAAGAATTCATAAAAATCGCCTATTCACCCCCCCTCTAGTCGACATAACGCACTTTCAATTGGTATCACAGCAAGGTACTCCCTTGTTCTGTGTGATTTTGGTTTAACCGCCTGGAGTTTTAGTTATGTCGACCGTAGGTATGATCAAGGTCTCGGCTGGGTGTCCTACCTTTGATGGGACGGACTACCCCTACTTGAAAAACAAGATGCGAATGCATCTCGAGGCAATTGACAACGATCTCTGGTATGTTGTGGAAAATGGTGTTCCCTCTGTTTCACCCTCACTGAACGCTACCGATGTGAAGAGATTCAAGCAACTCGATTCTCAAGCGAAGAATATCATATGTGGCCATCTGAGTAAAGGACAGTATGGAAGAGTGAGTGCTTTGGAAACTGCTAAGCTTATCTGGGATAGGCTGTCCAAAGTGAATGAAGGAGTCTCAACTCAGCGTGACTCTCGAGTTGATGTTCTTCGGAATCTCTTCAACCGCTTCAAAAGACTCGACAATGAAAATGTCCAACAAACCTTTGATCGCCTCACTGACATCTCAAATGAGCTTCAAGCCCTCGGTGCCACGGACATCACTGACCATGAGGTGGTGAAGAAACTGTTGAGATCGCTTGATTCCTCATTTGATACTCTGGGTCTAATGATACAAGAACGGGCTAACTACAAGTCTCTTGATCCTGCCGATATCCTCGAAAGGCTAAATACTCACGAGTTCCAGCTTGCTGAAAAGAGAGATCTCTATGGTTCGAGCTATGGCAAACCACGTGCCCTGAAGGCCAAGGTTGTGTCTGAGTCTGAATGTGAGGACTCTGGTAGTAGCCTTGGTGATCCTGAAGAACTGAGCCAGGAGCTAGCACTGCTCGTGAAGAAATTCCAGAAGTTCTCAAGACGTGGTCGCTTTGGAAAATCCTCAAGAAGCAGTGATTCCTCATCAAGTGACTATAAGAGAAGGCTGTGCCACAAATGCAAGAAACCTGGTCATTATATTCAAGATTATCCTCAGTGGGAAAATGAATTGAAGAAGAAGAAATACAAGGATTACAGTTCTGATGATGCGAAGAAGAAGAAGAAATTGTCAAAATCTTCGTCATCAAAATCCTCGAAGTCTTCATCTCACAAGAAGAGCAGCTCCAAGAAGGCTCGGGCATTCATTGGCAAGGAAATGGACTCTGAAGCTGAATCTGAGGAAAATGAGGAAGAGGAGGCGTCTGAAGAATCCGAATCTTGTGGCGAGTCTGGCCTTCGCAACTGCTTTCGTTAGCAAGTCCATCTTCAACACTAAAGAAACTGACCCCACCGACAAGCCTAATGAAGATAATGATGACTACGCTCCCACCTATTGCTTCATGGCAAAAGGTGCAAAGGTACTCAAATACACCTCCTCTGAATCTAGTGAAAATGAATCTGATGAGAATCTCAAGCCCAGCTACTCTAAACTTGCAAAGATTGCTGTAAAACAACAAAGGGCTTTTGAAAAGGTTCAAAACATGCTAGACAAAAGTGATGATATGTTGGGTGAAGAAATGGATCGCACTAAAGCCCTGACTGAAAATCTTCAGAGACTTCAGTCTAGGTTTGATAACCTTCAAAGTCATCATAACACTCTCTTATCTGATCATGAGAAACTTTCTTATGAATTTCTTCAAAGAAAGCAAGATCTTGAGAAGCTAAGAGTGAGTTATGAAGATCTTCAGAAGGAGCGCGATTCATTACTTGCTCAACAAATCAGCACTTCTCAGGAAGAATTTGTTCCTCCATGCTTAAAGTGCATTGAAGGTGAATCTGCTAATTCTTCACCTGAATGTTCAAATGCTTCAACTGTTACAAATTCTTCACCTGCCTCTGCTATCACTAATTCCTCATCTGAGGACATTGCTAGTATCACTGACGATGCAGGGCTGAAGGAGTTGTACATGACAGGCATGTACAAAAGCCTCAAAGGGCATCAGATTCTTTGTGATGTGCTCAAAAAGCAGATCCTCAACAGAAACCCTAGGAAAGAGGGTATTGCCTTTGAGAGGAAACTTAATGCTGATGGAACATATTGGAAGCCTGAGCAGTACCCCAAAACCTCATGGGTTGCTGCAAAGGGACCTCCAGTTGATCCATCCAAGTTATCTGGCTTTACATGTGAATCTCCTCATTCTTCTGATGAGTCATTTGACTCCAACTATAAACTGTTCAAAAATCAAAATGGTGAAGTATTTGCTAGATATGTTGGGACTAACTGCAGGAACGGTTCCCCTATGAAGAAAATCTGGGTTCCCAAAAGTTATGTTGAAAGTCTTCTGGTGAATGTCCTCATGACACCACCTGTGAAGAATAGGAACCCCAGAACAAACTCTTCATATGGACCTACTTCTTCATATGGATCCAAGTCCTCATATGGACCAAATTCCTCATGTGGATCAAATTCCTCAAATGGATCAAAGTCCTCATATGACTATCATCGTGCTAACAACTCTGTTTCGCAGGGTAGAGCTAAGGGCTACGAATATGCACATTATTCTTCAAATCATTATGTTCATAAGTCCTCGAAGAAATTCTCTGCTTATTAATATGCTTACCCTAACCCCTCTTATGTGAAACGAAATGGTTTGGCTTCTATGCCACCATTCTCGTATGATGCTCGCAGAGTGATGGACTCTTTGCCACCCCTTCAGATGTGGGTGGTGAAGAAAAAGAACTAATCTCTTATGCAGGGTCAGGTCTCCAGACGTGCCTTAACGTCTGAAGAATTTGCTGGGGACCTGACAAAATTGCTTGAAAGGACGCATGCTAACCATGATGAAATGAACTTTCATTTCACGCGTCCTCATACTGCTATATCTGTTTACCGCTTGATGAAATTCATCTGATGAACTTGATATCATATTCTTCACTGATGAAGCATATGAGATTGTAAGTTACACTAATTCATCTGCAGGATGATCAACCCAAAACCACTGAATGGGTCCTCGATAGTGGATGTACAAATCACATGACTGGTGACAAGAATCTTTTGATGGATGCTCCCTTATCACCGTCACATCTGAAGCATATCATCTTTGCTCACAAAGGCAAAAGTCAGGTATTGGGTCTTGGTAAGGTTGCGATCTCTAAGGATAAACACATGGACAAAGTCATGCTTGTTGAGTCCTTAGGATACAACCTCATGTCAGTCTCAATGCTTTGTGATCTTGATATGGTTGTTGTCTTTGGCAAGTATCGCTGTGTTGTGATTATGGGAGCTGACAATTCCAAACTCTTCGAAGGCTTTAGGAGAGGAGATTTGTATATTGTTGATTTCTCTACAGGACCACAACCAGCCGTGTGTCTACTTGCAAAAGCTTCAGAAGGCTGGCTATGGCATCGACGACTTGGTCACGCAGGCATGAGGAATTTGCACACGCTTGCGAAGAAGAAGCATGTCATTGGCATTGAGAATGTCAAATTCCTCAAGGATCACTTATGCGGAGCCTATGAAGCTGGAAAAATGACCAAGGCCAAGCATCCAGCAAAGACTATCATGACCACTACTCGTCCATTCGAATTGCTTCACATGGACCTCTTCGGACCTAATCATTACTCAGCAGTCTCAAATGCTGCATCTCTATATGGTTTTGTCATTGTTGATGATTACTCTTGATATACATGGGTACACATTGTTACTTACAAACATGAAGTGCAGGAAGTCTTCAAACGATTTTCCTCGAGGGCTTCAACCAACTTTGGTGTGAAGATCAAGCACATCAGAAGTGACAATGGAACTGAGTTCAAGAATTCCGGCCTTGATGACTATCTTGATGAACTTGGTATTACTCATGAGTTATCTGCTCCTTATACTCCTCAGCAAAATGGCGCCGTGGAGCGCAAGAACAGAACTCTTGTTGAGATGGCTCGCACTATGCTTGATGAATACAAGACGCCTCATCGTTTTTGGATTGATGCAATTGATACTGCACGCCACATCATCAACAGAGTATATCTTCACAAATTCTTCAAGAAGACGGCCTATGAACTCCTCACTGACAAGAAACCCAATGTGAGTTATTTCAAAGTCTTCGGTGCTAAATGTTGGATTAGAGATCCTCACCACAATTCTAAATTTGCACCGAAAGCACATGAGGGTTTTATGCTTGGTTACGGAAAGGATTCGCACACCTACAGAGTCTTCAACATCGCTCTTCACAAGATTGTTGAAACTGTAGATGTGTGGTTCGATGAAACTAATGGCTCGCAAAGAGAGCACCTACCTTCTGTGTTAGATGAACCAGCACCTGAGGATTCTATCAAATTCAAGGCAACTGAGGATGTCATTCCTACTGAAGAATTTGCTGAAGAATTCATTCCAGTACGCGAAGAATATCGAGCTGACGCACCTGAAAATAATGCTGAAGACAATGGTGCTGAGGAAAATGATCAAATACCTCGACGACAACCAGCTCATCCTCGCGTTGCAAAAGAAGTACAAGTTGACAAGATCATCGATGACATTGAAGCGCCAGGTCCTCTCACACGCTCAAAAGCTTCACATTTATCTAACTTTTGTGGACACTATGCTTTTGTCTCTATCACAGAGCCCACTAAGGTAGATGAAGCATTTTTGGAGCCGGAGTGGATTCAGGCTATGCAAGAAGAATTACATCAGTTCGAGCTCAACAATGTCTGGGAACTGGTCAAATGTCCAGATCCTCGCAAGCATAATATCATTGGCACAAAGTGGATCTACCGCAACAAGCAAGATGAAAATGGCCTTGTGGTAAGGAATAAGGCACGACTGGTAGCTCAAGGCTACACACAGGTTGAAGGAATTGATTTCGATGAAACTTTTGCACCTGTTGCTAGACTTGAGGCTATTCGCATATTACTTGCTTATGCTAATCATCATGATATCATCTTATATCAAATGGATGTGAAAAGTGCATTCCTCAATGGTAAGCTTGAGGAAGAAGTATATGTTGCTCAACCCCCAGGTTTTGAAGATCCAAAGAATCCTGACAAAGTCTTCAGACTTAATAAGGCCCTCTATGGCCTCAAGCAAGCCCCTCGGGCTTGGTATGATACATTGAAGGAATTCTTCGTGAAGAATGGCTTCACACCCGGTTCACTCGACCCTACTCTCTATACTAAATCTTATGATGGTGAACTGTTTGTGTGCCAAATATATGTTGATGATATTATCTTTGGCCGTACTGACCAGCATTATAGTGATGAATTTGCCTATATGATGAGTGAAGAATATCAAATGTCTATGATGGGAGAGTTGAAATTCTTCTTAGGTCTTCAAATTCGTCAACAGCGCAATGGCATATTCATATCTCAGGAGAAATACCTCAAATATGTACTGAGGAAATTCGGCATGCAAGATTGCAAAGGCGTCAAAATTCCTATGCCCACAAAAGGCCATCTATGCACTAATGAAAATGGTATAGACTTCGATCACAAGGTATACCACTCCATGATTGGTTCTTTATTGTACTTATGTGCATCTAGGCCAGATATAATGCTTAGTGTTTGCATGTGTGCCCGATTTCAAGCTGCACCGAAGGAATCACACCATAAGGCTGTGAAGCATATTCTTCGATATCTAGCTCACACACCAACACTAAGATTATGGTACCCCAAGGGCTCTATTTTTGATCTCATTGGATATTCTGACTCTGAGTATGCTGGTGATCGTGTGGACCGCAAGTCAACTTCTGGCACTTGTCATTTCCTCGGACGATCTTTGGTCTGTTGGTCCTCGAAGAAACAGAACTGCGTATCACTGTCTACTGCGGAAGCTGAATACATTGATGCTGGCTCTTGCTGTGCTCAACTGCTTTGGATGAAGCAAACACTCAAGGACTATGGTGTCAACGTGAAGAATGTGCCTCTCCTCTGCGACAATGAGAGTGCCATCAAGATTGCTCATAACCCAGTTCAGCACTTGAAGACAAAGCACATTCAGATTCGTCATCATTTTCTTCGTGATCATGTGTTGAAGGGCGACATCTCCATCAAGCACGTGAAGACTGAAGAACAGCTAGCTGATATCTTCATTAAGCCCTTGGATGAGAAGAAATTTAGCAAGTTGCGGTGTGAGCTAAATATCTTAGAATCTTCGAATGTTCTTTGAAAAGGACACACATCCTAACACTTATGCAAAATTGATGACTTAGATGTGCAACACATGAAGAAATGTTTTTCTTCAATCAATGAAGAATAACACTCTAAGTGTGAAGAAATTAATGAAGAATTTGATTCTCAGAGCCCTACGACAATTGTACGCGGTGTCTGAAATCATCATTCTTATACGGTGGGTCACGCCACCACAAAAAGTTGAAAATCTTCAATTTGAGTTTTTCCTCAGTTTTGAAATTCTTCAGTTTTTCAAATTCTTCAACTTTGCAAAATCTTCACTGTTCTCTTCGTTTTTCTTCATTGGCTATATATATATATATATATATATATGAGTTTACGTCCTCTACAGCATTCACTTATAGCTATTTCTTCAAGTTGCTTTTTCTGCTAAGTGAATGTGATCGGACCCTTCCCCCTCTATGCTATACTCAACCCAATCTATTCACAAATTCTTCATATGCATTCTATTTGAAACTCGTTCAAAATCTTCACTATGTCCTTGGCAGCTGAAGAAAGTGCGAACGGAACTTTAAAACAAATCTTATCCAAATTTTCGGTTTTGCCGCTCAAACTGTTCCGCATCCCATGATGCATTATTCTATTCACCCACGATCATACACGATCTCCACTACACAGTACATGGGTGACACATGTCGCGTGAAAGAGAAAGGGCAGGGGCACGTTCGTCCCAAATCTTCGGGCGAACAGTTTTTCACTGTGTCTATAAATACCCCTCTCCCCTTCCTCACTTCATTTACTCCGCTCGACCTCTCTCTCCCACTCGAGCTCCACAAACCCTAGCGCCGCCGCTAATCCATCGTCGCCGGTGAGGAAGAGCTTCGCTGCCTCGACCTCGTCGCCGTCGTACTCACGCCGACCGCGGAAATCTTCACTCTGCCGCCGCCGTAGCTGTCTTCCTCCGCCGAGTTAGGGCAAGGAAGATCTAACCTGACGAACTTCCCATCTGTTCTTCTCAGTTCGTCGTGTTCTTCACTTTGGGTAATTAAAAGCTACTTTTATTACTCGCGTTGATTCTCAAGGTTTCCTAAAAACCTTCAAAGGTGTTTATTCTTCAAATCTTCACACATATGAACACCACACACATCATATGATCTTGAACTGTTTCTCTAAGCAATCATTTTCTTCAAGATTCCCTAATTGTGTGGATCTTCGATCTGTACAACTCTGGAACCTAAGACAAGAACACTTAGTGAAATTCCTCAAGGTTCATCTGGTCAAATTCCTCAAAACTTGTTCTTTTCGAAAAACCTTCTCTGAACGCATATGACCTCTTCGAATTCCTCGCACCTGTACTCTATTCACAGGTACTCATGTCTGCTACTGAATCACTAGGTTCTCATCAACTTAACTCATTTGCAGCGTTCCTCGAAGAAAGACTGCATACTTCTTCAGAGAACTCAATTGTTCAAATTCCTCAACTGAAGAATATGGCAGACGGTAAGAAGCCGCAGAAAGGAGGAAAGAAACCTAAGGTTATGACTGCGTTTGAAATCCCTGAGGAAATTTATGCTGACTATTGCACACCTGATGAAGCAAAATTTGGCAAAGAAAACAAAAATCAGCGCAAGGTGCGCATTCAGAAGATTGAACGGAGATGGGCAAGGGAATGGAGGGAATACAGATATGTGACTCCAAAGTACATGAAGAAATTCGCCCTCAATCCTCCATGCCCAAGAGCTCCATTGGCACCTGGCCAAGTAGCTGATCCCACAAGCATCAAACGTGGTGAGCACTTTCCTGAAGAATGGGCTAAGCGCCAAGCTAAATTGGCAAGACAAGCCAAGGAGGCTGTGAAGAAATTTAATGAGGATTCTGCCACTGCTACTGCTACTGAGGCCTCGGTCAAACCGAGGAAATCCATGCCAAAGAAGCCTGCTCGTAAGCCAAGTGCTTCACCAACAGCGCCCTCACGGCCAACTTCCTCAGCAGCGCCCTCACGGCAAATTCCTCACATTGCTACTGCTCCATCAAAGTCCTCAGCTCCTGTGCATCTGGCTACATGTTAAAGGACTGCTGGTTTCTCGATTGCCTCTGGTGTTTCAGCAAGTTCCTCCGCTGCACCAAAGTCATCATCTGGCCCGACTCTGCTGAAGACCAAAGCAACAGCTGGACGAGGTCCTCGGCCAAGTCCAAAGAAGAAACAAGTCGCATTCCATGTGCCTTCTGATGATGAAGCTTCTGATGATGAACTTGCAAAAATCATCAGAGACAGACAGGTGAAGGCCGCTAGAGCCAAAGGCACATCTGTGCCACTGCTGTTGGATCCGAGGAAAATCCTCGATTATATTGATCTCTGGCACAAGGATCCAAACACCCCAATGCCTGATTTTCATCTGACCCCTGGACAGAGTCATATGTTGACCCATTTCATCACTGAAGAGAAATGGAAGTTTGAAAAGGCAAGAGATATTAAGAAAGCTCAATACAAAAAGGAGAAGCTCCTGAAGAAAAACGTTGTCAGAATGACACCTGAGGAACTTCTCCAGGCTCAGTCTGAAATTCAAGCCCTCGGCAAGGATTTTGATGCCTACTATGCTGATTGGCAAGGAGCCAAAGTCAGATTCGTCAACCTGACGAAGAAATTCACCAATGTTGCTGCCCCAACGCAACATGAAATTCCTCAGGCTGGAGTCTCAGCTCAGCCGACTGAAGAACATGCCAGCACCGCTGATGAAGTTCAGGCTGCTGATGAAAATGCTAGTTCCAGGGCTGATGATCCCATTCCAGCCACTGAAGAAATTGCCAGGGCATCCACTAGTGGTGCGCCTGAAGAAACTGAAGAAGTCAGGGCAACTGCGTCAGTTGCTCCTGAAGAAAATCAACCAGATTCCTCAGCTCCATCTGCACCTACACCAACTCCAATTCTTCCATGTGCATTCGACGTAAAGAAGACCAAGGCTGCAGAGCGAGCTGCAGTGAAGAAAAGGAAGGCATCAGCTATGTCAAATTCTTCGGCTACGAAGAAAATGAAGCCAATGACCAGCTCACTCGAAAATCCAATTGATGCTGTTCCGATTTCCTCCATGCCATCAAAGGACCATGTTCCTTTTGGAGAAGACTATGAGATCCCAATCGGATCTGATGAAGAACATCATTCTGCTGCTTCGTCAGAGCAGATTGATGAAGAAATTGAAGTGGACGCAATCCCATCAACGCCAGTCATTTCCTCACCTATGCCTCAGTTCACAGCTGAAGAGGCTGGTGTTGAGGAAATTGAAGATGAAGATGTGGATATAGGGTGCACCACACCTGTGATGAATGATGACTTTTGGGAAAGTCAGCATCCCAATACTCCTCTCTTCACCCCGATCCAACAGATTCCTCAGTCCCCTGCACCAACAGTTCAAATGGGCTCTGAAAAAACTAAACCCACTCTCTCTGTGCATGAAGAAATTCCAGCCACTAGTGCTGATGAACCTGCTGCTGCTGATCCTCAGACTGCACCTGTTGAGGAACAAGAAATTCCTCAGCCTGAAGAACCTAAGCTCGCGATTCCTGAGGTGGTGATGCAACTCACTGACACCCCTCTGCCAAAGCAAAAGAATCCGTTCTCAAGCAAACAAAAGTTCAAGGCTGAAGATTTCTTTGCCGAGCATGTATTCTTCACTGATTATAATCCATATGATTCTGCCTGCATAAGGAAGAGGCATTTCTAGACTGCCAGCCAAGCCAATTTCTATTCCTCAATGCTCTTCAACAAAGACAAAGTCTTCGATCATGCACATATTCCTCATGTGGACATGGAGTCTCTGCCCGGCTTTGAGCCAGTCCTCAGTGTTCTTCACGACGTAGGACTTCTGAATTTCTGCATTGATATCTGTGACTGGAATGAAGAACTCATTCTTCAATTCTATGCAACTCTGCACATCATCGGAGACGCTGAAGACGTGAACTCCTGGGTATTAGACTGGATGTCTGAAAATACTCACTACAAGGCACTAGCAACTGAATTGCTTCGTGCTCTACCACTCAGTCCTCCACTTGATGATGCTCGTTGTATCTACAACGAACCAGAACTTTCAAATCACTATATGCAAGTGCTGATGAAGCCTTTGAAGCCAAGGCAAGCCCCACGAACAAAATTCCTTGTCAAGGAATTACTGTATGTGCCTCGGACTGTATATCGAATTCTGACGAAGACAATGAGTCCCATCAAAGGCCACGACTCAAATGATGAAGAAGTCGTTGGCATCATGAAGAATATGCTTTCGGACATCATTCATGGCGTTCCCGTCAACTTCCATGATTTCTTCATGAGGACTCTGGCCAATATTGCTATGTCACCATTCAAGCTAAAGCCCTATGCTCCTTGGATTATGAGATTCATCAGGGCAAGATCTTCACTGAATTACAAAGCTGACACTCTGAACCACAGTAGCTACTTGCCTCCCATTGAAGTCCTCAAACGGACAGTTTCATCAGCTGATGATAAAGGCAAGGCCGCTGCTGTGATCGATGAAGGCATTCGTCCATTGGATGGTCAATTTTGCAAGGCTGCATCTTACTCTACCAATGACGATTCTGCCACACATGACTCTGCCGCAATTACCTTAGCCAAGCAAAATCCTCAAGCCACAGCACCCAGGGTGATGACTGACCGTGAGTTACTCCTCAGTCTTCATCGGAAGGTTGATCGCAATCATAAATGGGTCAAGCGTCAGTTTGGTTCAATTCTTCAGAACATGACCTCAACACACAATGAAGTCAAGAAAAACCAATACTGCCTCCATGAAACCTTCAACCGTACCTGGGCTGTTCTCTCTCGTGTCTACAGCGCTGCAGATCTGAAGAATATGGGTCTCAAGGAAGAATTTGACTGGTCTGCACCTCCATCGAAGAAATTCAAGAAGGTCAAAGTTCCTTCCTTGGTGGCCAGCTCTCATTCTTCATCGCGTGACACTGATGAGTATGAAGATTTGGACGACACTGCGGCATGCCCTGCTACAACAAACAACCCCGACAACGCTGGAGCTCCTCCATCGACTTGAAATTCTTCAGGGGCGTTAGTCCTCAGTTTCAATCCTCTTGGTCATTTGATGACAAAGGGGGAGAAATCTGAGTTAGTCTTCAAGCGGGTCTATATTAAGGGCATTCTTTTAAGTTACAACTCTCGTTCTTCTGAAACTTTTATTTGGATCGAGTTGTAATCTTAAACCCGATGGTGCGCTGATACTTTTGTTGCATTATGCTCTGCATGCTTATTTCCTCGTTAATGACATTGCACGCATGCTGAATCTCATCAGGCACCATATTTCATCATGCATTTCAAATTCTTCATATTATATATCAAATGCATGTATGAATTACAAGATATAGGGGGAGATCTCCATGATTCAACTCTTCAAATGTGCATTGCCTCAAAAGCAAATTCCTCACTATGCACATCTTCAGGGGGAGTTCTACTATATCTTGTAATCAAATTCCTCAATATCAGTGTATACACTTCATATGTTTATCCCCGTTGAAAACTTAACCTATGTTGTCATCAATCACCAAAAAGGGGGAGATTGTAAGTGCATCTAGTGCCCCTTAGTGATTTTGGTGTATTGAAGACTTATAGGTTAAGGGACTAATGCGTTTGTGAGTGTACACAGGTCTATAAGTCTATGAGGAGTTTGATACTTACAGAGAAAGTCGACCCCTAAAAATGAAGTTCTTCAACTGAAGACTTTGATATTTTGAAGACTTTCTGAAGACTTTGAAAGTGAAGAAATTGGTGTGACCTTGAAGACTTGGTATTCATTTGTGGAACATGAAGCGTGAAGACTTTTGTTTTTGTAGTTTCATTTTCTCCTTCTTGAGTCATAGGAAACACCGTACTGTTAAAGGGGGTCGAGGTAATACTAAGGAAAAATTTCCACGTGATGCTCAACTCAAAATCCTACACCTACCAATCCCTTCGAGTGAAGCCTTTGGAAATCTCATACAGTTCAGTCACTTTCTTCAGTGACAGAGACGAAGTTCTTCTAGTCGCTGATGAATTTGTTCTGACTGAGGAGTTAGGAATTCGCCAGTGCGAATTACCTACACAGTGAGGAACATGATAGCCCTGAGGAATTTGAGAGTCAAATTTCCGACCATTGCTGTGCTGCGCGCCAGCTGTCCCAAAATATCTTATCCACCTAACGGTCATATCATTGAGGGGCATTTATGTCTTATCATGTCGGGCTGCCCCCTAGGCTATAAATAGCCGCCCCCTACAACCACTAGCTGGTTGGCTGCTCCGAGAGAACTTGACACTTGTCAATTGAGAGCAACCCATCCTCCGAGGACTTTGAGCAAAAATCATCGAGTGAGGAAAACCCAAAACCAAACCCCTACAAACCCATGAGAAATTGATCCTGCGTGGATCCGACACTTGTTATCTTTGAAGACTGTGCTTCTTCCAGACGGTTAGGCGTCAAGGTCTAGAGGATCCAAGAGGAATTGTGGATCGCCGAGTGACCAAGTCTGTGAAGGTTTGGAAGTCGCCTGAAGACTTACCACGAGTGATTGGACGAGGTCTGCGTGACCTTAGTTCAAGGAGAATACGGTGAGGACTGGGTGTCCTGAGCTGCGTGCTCAGCGACTGGGTGTCCGGGACTGTGTGTCCTCGAGTTTAAATACTCAGCCGCTCCAACCAGACGTACAACTGAGACAGCAGTTTGAACTGGTCTACCAAATCATTGTCTTCACCAACCTACTGGTTCTATTCCCTCAACCCTTTCATTTCCTCATTACTGTGTTGAGTGTTTTTTCATATCCGTGTTTGAAGACTTTGACTGAAGACTTTCTCAATTTCCTCAGTTCAATTTCTCCAGTCTGTTTGTCTTCATCTTGTGTTATCCTGTGATTACGCTTTCTGTACTCTGTGCTAGTCTTCATTTCATCATGATGACCATGCTTGTATTCTGTTATGCTTACTTCTGAGTACTTATTCCGATGCTAATAGTTCTTCGCTAAGGAATTTCCTCACCAGGAAATTCCTCAGTGAAGAATTCATAAAAATCGCCTATTCACCCCCCCTCTAGTCGACATAACACACTTTCACTCACTAGAGTCAGAGGAGGCGTATTTAGTTACCTTGGCACCCTTTGCCATGAAGCAATAGGTGGGAGCGTAGTCATCATTGCCTTCATCAGTCTTGTTGGTAAAACCATTTTCTTCAGAGTTGAAGATAGACTTGTTGACGAATGCAGTAGCGAGAGCTAGGCTCGCATACCAGACTCGGACTCCTCAGATGCCTCCTCGTCCTCATGTTCCTCAGATTCAGCCTCAGAGTCTATTTCCTTGCCAATGAATGCCCGAGCCTTCTTGGAGCCGCTCTTCTTGTGAGATGAAGACCTCGAGGATTTTGATGATGAAGACTTTGAAGGTTTCTTCTTCTTCTTCACGTCATCAGAACTGTAATCCTTGTATTTCTTCTTCTTTGATTTCTTATCCCACTGAGGACAATCTTGGATGTAGTGACCAGGTTTCTTGCATTTGTGGCATAGCCTCTTCTTGTAGTCACTGGATGAGGAATCATTGCTCCTTGAGGGTTTTCCAAAGCGACCACGTCTTGAGAACTTCTGAAATTTCTTCACGAGCAGTGCTAGTTCCTGGCTTAGTTCTTCAGGGTCACCAAGGCTGCTAGCAGAGTCTTCATCTTCAGACTCGGAGACTGCCTTGGCCTTCAGAGCACGTGATCTGCCATAGCTCGAACCATAGAGATCTCTCTTCTCAGCAAGCTAGAACTCATGAGTATTTAGCCTCTCGAGGATATCAGTGGGATCAAGTGACTTGTAGTCAGCACGCTCTTGAATCATCAGTGCCAGAGTATCAAATGAAGAATCGAGCGATCTTAGCAATTTCTTCACCACCTCATGGTCGGTGATGTCAGTGGCGCCAAGCGCTTGAAGCTCATTTGAGATGTCAGTGAGGCGATCAAAGGTTTGCTGAACATTTTCATTGTCGAGTCTTTTGAAGTGGTTGAAAAGATTGCGAAGAACGTCAACACGAGAGTCACGTTGAGTTGAGACTCCTTCATTCACTTTGGACAGCCTATCCCAGATAAGCTTAGCAGTTTCCAAAGCACTCACTCTTCCATACTGTCCTTTGCTCAGATGGCCACATATGATATTCTTCGCTTGAGAATTGAGTTGCTTGAATCTCTTCACATCAGTAGCATTTAGAGAAGGTGTGACTGAGGGAACACCATTTTCCACAACATACCAGAGATCGTTGTCAATTGCCTCAAGATGCATTCGATCTTATTCTTCCAGTAGGGGTAGTCCGTTCCATCGAAGGTAGGACACCCAGCAGAGACCTTAATCATACATGCGGTCGACATAACTAAAACTCCAGGCGGTTAAACCAAAATCACACAGAACAAGGGAGAACCTTGCTCTGATACCAATTGAAAGTGCGTTATATCGACTAGAGGGGGGTGAATAGGAGATTTTTATGAATTCTTCACTGAGGAATTTGCTGGTGAGGAAATTCCTAAATGAAGAACTACCAGCGGCGGAATAAGTACTCAGAAGTAAACATAACAGAATACAAGCATAGTCATCATGACGAGATGAAGACAAGCACAGATTACAAAAAGCGTAAACACATGATAACACAAGAAAGAAGACGGACAGACTGAAGAAATTGAACTGAGGAAATTGAGAAAGTCTTCAGTCAAAGTCTTCAAACAGATTGAACAGGCACACAACAACAGACATGAGGAAATGAAAGAGTTGAGGAAATAGAACCAGTAAGCTCGGTGAAGACAATGATTTGGTAGACCAGTTCCAACTGCTGTCTCAGTTGTACATCTGGTTGGAGCGGCTGAGTATTTAAACTCGAGGACACCCAGTCCCGGACACACAGTCCTCACCGTATTCTCCTTGAGCTAAGGTCACACAGACCTCGCCCAATCACTCGCAGTAAGTCTTCAGGTGACTTCTGAACCTTCACAAACTCGGTCACTCGGCGATCCACAATTCCTCTTGAATCCTCTAGACCTTGACGCCTAACCGTCTGGAAGAAGCACAATCTTCAAAGGAAACAAGCGTCGGATCCATGCAGGATCAATCTCTTCAGTGATGCTCAATCACTTCGGGTTTGTAGGTGTTGGGTTTGGGTTTTCCTCACTTGATGATTTTCGCTCAAAGTCCTCAGAGGATGGGATGCTCTCAAATGACAAGTGTGAGTTTCTCTCGGAGCAGCCAACCAGCTAGTGGTTGTAGGGGGCGGCTATTTATAGCCTAGGGAGCAGCCCGACATGATAAGACATAAATGCCCTTGTCTGATATGACCGTTAGGTGGATAGATATTTTGGAAAAGGTGGCGCATAGCACAACAACGGTCGGAATTTTGACTATCAAAATCCTCAGGGCTATCATGTTCTTCACTGTGTAGGCAATTCGCACTGCCGAATTCCTAACTCCTTAGTCAGAACAAATTCCTCGGAGACCAGAAGAACTTCATCTCTATCACTAAAGAATATGACTGAACTGTATGAGATTTCCAATGGCTTCACTCGAAGGGATTGGTAGGTGTAGGATTTTGAGTTGAGCATCACATGGAAAATTTTCCTTAGTATTTCCTCGACCCCCTTTAACATTACGGTGTTTCCTATGACTCAAGAAAGAGAAAATGAAACTACGAAAACAAAAGTCTTCACGCTTCATGTTTCTCGAATGATTGCCAAGTCTTCAGGGTCACACCAATTTCTTCACTTTCAAAGTCTTCATAAAGTCTTCAGTAATCCAAAGTCTTCAGTTGAAGAACATCATTTTTGCGGGTAGACTTTCTCTGTAAATATCAAACTCCTCATAGACTTATAGACCTGTGTACACTCACAAACGCATCAGTCCCTTAACCTATAAGTCTTCAATACACCAAAATCACTAAGGGGCACTACATGCACTTACACATACTTTCTGGTGCAACAGCAAACACTGGAGGATTTAAGCGCCAAACAAGAGAAAGCTAATAAGCTTGCTAAGATTCTTGCTAGCATGGTGGGTACCCAAGATATTGTTTCTTGAGCTCTTCTGAAGTGGTTTCAGTTCTAGACTTGTTTTGTTGCAGCGTTTATTTGCACTAGTTGCCAACTTTGACAACAAGTGTATGTAATATGCTGCTTTGTTCCCTATGTTTGCACTGGTGGCGAACTTTGATGCCTAGTGGATGTAATCTATGTAATCGCCATAATATCCTAGCGTTAGTTGCTTGCTTATTTATTTTCTTAGTCTTATTTATTTGTTTGCTTGTAGTTATGCAATTCTTTTTCCTCGGTTTCCTAGTGGCCGCAATAACAATTGTCCACATATGGGCCATTGTAACCATGGCCCTCCTACGGGCCATAGGATCCATGGTCCTCCTTTGGGCTGTAGGATCCATGGTCCTCCTACAGGCCTTAGGATCCATGGGCCTCCTACTGGCCTTAGGATCCATGTGCCTCCTGATGGGTTGCAGGATCCATGGGCCTCCTACGTGCCGCAAGATCGATGGGCCTCTTACGGGCCGCATAATCCACGGAACATACTGATCATGGACCACTATTTGAATGCGATTTAGGCCTTAAATGGGCGAGAATATGAATAGTCTGTTTATGGGCTCATGCCATAATGGGCCGTTAACAGGCCCTAATACATGACAGGACGAATAAGGCCCAAAGGGTTAACGGGCCACAGACGGGCCGACTGTAACCACGGGCCTCATTTGGCCCATTAGCGGAATAGGCCAGTAACGGACAACAAGTAGTCGAAGGCTTGAAATGAGCCCGAGAATATATGGGCCTTAGAAGGCCAAAAGATAAAACGGGTTGGAAACGGCCCAACTGAATCATGGGTGGTTAATGGGTATAAGTCAAGTTACTGTATATTATGGGCCAGAGTCACCACGGGTCATTAAAGGGCCTAAAGAAACAAAAGGCCTCATATGGGACGAAAGATGCCATGGGCAATTTATGGGCCAAAAGTGAGAGCGGACTCGAGTTATATTGGACTGCCCGCAAGATGCTAATGGGACGAATTTGAAAGGCCATAACGGGCCATAAATTTACGCGCACAGGCCGTTAGCAGGCTTTTGATGGGTTGGCTCGTAAAGTTTTGACCAAGTCAAATGGGACGACCTTTTTAACCTAACTGGGCCACTGTTGGGCAGTGCCATGTGTCGACGTATCATAGGCATGTTCCGTCCATTGTAGGGATGACATCTATCCCAATGGCGAGCTGACACATGGAATCATCCGATGAATGAGAATTTTACGCATGGAAAATCACCCATTGGTCCTGGCTGCTAACGGGTTATCGGATCAAAACCGAAACCCTATAGCTTAACGACGACTCATTACGGTGGATGCCACATGTCGGTTACCCATGACAAAACACTTCCATGACGCGCCATTTTTCGTCATGTAAGTGGACACTTCCATGATAATAATTTTGGTATTGTTATAGAACACTTCTACGCTAGACAGGTATGACTATCTTGATTCTATCATAAAGTCATGGATGTACATGCATGACAAAAAACATGACCTACTGTGACAAACACGTATCATCACGGAAGTGATTTTTTTGTAGTGCAATGGTGTATATGATTACTATGATCTGGAATTAATAGAAGAATTTGTTACTTTTAATTGTGCTTATAAAATTGAATATTTGTTTGAAAACTATGAAGATTGTGATGATGCTCTTTACAGATCTAAAAATTATGCTATACTTAAATATTGCTATGAAAATTATAAATACAATGCCGATATTAATGAATTTATTGAGAAAGTCTCCGTTGTCCAAGAAGAGATTAATATTTTGCAGAAATCTATGGAAGAAGAAATTGTTGAAACTATGAGCTCATTAGATGAAAAGGATGAGGAGGAGAGCGAAGAATAAAAGGAGGAAGCATGGATTAGCTACCTGTGCCACCTTCTAATGAGAGTAGCTCTTTAACTCATACATTGTTTAATTTCCCTTCATACTTATCGAATGATGAATGCTATGATCCCTTGGATTCGTTTTAAATATCCCCTTTTGATGAACTTGATGCTTGCTATGCTTATGGCCATGATGCCAATATGAATGATGCTTATGGAGATGAACTTGCTATAGTTCCTTATGTTAAAAATGAAACAGTTACTATTGCACCCACACATGATAATCTTCTTATGTTTTTGAATTCTCGCAGCTACACTATATTATAACTTTGCACTTATTAAGGATTATATTGATTGGTTGCATCTTACAGTTACACATGATAATTTTGATGGATATAATATGCATGTGCTTGTTGCTTCTACTTCAACTCTTATGAGAGATGAACTACATCTCCACCTCTCTATATTTCTAGTATGAGAAAATTGCAATAATATGTTTATACTATGCAATGGCCCTTTACTTGGTGTGCATGAATTGTTCTTTTATGACATGTCGATGCATAGGAAGAGAGTTAGACTCTGTTGTTCTATGATATATGATGCTTTGTGCTCACTACTAATAAATCATTGTTAATTAAAATTGGTTTTGATATACTGATGTAGGGTAGAACCCTAGATGCCCTATCTTTCATGATTGGAGGAGATCCTACGAAGAACACGAGGAGAAATCACGAGGGGAAACACGACAGAATCACTCAAACCAACAAGATATGGTCACACATGTGCTAGATCCATGAACACAAAGGGATACACGATCCAAATCCAACAAAGGACGATACAAGTAGCAAGTTCATCTCCATGAGGAGGTCTTGAGGGGTCTTCCCATTAAGGGGTCTTGAATCCGCTTGGGGGATCTTCTCCGAAGAGTTCGTGAACTCTGATGGAGAAGTAACCAAGTGGATGAGCAAAGATCTATCTCTAATATGAGCTAAACCATTGCTAACCCTAACTAGAGGAAGGGGAAAGAGTATATATAGTCTAAGTGGGCGAAGGCGTACACGGGCCTCGGCCCAACACGCGGTGCACACACAGGCAGCGGACGTCCGGCCTTTACCGGTCGTCCGGTGGCTCGCGAGGGTCCGGACGTCCGGTAGGGTTCGGACTTCCGCTATTTTGGTTCTGTTGATCCTTCACCGGACGTCCGTTATGGGGTCGGCTGTCCGGTCTTGGTCGGACGTCCGTCCGCTGTAGCATTCGTTGGCTGGATCTTCTGGTGGGTGCAGCTCCCAAGCGTCAGACGTCCCGTCGAGATCGGTCGTCCGCTGGCTGTAGATTCCAGGCAGCTTTTCCTCTTGTTCCACGCGCTTGGCGTCCTCGCCGTCTTGTCCAATGCTCCTAACTGTTCCATGGCCTTCCTCTTGGTTCCTAGTCATGCATAGCACATACATTTGAGGTAGTATCCATGTCTCACATGTGGAAAGTGATGATTCGGAGAGGAGCGAGTTCACCTTTTGTCCAATGGCATATGTTCGAGCTCTCGTCATATGTCCTCTAGGGCAGAGGTTCTCGATGCGCTCTCGCAAGGTAGAATGTGCGCCTTGCATTTGTCGTTGTAGATTGAAGATTGACGATTTGGTGACGTAGTTGTTGTGTCGTCATTGTTATCAAAGACCGAAGATGAAATGCCTTTCCTATCCATCACAAGACTTGAGCAAATATGAGTGGAAGAAAGGAGAGAACAATACCAAATGTACCTTCACCAATGTTGAAGATGGATCAATGATTACCCAATGATGTAACAAGGAAATAGCACAATTGGTACCGATCTCGACAATTTCTCACACTTACACAAGTAAGGCTTTGGGTGGAGCTCGTTGAGGATAGTGGCACAAAAAATTGATGCAAAATGTTAGCAAGAGTCAATAATGTTGAAAGAGATTCACAAATTCGCAAGTGAAACAAGTAGACCAATAGCAATGAATGGCACACGGAAACACACACACGGATTGATAAATGGGGCCGTGCAACCAAGGAATGAGCACAAAATGTGCAATCCACGGAAAATGCTCGTGTTGCACAACTCAAGAGAGACGGTAGCACGATTGCTCGATATGCGGATACGACACTTGTGCACAACCTATAAGATGCACAATGGATAAAGTTTTTATCCCAAATATGCTATGTATGTATGGTTCCCAGTGTTCCTCTCAAGATGATCGGATATGACAATCTTATATGCAATGTGGTATGATGTTATGGCTATTGCTTACAAACTTCTTTGCTCTCTCTTTTGCTTAAAAGCTTATACTTTTTTGTATGGCCACTTTTACACAATGCACAAACCAAGATAGCAACAGTGTATATGCGGGAACAAACTTGTGACACAAGATATGATATGATAGCGAGATGATACCAATATGATATGGTATGTATGCAATGGGAGGTGTAGATCACTAATGTGCACAAGTAACTTCGCCGGCAATACTGAATGGCTAGTTTCAATAGGCAAGTGATGCAAAATGGGCTAAGGGTTAACAATGTAATGGCAAGGAGAATGTACACCGTCCGTGGCGATGATGAGAGGCGGTGTTGCCGATGTCGACCTGTTCCTAGTTAGCCGAAACACCCTAGGAAACAGAAAAACCGCAAACTCAAAATGTCCAAAGGAAAATGTCAAATGGTGGTAGCGGAATGCGGTGGTGGTCTTGCACTCAGCAATGCGGAAGTGGAATGATGGGTTATGCGAGTCGAAGCTGAAGTTGCCATCCATAAGTAGCCGAAACACCTTAGGAGACACAAGCCACAACTCAAACAAGCTCAAACAAAATTGGGTTAAGTTGGGGTGGCGGAAGTGTATGGTGGGCAAGCCTATGCGGAAATGGTGGTGGTGGTTGATGAAGAAGCAACCGTCCCTAAGTAGCCGAAACATCTTAGGAGACTCGAATCACTACTCAAGCAACCACTAATGCTATGGTGAACAAAATGGCTTAGGTTGCGGAAGTTGGTGGTGGCAATGCGGATGATGCGGTGGAGGCCCTAGGCAAAGATGCCAATGTTCCAGAAATTTGATGGAATCAAATGATGTTGGTGGTATTTTTGTGGGATGGGGGATGTCAAGAGCTTCAAAACGAGCTAAAGAACGTCAAAATCGTAGTTCGGATGAATTAGTTATGGACAAAACAAAAATCAACTGAAGTTGGTATCTATAGGTGTCGTACGTCCGCTAATGAACGGATGTCCGGTCGCCGGGCGTCTGGTGGAGCTCGGAAATCCGCTGTTTCAGCTCGGGTTCGGGGTTCTGGTCGTCCGGTAAAGTTCGGACGTCCAGTGGGTCGGGGTCAACGTGGGATTTGAGCTCCGGGACGCGATTTTGGGCGGAATTTGGAGATTTTGGGGTCAAAATTGAGCAAATTTCGTGGATGGAAGATGGGGAAACTTGGGGAGATGCTAGGTCCACTCGAAACCAAGCAAATCCATGGATCAAAATCAACAAAACATCATCAAACCAACAAATCACAAAAACTTTTGGGGCTATTTTTGGTGGGGATTTTCAAAATTCAGGAAGAAATCAAGCAAAAAAGGCTAGAAAAAGAGGGGTAGGGGCTCCAAATTCGTGATCAACCTTGCTCTGATCCAAGATGATGTAGGGTAGAACCCTAGATGCCCGATCTTTCACGATTGGAGGGGATCCTACGAAGAACACGAAAAACACAAGGAGAAATCACGAGGGGAAACATGAGAGAATCACTCAAACCAACAAGATATGGTCACACATGTGCTAGATCCATGAATAAAAAGGGATACACGATCCAAATCCAACAAAGTACGATACAAGTAGCAAGTTCATCTCCGTGAGGAGGTCTTGAGGGGTCTTCCCATGAAGGGGTCTTCAATCCGCTTGGGGGATCTTCTCCAAAGAGGTCGTGAACTCCGATGGAAAAGTAACCAAGTGGATGGGCAAAGCTCTATCTCTAATATGAGCTAAACCATTGCTAACCCTAACTAGAGGAAGGGGAAAGAGTATATATAGTCTAAGTGGGCGAAGGGGTACACGGGCCTCGGCCCAACACGCGGTGCACACACAGGCAGCGGACGTCCGGCCTTTACCGGTCGTCCGGTGGCTCGCGAGGGTCCAGACGTCCGGTAGGGTTCGGACTTCCGCTATTTTGGTTCTGTTGATCCTTCACAGGACGTGCGACATGGGGTCGCCTGTCCGGTCTTGGTCGGACGTCCGGCCGCTGTAGCCTTCGTTGGCTGGATCTTCTGGTGGGTGCAGCTCCTAGGTGTCGAACGTCCGGTCTAGACCGACGTCCGGTGGCTGTAGATTCCAGTCAGCTTTTCCTCTTGTTCCTCATGCTTGGCGCCCTCGCCGTCTTGTCCAATGCTCCTAGCTGTTCCATGACCTTCCTCTTGGTTCCTGGTCATGCATAGCACATATGTTTGAGGTAGTAGCTATGTCTCACATGTGGAAAGTGACGATTCTGAGAGGAGCGAGTTCACCTTGTGTCCAATGGCATACGTTCGAGGTCTCATCATATGTCCTCTGGGGGCTTGGAGAGTATTCAGAGTGTACATGGGGATGAACGTGGGATGCTCCGCATCATATACCTTGGGATCCGGGTGGATCAATTACTATAACACTTTTATGCTTAGCTTAATGACTTTAAAGAAAGCGTTGCATGGGAGACAACACGGAAGTTTTAGAGAGTCATTTTATTCTGATGCGTGCTTTTAAAAAAGTTCAAAACCAATAAAGAAACTATAGAGGGAAACCTAAAACTTTTGAAAAAGAAAAGTGAAAGTGAGACAAATGAGCAGTGATGCAACATACCCTACCACAAACATGCCCAGTATACAAGTCATGGTGAATACACCGGTCAATGACGACCGATCTCGTCGTCTCATCCATAATACCCCGGAGCGACGCCTTGTAAGCCACCAGATCTGAACCATCATCACCGGACTCCTCCAGAGGCTGCTTGTTGTTGTTGTTGTTGTTGTTGTTGTTGTTGTTGTTGTTGTTGTTGTTGTTGTTGTTGTTGT